>NC_136495.1:136441401-136556401 GCF_053919585.1 Euprymna scolopes
ATCCACATTTGGATTTTTGTATGTATATATATATATATATATATATATATATATATATATATATATATATACATGCATATGTATATATATATATATATATATATATATATGATGAAATAATGAAAATATTATTCCGAAAACATAGGGAAATAAAAGGAAACACACCATGGTATATTTTCTCTACGTTTCATCTTCATTTCGAGATTTCTGTAGATAAATGTGATTAGGAAACAAAAACACGTTCTTGTATTAAATGTTTACTTATTAATGACACTATATTATAGACACCTGAACCTTGTTTAATTGCGCTTATCGCAAAGCCAAACACAAGTATTATTGTTTGCATGAGTCATTTAGTCAGGCAATCAGTCAGTTGCTGTTAAAATCCTGTCTAGTCCACATTTGTCGAATGGGTTTGGGACTCGGTTATCACAAAGCAAGTGGTAACGTTGCAAAAAGAAGAGAAATTACGAAATTCCTCGAATCAATCGAGTTTAGTGTGATCGTAACATCTTTATTATGATGCATCTCGAAAGAAACTGTCAATTTCTTTTTTTACTGCCGGACTTTGGAATTTAAATTTTAGGCGACTGGTTTATATGATTATTTTTTCAAAACAAAAAAGGATTATGTTAACTATGTTTTTAACAAAGGGGTTTTCTTTACCTTTCTCTAATATGAAGACACTGATTCCTTCGAAGCTCATAGGCAACATTTCTATTTTAAAATCGCAATACCTTTGACGGCGAGGGGGGTCGACATGTTTTCCTGGCGCATGCTTCCGTTCATGCCCCTCTTGGTGATGATTATGTTTGATTTCCTCAAATATATTAAAATACGACTTCAACCGAGGATATAACATAAAAATTCGTCAGGGAAATTTTCTTTTGTCCTCAAGACAATATATTACAAGAGGAGACTAAAGAAAATGTTTGAGAAACACCAAAAACCGAGGATCCACACTAAACTGTGGAAAATAATAAAACGCGTGGGCAAACCACATTTTGTGTATGACAGTCAATTCAAATAAAATTTCACAAGATTCATTCGTTGGGCCGTCTTTCGAAAAAATGTAGGCGATGCAGAAAAGCGAGTTTATAGAAATAGGGGCAGAGTGGAATTGGAAACAAAGAAAACTATCAGAAAAGATAAGATAATCCAAGTCAGAATTGAATACTTGGTGAATGAGCAGAAGTTTAAAGCCAGATATATTAAATAGGTTACTTGGTGATACAGCAATATTATCGAGGCAGCAATAAGAATTAGAAAAGATATAAGTGACAAGTGAACAGCAAGGGCGGAGCAAGAAATAGAATTTAGAACGATATACTTTACTGAATTAGCACATTAAACCAACAGAAATAAATTCGATTTGATCAAGCCAGGAATTCTGGTTCATAAATTCACTGAAGGTAATGTTGATGAATATTTTCGACTGCAGTGTTTTGAGCTAGTTCCGTAGACCTATGGAAAAAAGTTATCGGGCTCTAAGAAAGAAGGATGCACAATCAGTCAATACATTTTTAAGAGAGAAGGAAATATAAATAAGTGGTGTGACATAAAAGGAATGAATAAATATGCAGAAAAAAAATGAACAACCACTGTTAATAAAAGAGATCCCTAAATGATTGCCTAAATAAATGCGAATTAATCTAAACGAGATAATCATCAAATAAGGCAGCGAATTAGCAGAGATTGCGATGAATATATAATGACCAGAAAAAGAAATAAAAGCAAACCAAACAAGCAAACCGATTAAATGAGTTTAAAGTAATAATTACAAAGTGAGATAACTGGAACAACGCTCGATGGATGACATTGAAGAAGGAAAATCCAGTTACATAATATAGTGCAGGAAGTGTAGACATATAGCAAAATAATGTCGACTAACTTGAGCGCCTGATTATAAAAAAAACAGTTAAGAAGGCGCAACGAGTAATATCGTCTACAGAAGGTAACAATGTTCGTAAATCCTTCACAAAGATAATAACCAACAGAAAGGGGAGCGAAATATCAGTAAACTTACTAAGAGACACCGAGACCGCTTGGTCATTATGCTCAGAAAAAAGCACTGAGAAGTGAAATAATGATGAATGAATCGATCGAGGAATAAAGAGGAGACCCTATGAATATAAGCATGATGAACGTATACCTGAGAACGGGCAGAGTAAGAAAAATAATGGAAGACAATATCGTGGAAATACTTCCGATAAAGAACATAGATTTCATCCTAAGAAATGAAGTCAATATTGGACTGACCGACATAAATGAAATTCAATCTAAATAAAAAGTGGCCAATGTACACGAGATACATTTTCGTCGCAGATCACAGACGGTCGAAAATGAGAAAAACTCCCCGAAAAATCAACCTAAAGCAAATCTCGTGATGAGAAGAGGACACCATAGACCAAAGCCAGTATATACATTTGTATATAAAATATATTCATTTATATGATATACCCCCGCACATACATACGCACACACACACACACACACACATATATGTATATATATATATATATATATATATATATATGTATATATATATATATATTAGTCCTCGCGAGACAGAGCAAGACACAAAATATTTTAAATAATAATTATAAAAATAATAATAATAATAATAATAATAATAATAATAATAATAATAATAATAATAATAATAATAATAATAATAGAATAACAATAACAAATACTTTCGCTGGCGAGGACTACTATTGATCGTATCCAGTTATACAATCCATTTGAAATTTTCCTCTCTATTTTTCTCCTTATGTGCTGAACATTTGTTAATGACACCTATATGAAATATGTTCCTTATTAAATTTTCAAGATCTTCTGTTGTGAAATAAGTTTAAAAAAATTTAACATAAACAAGTTATTTTAAAGTTTTTGTTGACAAAAATTCAGATTTTCGCGTTATTTAGACCTGTATTACAAGAGAGAGTCTGGCCTTTTGGTCAAGATCAAAGTGTAGTATATGTTCTTCAGATGCTGCACTTCATTTTCTTAATCTCTTTCGGTGGAGGAGAAATCCTTCACGACTGAGACATTTTTTTTTATTTTTATACTTTTTCTCCACGTTAAAAAACGACCCTGGTGTCTAACTCTGTCCCGTGGGGAGGCATAGTAAATAGGTACAAGAGGGAGTCGCAAAAAATGAGTTGTGGTGTGAGGAGAAATACAAGCTGAAACAAAGAGAATTGTCAGACCTGTAATAATACAAAAGGAGGGTTGCAAAAACGAGATGCGGTGGGAGGATCATTACGAACTGAAACAGCCTCTAAAAATAGAAATACAGACTCTAAAAATAGAAATACGGGGTTGCAAAAATTAGGTGTGGTGTAAGGAGAAACACAAACTGAAATAGAGAGATGAGAGTGTTAAATATATTCTTTAATATATAAGATAAAATTTAGAAAAGCATTTCATCCAAGGCATGAAAACTATAAAAGAAGATGTGTTTTTCTAAGAGGGGGTGCAATAGGTAATAACCCTGACCCACTTCCAGTTAGCTGATCTGGCTGAAATTTTGCATGTAACATGATTATAAACTCTTCTGCTTGTGTGGCAAATTACAGCTCTGAACTACTTGTGGTTTCTGTTTTACAGGTGTTTGAACTGTGTCAGGTCTGAAATGGAGCCTGTTGAATGTCAAGTAGAGATCCGGTTTTTGTATTCGAAAGTACGCACACCACAGGAGACTTTTGATGAAATGAAAGCAACTTCTGGTGATAATATCGCATCATATGCCCTTGTAAAACGCTGGCATTCTGAATTAAAACTTGTCGGAAAGTCTGTTGAGACAGCTCCCAGACCTGGTCGCCTCCCGTCTGCCATTGATGAGGCTTCTTCCCATCAAGTTTAGGCTGCCATTTCTGAAGATCGGTAAATTAATATTCGCCAAATAGCCCAAAATGTCAAGATTAGTGCAGGATCTGTGGAAACTATCATCTATGACCATTTGCATATGCATAAGTTGTCTCCAGATAGATTCCGAGGTTGCTCACATCATTCCGTCAGGTGCTCGAGGATGAATTTGGAGACATGCCAAGAAGATGGGTGGACGTTTTTCAAAAGACTGATTACAGAGAATGGAGCCTGGGTCAATCACTATGATCCAGAGACCAAAGCCCAGTCAATGCAGTGGAAGCACTTGGAGTCACCACCTCCAAAGAAGGCAAGGGCGCAGCTCTCCGCTGGCAAAGTCATACTCACAGTCTTCGGAGACCAGGACCGAGTAGTGATGACAGATTTCCTGGCAAAGGGTAACACAATTACAGGAGCCTATTATGCTTAACTTTTGAGAAAATTAAGGGAAGCTATCAAAATCAAGAGGCGGTTCAAGATCAGCAAAAAATACCCTCGTCCTGCGGGACAACGCTCCAGTCCACAACTCGCATGTCGCCAGATGAGAAACACGGGTTATGAAATCCTTCGACATCTTCCCTACTCTCCCAACTCTGCACCCTCTGACTTTCACCCCTTCCCAGCCATTAAGTTGTTTTTGAAAGGAAAGTTTCCCAGATTATGCAGCCTTGATTTCTAAAGTCACGTCTTGGTTGGAGAACCAACTTGCGGTGTTCTACAAAAACGGTCTCAAGAGCTGCATCAAACGATCGGAGAAATGCATAACTCTGGGTTGATCCTATGTAGTGAACGACAAATAACTGCGCTAAGTCTCATTGCTCTACTCCTATGAAAAGTGGATCAGGGGCGTTACTTATTACACAACCCTCGTATAGGCTTTTAAATGAAGGTACATAATTCAATTTGAAATTTATTAATCTTAAACGGACACTTTTATAAATTTTACAAAGTAAGGTATGACAATTTATTTTAAATTGAATTAAAAATTACCTTGGATTTATTTCATGTAACGTACACTTTGTTGCCATTTAAAAACATTATCTTTCATCTAGCAATTAATGATATAGATATAAAAGTTTCAATGATTTTTTTAAAGTGCAACAGAATGTACATTACATAAAATAAATCCAAAAGTTATTTTTTGATTTGATTAAAATTAAATGTTCATACCTTACTTTGTAAACTTTATAAAAGTGTTCCTTGAAGCTAAATAAATTTCAAATTGAATCATGTACTTTTATTTTTAAAGCCTATAGTAAAACACTTTTGCTTAAGAATTTTCATGCCTTGGATGAAATGCTTTTCTAAATTGTATACAACATATGTGCGCTCCTTATCAGCTACGGTCTTAAAATATATGCGTCCAGTATAATACATGTATTTTTTGCTTTCAAAATTACCTGCATATTATATACCCTTTTTTATCTTCGGCAATATAACAGTAGCAGAGAAGTAAGGATGCCAGAACATCATATATGTAGGAGGTTTTCGCTAAGATTGCCAAAGAGTGTCCAGAAAAGACGTTGACGTGACATCAGCGACATGGTCAAGTTGACCAATACAAATCCTGGAGTTATTGAGTCTTCTGCTGATATGCGATTAAGGCTTGATCTACGTTAATGATCCAGGGGCAAAGAAATCATATTCGCACTTGACACCTAATGGCTCTCCAAGAAATCCAGACATAAACAATCTACACCAAAAATTATGACGATCGCGTTTTTCTGACAGCACGGTAAGGATCTACATACCCTGGTTACTCTCTCATAAGACTGTTAAATGTGGAATTCCATGTTGAAGTTTAAGAGAGTTCCTGAAAATTATCTCCTAGGAAAAGCAAGAACTCTTCAGATATGGCAAGTGGCATATCCACTAGAACAATACCCTAGGCTAAATCTCGATCCTTTTCACAGTCTATTTGACCAATCTAAAAGCAAGATAGTCCACTCACTCTCCTTATTGCTCAGATCATACATCTTTAATTAAAACCTACGTCACCTCCGGTGTTGCGAGGTGCGATACAGCAAAGACGCCGCATTTTCCCACGTTCTCTCCGTCCTTTGCGGTAAGGATTCGAGCCTGCCTGTTTACTACTACATTTTCTTGTGTGTGCTTCGGTCAATGCACACCAGTAAACATTCGGGAAACGTGGGTTACCCATGCTGTGCATAAGGATCGGTCGAAAATTTTGTTCTTATGAAAAAAGTTTTTTAATTTTTTTTCATAATAATATTATTTTGTATTCCTGCACGTCACCAATTGAAAACGAATAAAGAAAAGTTATAGCTTTTATACTTTTTCGCATTCTGTTTTATTCATATATATATATATATATATATATATATATATATATATATATATATATATATATATATATATATATATATATATATACACACAACAATGTTATATATTATTTGGAAGCGTGTTTTTGTTATGTCTGTCCGTGTTATTCGTTACCATTCTCAACCTCTTTTTTATTTTTTCCAGGGTTTTTGATAGCATGGACAAAATTCACATCCGCCCGCTTTTTTCTTCCAGTTCAAACTTGATCGAAAAGCTGCCGAGACATCTCGTAATATTGATTATTTGTTTGGCCTTAAAACCTCTAGCGAACGGGGGTGGGTGCACAGTGGTTCAAGAAATTTCGCAATAGTGACGAATGCCTCGAAGATTAAGATGCCCCCGTCATTTGATAACGAATACTTGAAAACCTAAATTGAAGCCGGTTCTCGCTGTTAAACCCAAGATCGACCGCTCCACAGTCGTTCGCGATATAAAGCAAATAGGAAAGGAAAAAGCGTACAGTAAATGGTTGCCGCATGATATAACCGATAATATAAATAAATCGTGTTTTTGGGCTGTCTTCTTCGCGCCTTCTGCGCAACAAAAACGCCTATTTCCCGGGCAGATTGTAACGTGTGATGAGCACTAAATCATCTCGTATAACACGAGACGTTAGACACTGTGATGTGATGTTGTGGAAGCTCCACACAACTTGCCGAAACCGATATTGCGTTATAAAATTGTTATGGGGAGTGTTTGGTTGTCTGCAGCTAGTCCTATCCATGACAGTTTCTTTAATACGGGCGAAACTTTACGGCGAGAAAGTACTGCACACAATATTTGCAGGAAATCGATCCCAACTTATTGAAACATCTTGGCATCTTCCCGCGCAAAAAAATATTCCAAAGCCGAGATGATGAGGAATCAGCCTCAGTGGCTTAATCATTTTCAGCACTCCGATTTCTATGCTAATAGAATAAATAAACGTGTTTCTCGTTGAAGTGTATGTGTCGATTCTAATGTTTTTTTTTCTTTCGAATAACAAAGATAATTGGGAAGGAGTCATGGCCTTTTGAAATTGAGCGTCAAAAATTATTTTACAGCAACCTTATATCAACGAAAGAAATTGGGTTGGAGATTCGTCGCATCTATTGTATAGGGCACATTATGAAAATGAAAACAATCAAATGTTATCTCGCATGATATTTCGATAGGCAGACTTTAACAGCAAATATTTAAAAGCAATATCACAAACGCAATTAGTACAAATACAAGCAGAAAAAACACATTCACCGTACCAGGATTACGAATAATAGCTTGAAAAACAGGCGAAGAAATGGTTTTCTTCAACTTGCCTCATAGGACCCACCCCCTAGAGATCTCCCTAAAGATCATCACTACAAGTTGTTGCACAGTGAAATACATTAATACACTCCAATTATTTTTTCCAGTATCTACTAATTGAAATAGATATAATGTACGTAAAATTAATAAATACCTTATAATGATAGTATAGATAGTGTCACTGAAAAAAAGGAATGATAATGCGCAAGTGTAGCAACACTAACGGATACTCCTTAAAAGATGAATGCCATATTTTTGACATCTTATATAAATGCTGATGAATTGAATAAAACAGAACTAGAATATGGATGTATGCATATATATATATATATATATATATATATATATATATATATATATATGTATGCATATGTGTGTGTGTGTGCGTGTGTGTGTGTGTGTGTGGTTATTGAAGAAAACGATTAGTTGAACAAAATCTGACTTAAGTATTACATACGTTTACGCGAAAATTCTTTCCGATTTTGCCATTTGGATTTCAAATTACTTTTTTAAAATAGTTTTTCCTTGATGCTTATATAATAAAAAACATTGTCAGATAAATCTATTTGTTTAAATTACAGTCACTTTGAATCCTTAAATATAAGACAAAAAACGAATTCACCAATTTTCTCATTCTAATTAAAACTAGACCGGAAAATTGTTAGAGCAGCTCGCGATATTAAATAAGGATGTGGTTCAGGAAACCCTATATAACGCACGACACAATGCTGATTGAAGACTTTTCCTTGCAGTGACTACAATCACGAAGAGTATAAGCGTATTGGTTGGCAGTGGAATGGTGGCAAAATTCAATTAAGAGTCTTAGTCGAAGCAAATCCACGCGCTATTCCTCGAATACGTGCTTCTGAATTAACTGGTACATATACGTTAATTTTCAATCACTTGGGAAAGATTGGAGAGAAAAATAACTTCATAAAGGGATGCTGTGCGAAGTGAATGATAAGCAAAATACACGCTTTTATAAAATGGTATCCTCTGTCTTTAAGCGGGGTGAACAACACATTTCTCGACCAGGTTGATACTTGCGATGAACAAAGTTTTTTTTTAATGCTATGCTTAATGGTTGGGGGTGTGCGGTCGGTCTCATTCATTACAGTGCCCTTATGCAAGCGAAACCATTACCGCGTAAAAGTACTGTCAATTACTAGAAGATATGCATCAAAGCCTTCGACAACACAAAGAATGTGTTTAAAGAAGAGACCAAATACTCCTCCCCGGCAATGCTCGACCTAACGTAGCGTAACAAATTGAACATAAGTTAAGCGAATTGGGACATCGAACTCCTCTGAATGCGCCGTATTTTCCAGACGTTTTACTATCTATAAACACCTTTTTAAGCCTCTCGACAACTTTCTGCGTCACAAATGTTTCAAAAACTAGAAATGAATAAAATATGGCTTCAGCGGAAATGAGGAACTTTAACGTTTTCAGCATAAATAGCCTTGTTTGTGTTTGCATAATTGTGTTGATTCTGATGATGCTTAATCTGATGAATAATATTTTGTTTTAACCGAGATATGTACATCTGAATTTTATTTTTAGAAGTGCAATTGTCTTGTAAACCTAAAAATAAATAACCTTAAATTTACTCAGTAGAAATTACCTCCAGGAAATTTACAACCCCCCCAAAAAAAAAAGTTTATTACATGGCATAATATATACTAAAATACCTTAAAAACAACTTTATAGAATATATCTCATACGTTATCGTATAATGAGAAATATACATGGTTATAATTTGTCTTAAAACTAACCTAAATGAAAATAGTTATGTTATAAATAGAAAGCCTAGCATAAGTGCATATATATGTGTCACGAATTAACATAATATAAACAGTTGCTTTTTTTCATTTATTCAAACTTATACTAAAAGGATGCATGTCGTATAGTTCGCTTTCCGAAGAAATTAACTCTCATTTTAAAAAATAATGAATACCCTCTCCATTAGTTACTCTAATAAATGTATAATATGCATTCATGTATATATACTTCTGAATCCTGCCAGCAAAAAAGCAACCCCCAATATTTTAAACTAATAATACTAATCAATGATACAATTGTTTCCGGTTAAATAAAAATATGAAACATTTATTACATATAGACAGAAATCGTGCCGCATCTTCAGCTAAAGGCAATTAAAGTTTATAATCTAGCTAGCATAAAATGTAAACTAATTATCAGTTTAAAATTAAATAGAACACTTTGTTCTGCTAAAGTGTCTTAAAATAAAACATCAATATTATACACGTAACCCCATATTTAAATAGTTGTACTAAAGAGCTATTACACTAGAAATGATAATAGCAACTTACATTATAGAAAGAGTATAATATTTTGAATTCTATTGCTATGTGTTTGCGTTAATTAATACCAAGGTTACCATACGTATATGAATTGTTTTACGTAAACAACACAACTATGTAAACAAGGTTTTCATCTGTATAAATACTTTGCATCATTTATATTGTTACGTTGTAATCTGCCTGAATTTGTATTGTTTTATAATTAACAAAAATATGAATTAAGTATTAGTATAAAAGTACAATAAACCATTTTTCCATACTGTTGTATCTTCAGCAAAAATATAAATATTTTAAAATCCATCTCATATGAAAATAATTTTCAGAATAATTATTACAGAAAAAATAAAATAGCAACTTTAATAATAGACAGAATGCAACATCTTTATTTGAATAAAAAAAACTGTGTTTGATGATTTTAATAAACCTTTACATACATATATTAATTGTTGTCCATCAACAAAATACTTCCGTAAACAAAATAAAACACAGTTTCTCGAAAAAGGACGGTTAGATAATGATAGTAGAATACAAAAGTATAAATAAAGTGTATTTTCTTATTCCATCCCCACAACATCCACAGCTATACCCACAGACAGACAGATAGACATACACACACACACAAACCACGCACACACATATATGTATGTATATATATATATATATGTATATATATATATACATATATATGTATATATGTAATTATATATATATATATATATAGAGAGAGAGAGATAGAGAGAGAGAGGGTGAGAGATAAAAGGAGAGAAGGATAGATAGATAGATATTCATTTTTGGTAGAGAGAAATAGATTGCTAGAACTATAGATACTTCTTGCTTTGTTTTTTTTTGTTTTACAAGGAGACCACCACTTCATAAGACCCGGAAGCCACTCAGGGATAAGGGTTATTGCGTATACTGTACGTTGTACGTTAGTGTTGAGATTTCATAAAGCGTCTACTTTAGGAGGCGCTTCCTCAGAAATTTGTTTACGTTGGATTTGAAGACATCCAAGTTGTAGTAAGGTGGCAAAAAGGCCGACGGAACAGAGTTCCACTGAGGTGCTGTTCTAAGAGAGAAGTTGTGGTGATGGAATCTACGTTTTGATTTAGGCCCAGGTAGAGAGTGGGGGAATTTTTTAGAGTGGCTTCAGATAGACGGGTGTTTTTCGTAAAAGATTGGCGAGTAGGACCAGAGATTGAAGCTCAGACGAGCACTTGCCATGGAAATGAGGGTAAAACAAAGACAGGCTCGCAACGTATCTTCTGTGCGAGAGAGGTTGCAGGGAAGAGAGAAGGGCATCCCCACTAAGCCACGAATCTTTTTTGTACTTTGTAACGGCAGGATAGACTATTTTTAGCAGCTCCTTCCCAGATATGGCAGAAGTATTCCATCCTTGGACGTACTTGGCTTTTATATAGATATATAATTGGATCAGCAGTGAGATACCTTTGAGTTTAAGTAGTATGTTTCTCTGTATACGCATATCTTTAAAAGAATGTATCCGCCTTCAGTTTTGACAGACAATGTATACCCATTTCATGTGTTTCTGCAACTAGAACTATTTACTTCCCAGAGTTGCGCTACGTCCGGCAACATTTCTGGTTCGGTTGTGTGTAATACCATTAGCAAATGCAAGATCAAGACTAGTGGAAACAACGCAGATGTACGAGCAGAGCACATACAGCGTCTTAAATTCCAAAATATTCACCCATCTGGAAAAAGCACGGTTCAACTACGGTGAGCTGACGACGACCAGTGTGTCAACATAGTTATGAAACCAAAGCATAATCACACAAACACACACAACATAGAAAAAACAACAATTCCCATGACACATATACAAGTTTTACATACAGTACTTATTTATAGTATCCGCACAACCCGAAATATGACAGAGGTTGTGACAAATGTTGTCAACAAGATTATTTACATCACATTATAAGTGAAATAAGCCGGTTTTGTCTGTGTTTTTCTTTGTTTGACGTAGAATATATTTTTAAGTTATATATTGCAAAGCATCAAAGAAAAGAGAATTTAAGAAGATTTTAAATAAAGCTTCTTAGTAACTAACCTTATCATTTTGAAAGCAAAGAACCGACAAAAAACAAGATAACTGATAAGACGACATCGAAGAAAGGAAGTAATTTGCCGCAGGGAAATTATAGAAAAAATATAATGACATATTTGTTTCGTGTTTCTCCCTCACCCTCTCCCTCTATTTCTCTCTTCCACCTTTATCTCTCTCTTTCCTTCTCTCTTTCTCTTTCCTTCTCTCTTTCTCTTTTTCACTATATATATATATATATATATATGTATGTATATATATATGTATATAAGGATTAATATAGAAAACACAAAGGGCAAGACAGAATAGGACAGTATTAGAAAGAGACATATATGAGTAAACAATATAAACATATGATTTCTCTTGTAAAGTTATATACACATTTTTTTCTCAAATTTCATATCTTGGTGTTTTTGCATAAATTAAATCTGTGAGCTATTCGCCAATCTTAACTGAAATCTTTATTTATCACTTCTGCATTATGTTCACAATTTATAGAGTAGAGATTCTCTTTCTAGGTGTTCCTTCCTGACTGTACACATGTGTGTGCTTATATTTTACTTTCTGTAAATATCGAATGTAGATATTTTGCATTTGATCCTATTTGTTTAGCTCAGTAACATGACTTTCCTTGAAATTCTGTAGAATAATTTTCATAATTGGTTTTGTAATTAATGTGTTGTATTTTTTTTATTTATTCTAAAATATCATTTATCCCGAATTTAGATGCGTGACGTGATTATCTGGGAGATGATCATACCTAAAGAAAATGTTCGCATGCTGCTGTTATTTTTGAAGAACTAAATATGAGAGGATGTTTCATTGTTCTTATTTAGATGACGACTTATATATTTGTAGTTGTTCATGTTAGTAGGAGAGTCTTAGGGTGGTAGAGACATTCTTAGGAGTGTTCATGTTGAATATTGTGAGATGTTAGGTGTTATATATATATATATATATATATATATATATATATATATATATATATATATATTCATTGTAAGTTTTCATAGTGTCTTAGGGTGTTCATGTTTGGGGAGATAGTATATTGAGGACATAAACAGGGTATATATATATATATATATATATATATATATATATATATATATATATATACATATATATATAAAAAGATAGGCAATTCTGTGTATATATAATAGACAGTGTACATGTTACTACAAGTACACAAAGCCTGCAATTCAACTAGAAGAGATTTTGAATATCCTGATAGATAGACTGAGAGATAGTTTTACATTTACGTTTAACAGTTGCACATATAATAAAACACTTTAACTTTCTCGTTGTAATAAAGAACACAGAAAGATGGCAGTTATATAAAACATGATGATCATTTATTCTTCGACCTATCGGAAATGATTCTGTATTTCATGGATTCAAAGTTGTTAAGTGGTTATCTTTAATCCCTTTAACTTCCAGAGGGAGCCCGGACTCTAACGGAGAATCGGTGTGATCTTATCTGCTTGTCTGATCTGACTGATCTAATTCTGACTCATCTAACTAACTTCATAACTCATGATGCCACTGCATAACCCACGTTTCTCTCAGACATGCCTCCGTGTTTAAGCATTCATTGTCATAGACATGTTTTTTACAAAGTTGACCCTCTAACCTTATTTTCGTAACTCACTTCACAAACAACATTTCCCATTGTCTGTTATTAAATTCCTTATTTTAATTTTCATTTTTATAACAGAAACAAAATTCATCATTACATTCCTTTTTCAATAAACAGATATCTAACTATTTTGTGAGAGCAAAACAATAGCAATTCCATATTCCTTATTTTCAATAACAATCTGTATTTATTTACACTTATGATTGGAATTCTCAATTCCAAGTCTAGCTTCGCAAGTTCGAGTCCTTGATTATGCCATTACATATTTACATTTCACTAATTCCCAATTTTTTTAACTTACATGAAAACGGACAACCCTTATGTAACAAAACACAATTCGTAACAAGCAACCAATGGAAGGCTGCACACGTGTAAAACCTCTTTAGAGCACGAGATGAGGATTCATTGAGAATGATCTTGATTGTTCTCTTTTCTCTAGTCTTCTGTTTTGCAGGATCCTGATCCATAAAATTCCAAGAAAAATACCGTTCCTGAGCGGTTAAGGTGAGAGGAAGTAATCTAGTTCAATAAAAAGCGGTACTAGTTACCCAGACTACGGGTTGTAACTCATTTGATTTCAGAAACTTTGATTGGAGAAAAGACTTAGTAACTTTCATGAATTTGTATCGGAAGATACTTTTCAGAAACTAGTGTAACTTGTGAATAAAGAAGACATCTTTCGTAATGCATGAAAAAATGACTTCTATAAATATTTGTGAAAACTTCTCTGAAAAAGAAACATTCAAATGATTTTCCCATTCCGTTTGAAAAAAAATGTAACCTTATGTTGTGTGATTGAAAAAAAACGCTGAAAAATTCCGAGTAACTTTTAATTTTGTGTTATAATTACTTTGATATTGAAAAAAAATAAGTAACTCTAATAATGACTGAAGGCAAACACTATATATTTTTTTGTTTTTTACATAGGCGTCATTATTATCGAGGCCCAGATGTCACTCAAGGATAAGGGTTAAAGAGTGTACAGTAGAAATTGCATACTATAGTAACCGTTAGAAATGTCGATTCGGTAAATTTGTTAACTTATTATGAAACGGCTCAGCAAAAACCTGTTTACGATAGACTTGAAGACAACCATATTGTAGTCAGCTGGAAAATATCAAAACAAAAGACAACTCGATAGACGTGCAGTTCTAAGAAAGAAGATTTGCTCATGGAATCTACGTTCAGGTTTAAGCACATACAAAGAGTGGTGGAAATTAGTGAGAGTCCTTTCTAGCAGCTCCTGCCCAGATGTGGCAACAGTACTCCATCTTTGGATGTACCTGGCTCTTATATAGATAGAGAATTGCAATAGCAGTGAGATATCTCCTGGATCGATAGAAGAATCCCACCATTTTTCCAGCGGCCTTGACAACGAATTTAATGTATGTGTTCCATTTAAGATCAAGGGTAAATGCCAATCCAAGAAACTTGTCAAAACTTAAGTCCTCTCTATGATTCATTCATTTCACTTTATGCCAGAGGGGGATCAGAGCGTCGATGATGCAAAAATAAAAGCTTGGTTTTAGATGTATTAAAAGTAAAAACACCTACTTTCCCATTTTACCACGTGCTCATGATCAGAGGAGAGAGAATCAGAAGAACCTGGTCGTTCACGGTTTTAGATGTGCTACCATATATAGTAGTGTCATCAGCATATCTGTGTTAATCCTTATGGTAAGTAACCGATACTTGCTAGATATCGGTTATTACCATAGTGAGGTTGTAGGATGGACGGAGATTGACGAGAGAGAGAAAACAAACGAGGAAGATCGTGCTCGGTGGATATCAGACTGCCCACCACCCCGGATGTCGCCAGGGGCCGTAACTCCTGTGACACCTGCGGTGGTCTCCCTTTATTTGGTAAAGACATTACAATGCTCTCTCTTTTTTTTTTTTTTTAAAAAGAGTGTATTTTATTATTATTATTATTATTTTTATATTCATCAAGGAGTTTGTTCATGCATGGTGTGACTGGAGTGTTTGCGTTGCTGGGTCGGAGGGAAGCATCTGTCAACCTAAGGGAAAGAAAATGATAAGTATGCATTATTATGTACAGGGGTATTTGTAGCATTTAGCAATCAAATCTTTTGAGTGACCGTCTTGTGCGGCCTGAGCGTCTGAGGTTTGAAGAGTGTTGTCCCTGGTTTTCTTTAGATTTTGGTGATGCTGTCACATGCATGTGCCCCTCATCTTCTCCCTCATCTTCAGATGAAGAGTATTCAGGTGGGTCATGTGTGAGGTTTCTTAATGGCTTAGGGATTTTTTTGAAGAAGCTGGCATTTCTTGTAATTTGGTTGTCCTTGTGTGTGGCAGTAATCATGGATCCCTTTTTTTGTTATGGTTAATGGGTTAGGTTGATAGGGGGGTGTCTTTGAAGCGTGGTCGCTTTTTACAACGACGGTGTCACCCACACTCAGATTATTGGGCTTTACGTATACTTTGCTGTCAGCATATTTCTTTATTGCTTTCTTGGCTTGAGTGTCACGTACCCTAATGCTATGGTCTCCAGCTATAGGTGCAACTAGGTGTGGCAGGCGGTTTTTTATGGTCCGGCCAAATATAATTAAGGCTGGGGAAGGCTGGTGGTGCAGTGCGGTGTCGTTCGGTAATCTAACAGGAATTTGAACAGCTCCTGCTTCCAGCTTTGACCTTTGATTAAGGCGGCTTTGATGGATTTTTTTACAGTGCGCAGGAAGCGTTCTGTTTCAGCATTGGCCTGGGGTCATAGAGGTGTTATCTTCCTGTGTCTGACACCGGTGACGGAGGCGTAGGTTTTGAAATCATGGTTGTTGAATGGTGGGCCATTGTCTGTTTTGAGGGATACTGGTACCCCGAAATCGGCAAATATCTTGTCTTAAAGGGGTATGACCGAGTTTGTTGAGATACAGTCCAGGATATCGACAACAACGTAGCGTGAGTACTCGTCTGTGACAACAAGAATATATTTCCCATTCTGGAGATGTCCAAAGTCAGTACTAACCTCTGCCCATGGGGCTGCTGGTAGTGGGGACATTTTCTGCGGTTCCGTTGCCGTTTTGTGAGTGCTGATCTGACAGGTGTGACAGTTCCTGATGTTTTCGTCTACTAAAGGCTGCATGTTTTTAAACCAGGTTTTTTCCCGGAGGAGGGCCGTGGATTTCACGACGCCTTGATGGCCGGCATGGGCTATTTTGGCAGCTCTGTTTTGTAGGGTCTCAGGTCGCACTATCCGGTGCCCTTTCAGAATGATACTGTCCTCATGTGCTAGTGATAGTTCATCACGGTTAGCATGTAGGGTGAGAAACGTGGCTTTGTTTATGCCGTCATTGGCACCTTGCCATTTGTTGGTGAGGATGGCTTGAATGACTGCAGTGAGCGTCTTGTCTTTCGCAGTTTCCATTGCAACTTCATCAATTGTCATTGCTTTGGGGGTTGACGTTGAGAGAATATAGTTTATATACTCCTCTGCTATTTTCTGATCCCTGTTGCTTGGTGGTAGATGTACTGGATGGCGGCTGAGATAGTCGGCTGGGTTGTCATGACCTGGTCGGTATGTGACAGTCACATTGTATGGCTGTGTTCTCAAAACCCAACGTTCAATGCGCGCAGATAGTTGGGAGCGGGTGTTATTAAAGATCGATGTTAAGGGCTTATGATCTGTATAAACAGTGAATGGGGCCCCAAAGATATATATGTGAAAGTGTTCATATGCCCACGTGATGGCGAGGGCCTCCCGCTTTGTTTGAGAGTATCTTTGTTCAACTGTGGATAGTGCTCGGCTTGCAAATTCTACTACCCGCCCGTCTTGTGATAGTACAGCAGATATGCCTACAATACTGGCATCGGTATATATCTCAGTATGTTTATTAGGGTCGAAGTAGGCAAGTGAACATGCTTTGCTCAAGGCCTCCTTGAGGGTGTTTAAACATTCAGTGTGGTGCTCAGTTCAGGACCACTGAGTGTTTTTTTGTTAACTGACGCAGTTCATGAGTCAGGGTTGCGTAGTCTGGAATGAATTGTGCACCGCAAAAGTTGGTCATCCCCAACAAACATCTGACTTCTGATGCGTTTTGGGGGTCTAGTAATTCGAGGATTGCTTTTATTTTGAAGTTACTTGGGCTGATGCCTTCATTACCGAATGTGTGTCCGAGGAATTCCAATGACCTCTTGCTGTATTCACATTTGCTGCTATTCAGTGTAAGGCCTTTTTAGCGTAGTCGTTGAAATACTTTCTGGAGATTTCCGTCGTGGTCTTGCTGGTCCAATCCAAAGCAAAGAATCTCATCACTGATGTTGATGGCTCCCTCAATCCCTGCGAGTGCCTGACTAATCTCTTCCTGAAATATTTCGCTGGCGGAGTTGACACCGTAAAATAGTATTTTGTATCTATATAGGCCCAGGTGTGTTGAGAACGTGGTAATGTATCGGGATTCTTCAGCTAGTTCCAACTGGTTGTAGCCCTGATTGAGGTCTAACTTGCTAAAGACACTGGCTCCCGATAGAATGGCCTTCAGCTCATCAAGTGTGGGGGTAGGGTGACGTTCCCTTTTGATAGCTTTGTTTGCCGCTCTCATATCAATGCAAACTCTGATTTTACTTTGGTCTTTCTTAGGTACCACCACTATAGAGGATACCCACGGGGTTGGTTCTTCCGCTTTTGCAATCACCCCCAGTTTCTCGTCTTTCTGTATTAGCTCTTCTATATCCTTCCTTACATGAAAGGGGACTCTGCGGTATCTCTGAGCGATGGGTGGTATATTTTCATCTATGTGCAGATGGACTTTTTCCTCTTTAAGTTTACCTAAGCCATTGAATAGGTCTGCATAGTCCTCCAAAAGCTTAAGAGTTGTCTGCGGGATTTGTATGTCAGAATTGCTGATGTGGTTTACTGGGAGCGTTTTGCTGATTAAAGTTTAAGATTTTCACATGTTTCCCAGCCAATGATAGGTTTTTCTGGGCTTTTTATTACATGTATGTTAGCTTGGCAGGACATGCCCCCAAACTCTAGGAGGGTCCTAAATTGGCCTAGAACTGGAGTAGTTTGCTTGACACCAAATCCAGATATGACAGTTTTTGTCGGTCGGAGACATTGTGTCGGTTTTAAACACTTGAAATCTGCTTCAGACAATATGTTTATAGTGGCTCCTGAGTCGGCTAACACATTGAACGTTTGGTGGCTATTGCCAAAAGATATATCAAAACAGGGAAGGTTTTTCATCTTACCTGTATGAAACACATATTCTGTGTCACTGCCGCTGGTTGAGTCCTGCTGGTTGTCCTCGATGCAGTTCACCGATCGGCGGCTGGTTTGGACTTGTGGACGTGGAGGACGATTTGTTCTACGTTTTCTGTCCTCGTCGTTCATTTTTCTAAAACATACAGAGGCGAAGTGCCCACATCTCCGGCAATAAGTGCATTGGCTCTGGAATGCTGGCCAAGACGTTGGTCCTCGTTCATGTGGATATTTTCCGTTGCAATTTCTGCACTGAATTTGCCGGGGGCAGTCACGTTTCTGTCGCTGTCCGTACGTGGCTTTGTTTACTACTGCAGTAGTAGTTTGTATTGTCTTGTTCTCTAAGCGCATTTGTTGTAGGTGCACTGTTATTGTTTCCGTCGTCCTGGCATAATTTATCAAGTCGTGTAGTGACATGTTAGAATTTATTAAACCCTTTTGCCGGACTTTTTCTGATGAACAGCCTGTTATCAGTTGAGACATTATCTCAGCGTTTGCGTCTGCAAAGTGACAGGTAGCTGCTGCTTCTTTCAATTTCCGGTAGAAGTCCTCTACATTCGGCGTGGTTTGTTTGATGTTACGGAATACACATCGGTTGTGTTCCGTGTTATTTTGGGGGTTGAAATGAGCCTGTGCAGCCGAGACGAGTTTGTCGAAGTGGGTTTCGTTTTCTCCTGGTGTGGTCTGTTCGGCTGGTAATTCGTCAATGAGGTCGTTCATCGCCTCACCAACAAACGTTAGCAAAATTGCTTTTTGTCTTTTATCGCTCTCTACGTCGTGGGCGATAAAATAGTTCCACAATCTGCTAATGTATTTCGTCCATCTTGCTGCTTTGGCTTCTGACTCGCAGTCGAATTCCGGGTAGTGAGGTAGGGCAGCCATGTTTGTTTTGCAACATGTGTGACTGTTTGTTGTTGTTTTTTTTTCGTGTTTTCTTATGTCTATTTTTGGAAATTACTCTATCCTCGTCGCCAATGTGATAATCCTTATGGTAAGTAACCGATACTTGCTAGATATCGGTTATTACCGTAGTGGGGTTGTAGGATGGACGGAGATTGACGAGAGAGAGAAAACAAACGAGGAAGATCGTGCTCGGTGGATATCAGACTGCCCACCACCCCGGATGTCGCCAGGGGCCGTAACTCCTGTGACACCTGCGGTGGTCTCCCTTTATTTGGTAAAGACATTACAATATCTGTCTACGAATGATGTAAGGATGTGATTTTGGAAGATCATTAATATAGACCAGGAATAGATTTAGATCCAGGATGGACCCCGGAGGGATTCCAACATTAATACTAAGAGCTTCTGATTTATGCCTTTCAACCACTACTTTTATGAACCTATCAGAGAGAAATGATTAAATTGAGAAGACATTTCCAGCTATAGCTGGAGATCTTGTGAAGTAAACCTTTATGCCATACTCTATCAAATACCTTTGATATGTCAAGAGTAATTACCCTCCGTCGAGAGATTCGATAATTCTATGAGATATAACTGTAAGTACATCTGCTGTAGATCTAGCAGAACGAAAACCATATTGCGTTGCACTAAGAAGGTTATTTATCTGAGATGGTTGATTACTTCGCAATTTAACATAAATTCCAGCAACTTACCTATGACGCAAAAGAGAGTTATTGGCCTGTAATTAGAGGGAGATGAGCGACCACCTGAATTCTTAAATACGGGGCACACTTATGATATGTTCTAGGGTGACGAAAAGAGATTCTCCTTAAGACAACGTTTAAACAGTTGCAAGTATGGGTGCTAGTTCTGATTGAATTTTTTGGAGTACTATAATTGGAATACTGTCAGGGTCTGTTGCTTTACTGGAATCAAGGTGGTTGTGTAGCTTGGCAACATCACGTACAACTATTTGTATATCACATAGCATGTTTTCTTATATAGGAGAGAAGATTGGAGGTTAGCAAAGAGAGGAATTAGCGGCAGAGTTCTTGGCAAAGGGTTTGGCCTTGTCTGATGCTGACGAGATTACCTCAGGTCCATTTATGAGAGTTGGGATAGAGCACATGCTTCTGTTCAGGATTATGTTTGCTATTGCTTCTTTGTACTTGACGGACTGAGCATACAACTCCCTTGATTTCTTTATTACTTTTATTACAGTGGGTGCTGGCAGTTCTAAAAGCGGTTTTAGTCTCAGTACATCTATTACGTTGGAAGTAATAGAAAAAAGTGTTTTTTATGCGCAATAGCAGCAGTACATTCCGGAGAGAACCACGGCTGGCTGTTAGGTTTTTTGCTGAAATTATTTGGATGGTATGAAACGGTCTATACTTATAAGTAACCATTCTGTCAGGTCTGATACTATAGAGGGCACATACTTTTTAAACATGGAGCGCAGAGGTAGATCTGATATAAATGTGCGGAAGATATCCAGTCGGCCATAGAGTACCGATAAACTGTACGATGGAGAGGTACATCTGGATACTTATTACATTTTATTTTTATCTTAACTGATACAATTGAGTGGTCTGAAGATCCAAGTTGAGACAGAACAGAAGCTGAATACAGTTCAGGGCAAGTTGTGAGAAAAGGTCTAGGAGACTTGAATACTGGCCGTAAGTATCGGAAACACGGGTGGGTTCGTAAACAATCTGAGTGAGGCCATAAGCAATGGAGAAATAATGAAAGAAACTCCCCTCATATCCGTCTTGTTTGAGTGAGTTAACCATTCCACATTGTGAACATTGAAGTCTCCACAAACATGAATATAAGCTGGAGTTGTTATAAAAAAGAGAAAAGGACTATATAACTGCTAAAGTATTGGTGAAATACAAGAGACAATATTGAAATTTCTTGAATTTGTGACGTTTGAACTTCTAACTCCCATAAGGGCTGTTGTGACAGGCTTATGTGGGGAACCATCGCCTGTGAGTGGTAGTTGTTGAACTTGAGTTCGGACTATATATGTTTCTCTTTTCTTACATGGGCACACATAAATGAAAAGGAAAATGGGGAGGATTGACGGGACAGAGACGGTGTATGTGGTTGACTTAGACTCATTCGTGTTGACCGTCTCCGAGAGCGGGAAGGCTCCACATTTGGGGATAGTCGAGACTCCCGAAACTCTAGAGAATATCGGGAAGCAATGCTTGTCTGGTTGGTTAGTATTATTGTATGCCCAGGCAACAGCAGCCAACCTTGCTGACATTAAGAACTAAGTTATTCCTTTTTTATTATTTTATGAAATCGGCATATAAATCTGATTGTTTTGTGAAATTCACAATTTGATATCATTTTGAGAAACATAAAGATATATAATTCCGTTTCAAATGCGACCTCTGAGGAAAGTGTCATATCGGGAGGTCACGTGGATAACCTCTTCCAATCGTGAGAAACTGAGAGCGTTAGCAGATCTGGGTACATGCAGGGACTCGGGAAGTCCTCTCAGATGATATACTTACCGGTGATAGGTCTAGACGGTAATTAAGGGAGTTCTCGCGGCTAAATCGGCAGTTAGAGCTTAGTTTAAGCTAATATTATACTAATCGAAGTCATCGCAACCCCTCTTTTCCCGTCGAGCACCACCGCAAAATTGAGAGCAATTAAATCTAATTAGGACTCAATAGCGGTTTGCCAAGAAATGAGGGGATGAACAAGTGTACATAAGTTTATATTATATCTTGTATATCTAACTTGAATAGACACAGTAGAATAGATATGCCTGAATCATCTACGTGCATGAAAATCTATTCACCTCCAGCGTTACAGCGGCATACACATCCTAAGGTGAAATTGATTCGGAACAAATATATTAAAGAATCCTACTGCGCCGAGAGTTATTGCGGAGAATCACCCGTGAAGAACGCGCACAGGTCACATTGGGGTCCGTGACCGAGAATTTACTCGTATGTGACAAGTATAACCCTATTAAGAACTCGCTGAGGTTTTAAATCTGAAAAAAGGGAAGATCCTATATGCACTATGAATTAATACATATAAGGTGTTATTTAAAAAAAATAGTTTACCTTGTTAACTGCACGTAACTGGAAATACATGGATACATATTTATTATATTTATATACTCATGACTAAAGTTAAGACCATATCATATTCTTTCCATTGTTATAACTTTCAATGCGTATCTGTTGATATCATATCTATTTTTTAATATTTAGAACTAGCTGTACTCGGCCACGCGTTGCTGTGGCTCAGTTTGTTAAAATGGAACACATGTGAAAGTAGAGACAAGTTTGATTCTTTTTTTCAAGAGAATGCACAAATTATTTCTTTTTTTAACAGATGTTAAGAAAATAAACAGAAAAATACTTCCATCATTAATTATGCAAAAAAATAAATAAAATGTTGATTTAGTGTTTCAATATGCTTATAAATTACGATAAAACTTGCTGAGTATGCACTGTTTTACGGTTGTTGTAAAAATGGAACGGAAACTTAAATTTCGCTTCATTTTAATCTTTCTTAATTTTTTAAGTGTCCCTCCCCCAACGAACATAATCAAAACAGTAACATTCAACAATTGTACTTTATGTATATAAAACACAAAATGGGTGTGTGTATTACTGTACACATAGATTCGAAAAAGTTGTCAAAAAGAAAACAAATATATAACAAATAAATGTTATCAAAGCCAAGATAAGTTACTTTTCTGCCAAACTGGATATAGTTTTCGTGTTTTTATTCAATGTAACATATTTATTCAGCTCCAAAACCATACAGTGTTTACCGATGTATTCGAAAATTCAAGATGGCGTCTCACACCCTCTTTAACACCGTAAGTATGGAATCTATGTGTATAGTAATACAAACCCCCGTCGGAGGTTGGAATGCCCCCCCACCTAAAATGTACTTGGAAAAATCGATTTTATAGTGAGATTTAAGAATGGTTAGTCGAAAAAAAGGTGAAAAACAAAACAACGGTGAAAAAGTAAAGGAACGTGGCACGAATAGAGTCGGATACACAAGTAATAGTCGTAGAGTGATAGAGTGTAAGTAAAACCTGGAATATCAGGTTGTTTCGTTTCGTTTTAACAATGGAAAGAGCAGTAAATACAGAGAAAAGAAAGAAAGAAGGAAAGACCGAAAGGAAAGATTGTGAAGGAAGTTTGGTAAGAAATAGCTTTACAAAAGTGAAATATCGTGTAGACTGAAAACATAGGAAAGTAGTCCCCCCACCACTATCAGCACAACAAAAGAAAATGAAAATGTGACGATGTTAAACATGCCGTAGCGTAAATCGCAGTATAGCGTTTAGTTTGTGTTTATGTTTATGGAAAGAAAGATAAACATAGGGGAGTACCCCCACCACCATCACCCATAAAGCAAAAAGACAACGAAAGGTAGGAAAGAAAGAAAGAAAGAAAGAAAAAAAAGCACGTAAGGAAAGAGCGAAACGGAAGTTGTGTTTGTGTAAGTAAGTTTGGTGCGTTTCACGTAAGTGTCAATTCAGGTTTTCATTAAACTCTAACCACGCGTGTTATAACGAAATCGAAGTAATGTAATTGTGAATTCAATTCCAGGTAACGGTAAATTGTCTTTATGTTTTATCCTAACCAATGGCAAAGTAAGCGTGGTTCGTTTCAGCGTCAGTCCAGTCCAGTTTTTAGATAAATTCTAACCGGGGGTGTGTTTTAAATGTCTCCTGAATTCAATTCCAGGTAACGGAGTGTGTTCTGTTTGAATCTAATTTTATTATAATAAATGCTTTATAAATTGTGTTTATGTTTTATGCTAACCAATGGCAAAGTAAGCGTGGTTCGTTTCAGCGTGAGTCCAGTCCAGTTTGTAGATAAATTCTAACCGGTGGTCGGTTTTAAATGTCTCCTGTGAACGGTCTGGAACGGTGTAAGTGAGTGGCGGTGGTAGGATGAATTTGTTAGAGAGAGTTTACTTTACTACTTCCATTTAATGTAACCGATTTTTACAGTGGACTCTCACCAGACAGAATATAGGAAACTCTGATCAGCGAGATACTGGATATGTAATAACCCTATAACATACGGCAGATGTCGTGATTCAGTTTATGAAGTATACGGCTGCACCAAATGTATACAGGTGCAGCCCTATAAACGTCAAAGTCGGAGGGGAAAATAGGTTCATTTTATTTATATAGAAGATATAAGAAGAAGATAGAAGAAGATAGATAGAAGATAGAAAGAAGATAGATAGATAGTAGAAGAAGAAGAATAGAAAGAAAGAATAGATAGAAGATAGATAGAAGAAGATAGATAGTTAGAAAAGAGAAGAGATAGAGAAGAGAAGAGAAGAGATGGTGTAGTTCTCGGTTGATCGAATGTATCCAACTGCTTCAGGTATATACCTGAAAGTCAAACAAATAAAAGGAATATTCTGTTTTAATAGTCCCATTCATGATTCATTGTAAGACATTATGAAATATAGACCTCATTACAAAACACATACTGGAAAGCTTAAATATATATTATGATATATATATATATATATATATATATATATATATATATATATATATATATATATATATAAATATATTTATTTATTTAATTGAAATTGAGAACAATTGTACTACGTATTATAAGTAAATATTTTATACGTATTATAAGTAAATATTTTATAAATCATAATTTCAGTTAATTTTTATGCATATTATGTACAGACTATATATTATTACATGTGTGTTCCACTAATTTTACGTAATATGACGTTACATCAATGCCTGCCACTTTGTACATTTGAAAGTAATTCTCGATTATAACGGAATATTTATTTTATAAAATAATTGTAAAGGGAAAAAACAAACTATATTTAACGGGCGTTTCCAAATATAATACGCGTTTTAAATCGGTGTCTATTAATTCGCGATTATTTTCACTATATCTATTTCGAATGTCGAATTCAATTATTTTCTAAGTTTACCTATATGCTATGCAATTGACACGGCTATACATTGATATGCTGACGGATATATTTTGGTACACTATTTGATACCGGATATATTTTGGTTAAGGTAATTATTCTGACGTAAAATAAAGAATGGATTGGCAAAAAGTTGAAATAAATAAACAAAAGTCGAAACGCATTTAAAAAATAGACAAAAATGCCAAATGGGATTGGAAATTAATATAAAATACAGGCATCATCTAAACTGGGATAGTGGGAGAGGAATCGTTGAAAAATAAGTCAATAAATAACAACTCCAATTAAGCTCAGAAACCAAAATATCGATAGATAGCTACGAAATTACCATCTTGAAGGAAATAGAGAGTATTTGTTGATGACTGTACAGAAGAAGTATTCCTAATATAAAACGACACAATATGCATACACTACTTACATAATAACAGGGACAGCAATAAATGTTGTTCAAGAGAAATCGGTAAAATATAAAACAACATATACAGGAAACTATACTCAAATCAAAATCAAACATTACTTAGTATAAATAACGCCTGCGTTACTGCAAATGTCTGCACATGGACATGAAAACAATGACTACTAGCATAAACCAAAATATAATATTTAGAAAGAAAAATCACAGAATTTTATCCGTAACGAAGAACTATCAATACGCATGCACACATCGATAACACCAGACTTCAAAATGGATGACGACAAATAAGTTGTGAAAATAAGTTACTGTTCAAGTTAATTTGCTTATTTTAGTAATCGTCATTCCAGTTTATATATATATATATATATATATATATATATATATATATATATATATATATATATATATATATATATATGTGTGTGTATGTGTGTGTGTGTGTGTGTATGTATGTATGTATTGGAATGCACTCCTTTAAAATGTAATGATATCTCCTATAGAATTAGAAGAGATTGTTAATACCGAGAGAAATAATATGTTATATGCTTTGCTTCAGCTTGACATTAACCAATTCTGATCAGGAGTCAGGTAGCGTAGAAAGAAGGCGTGTATTATGTTACTGATAGAACGCGTTTGTAAGGGAACTAGCGTCTTTCTTTTTTTTTTAATTGTTTTGAAAACATAACGCGCTACAACTATCAGGCTTCATCGCCAAGGTGTTTTTTATGCATTTCGGTTAAACAATAATTACATAAAACAAATAAGAATCAGGCGTATACTTTCTGTTTTGGACTGTTTTATAAAGTGTCAGCCCTGATATCTCCTGTTTAACTAGTGATCAGATTTGACAAGTAAGACATTTGTTTACATATTGCAACATTAAAATTAAAATGAATATAGAAAAGAAATCAGAAATCGAGTAAATAGAAATAGAAATGATAAATGCCCAAAAGAATTAAAACGTGTGGAAAAATATCTGGATTATAGTTTCCGTTATTTCATGATCGCACGCCAATAAAAGAACACATAATTAAATTATAATATTTATTAAACATTTTTTCTTTAGTTAATATAATTTTACTGACAGGAGTGATACAACTCGCCCCTCGTTAAAATCCCACATCCTTCTCCAAAAATAAACAGGTTTAGAACGTAGTATATTAGGCTGGATGGCATGATAGGCATGAGGGTACCATTTTTACAGTTTATTTAGATGCTGCATATAAACTGACATCGACACAGTTCTAACAATTTAGTAACGATAACAGTGGCTTAATTAGCTCATAATATTGTGATGGTTCTTGTCTAATATTAAGAAATAATAAAAAATGAACATGCCCCCAGTCTAGGGGGAAAACTTCAACGATTTTCATTAGAAAACTCTACCAAACTCTTCCGGTAATTTTCAGAATAAACACTTGAAATTTAAAGTGTACCTTTCTTTACATGGATAACATATTTTGTTTGATTTGAACCGAGAAATAAAAGGTTAAAAGGTAAAAATTCGTGTCAACGTTTAAAGAACATTGATCCATCCGGTCTCTTCTGAATTATTCAGCCTATTTCTTTTCTAAACATGTTAAATTTTACATAAAGGGTATTCACAGATAAGGGTAGCTTTTTGTAGGTTTGACTCGAAAATTAGAGCTGGCAAAGTAAAAAAAAATTGGCCTTTGCTGCATCTACCAAACTCCTCAGAAAATTCGTGGTCTACACACAGGCAATTTACATATAACGGATATTCTGACATTCGACAAGCATTTAATCAGTTTTGGGGCGAGCAATTGGCTTTCAAAATGTCAATCTTACCTGAGATTACCTTTGAAGAGTTCACAAAGTTTCTCCGTAAATTTTGGGTCTAAAAAGTTGGAATCTTAGATGTAGGTACCTTGGACATTGATAAAGCATTGTATTTTGATTGAGACCACAAAAATGAATGTTATGGGGAAAAACTGAGGTCGGATTAAAAAAAAATAATTTACATCAGCGGGTCTACTACATTACACAGAGAAAGTTCGGTCTAAACATTTAAAATAGTAGATATAATCTACTCACACATAGGTCAGGTTATGAACAATATAGCTCCGAGCAAAGCCGGGCTAAACTGCAAGCATATATATATATATATATATAATATATATATATACATATATATATATATATATGTGTGTGTGTATGTGTGTGGGTGTATATATATATATATATATATATATATATATATATATACACATATATACATATATATATACACACATCTAAAAAAGTAAATATTTGGGGGCTATTAAGATTTTTTTAAATTTGCTATTATGCAAAACAGGTATTGGGAATTGCCTGGAGGTCAAATTAGCATTCTTAGAACGTAAAGTGTCTCACTTATAACTAAAGGAAAGTAGTAGATGTCAAAATACAAAATATAAAGCAGTAGGGAGATTAGCGACGAAATAACATTCTCTCTGAAAAACAACAGAGTAAAAAGTGAAAATAAGTATAAAATCTAGCAGTATATCCACATGTATTTACTATTTACTTCGATTATTAAGTAATTATTCTGGCAGCATTTACAGAGGCAATATTTAACCAAAGATATCTACAAAGCAGAGAGTTTCCTATAATAGAAAATGTCATAATAGTGAGTTTATTAGACACTCCTTGTATCAGATATCAAATATACAGTAAACGATGAAAATACAGTTTTACAAGTGAATATGTTGCCTAAAAAGTTTTTTTTTTATATCAAAGTAAGAGGAATAACACTCTATTTATATAGATTTACATTTGTAGATTTCTGAAACGATAATGCGGTAAAACGACATTATAAGCGTGATAGTATTTTACAGAGTAGTTTCAACTCCTTTTAACGTAGATTGACTGTTTTAAGATTCGAACTTTAGACAATATGTATTATAGTATGTTGCGTTATCCTCACGCCACATAGTCCTAGGTAACGTTACCGCTTTAGAAGCTACGTGGATCACTTTGGACAATGTATAATCATGAAAACTTTACTCTTTATTATATTTTCTGTAAATGAATAATAAACAAATACAAGTGCTAAACCTCAAATAAATTAATTATTTATCGCTATATGCACCATGTTAGTAAATAACATTTAACAACAGCTTGTGCACTGAAGAATCAATCGTGTGGTCTAAAAAAGATGTATGGTTCTGGCAACATAAACTACTTTCCGCCACAGGGCGTCCCTTTTAGTAAATTTGTCTCCTACCTCATAAACGCCTCTTTTTAATATTGAGCAGAGATGTTCAATGACGTTAAGATCCGAACACGGTGCACATCGCATGGTAATTTCCCTAAAGAACCCACAGATTCAAAGATGGTTACAGTCGCCCTAACAGAATCGGATGCTGTATTGGCATGCATAAAAAATCATCTGAAAGCAACGTTAGAATGGTAGGTCATTTACCCATGGTGACAAATGTATATCCAAAAGGTCGTGCACGCATTGCTGGTAATTTTTATCAGCTCTGGAACTCGGAATGTTTCAACTACTTCATCCCTAAAGATTCTCGCCCGAACAAGGATGCCCCCACCTCCTTGGTTATTATTAACTCTGTACGGTTTCGAGTTCCGTTCGAGTCCCAAACTTTGGCCCACCATCCGGACCGTCAAGAGTCGGACCGGCCTCATCCGTAAATAGGACACGTTGGAAATCCATTTTCATGTAATTCTGTGCCCAAACCACTACCTTTTTTATTTTTGCTATGTTGTTGCTCAACTGAGGTCTGTGATTAGTTTTGATGTCGCTTGCCAATACGTTCCATCGGGCTTGCCTGGAACTTTGTGCGATTCCATCTCTTGCAAAGACTGAAACACTGGTGCTGTTTGGGGTTCGGTTTATTTCCTAATGTATTTTCCAAATATCGCGATATCAAATGTTTCTCCTGATTGTCTTATCATTTCTGTAGTTGGCGTTAGAATTGTAACGAAATGAAACCAAATTTCTTATATCTCTTACCAGTTCTATATCTAAATCTGTATTGAACAATCGTTCTGCGTGTCCGGATACAATCCTTTCCTTTTCGTTAACCGTTAACTACACCTTTTTGCCCTTTTTAATGACCTGCAATAAAGCGATGGAAGTATAATCTACTTCATAACAAAAAAAAAAAACTTTCATAGCTATGTGAATATTGGATGGATTTAAATAAGATTTCTGGAAATAACTAATCTTGAAACAACCACATGATGATATAGTTTTCATTGTTTTGTGGCGAATATTTAGCGAAATATTAATCTTTTATTGATCTTCAATAAAACGATTGACGCGGTTAATATTTAATATAAAAAAATGCTTCTGCCAATTTAATTGAAAAACGGTATTATCTGGATTCCTTTCTCATTTCGCACAATTTTACAATTTATAAATACTTTTCTCTTGTGCACTTTATTCTTATCTCAATTGTCTGGTTTCTACACTATTCGAGATTGGGCGCACGCACAGTGTCTACTGATGTGAATTAATTATTGGCACTAGCACAAGTATTCAGGAAATGTTTTGATATGTAGCCAACATAAAACACTAAAGAATCTAAAAAGTACACTTCACATACACACAAACTTATATTTATTCATATCTGGTAAAAAAAACACTTTATGTCTACGATGACCTTTACTTAGGAAAGTATTTAAAATCTCATCTAACTAATACAAACTATTTCATGCAGAGGTTAGAGATAATCACACACAAAAACACACCCACTCACACACACATATATATATATATAAAAGACTACTTCATTAAATCACATTAATTTATATACGAAGATATACTCTTATGTATAAATATTCAGTATTTACTTCAACAGTGCTGAATACATATGTAGAGCTTGGTAGTAAGTCACGACAATTAAGCTACACGAAATAACTCGTGTTTCCTTCTCGTGAGAATTCGTCAGGCTTATGAGCATAAACCTGGCGAATTATTACGAGAATGAAACATTTAATACATGTGTAGCCTAATTGTCATGTATATTTTTATAACTTGATATATATATATATATATATATATATATATATATATATATATATATATATATATATACCCGTACACAGACATGTATATATATATATGTCTGTGTGTGTGTGTGTGTGATTGTGAGTGTGTCTGTGCATTTATGTGAGTGTCTAGACAATGACGAATGTCAGAAACATATATGTTGTCTTCTGTTTTAAACTGATTAGGACGAATTTGATACACTGAACCAAATAACATTTGTTTTGCAAAATTAAGTCAGAATCTTAGTTATTGCCAGATGCCGTTTCCTACGTTCATGTTCCAAGGTACGTATTAATGCAGCATTTTATAAAATGCTTGTCTTATTAATTTGCTGCGGTTGGATTGAAATTTTATATTTAATGAGAAGTAAACTTCAAGTTGAATACTTTTCTCTGATAATGTCAGAAAAACGAGTAAAAAGTAACATCGTTGTTCACTATTATGCGAAATTGAATTATGACGAAGTAATAATAAACTGTTTCAGTTACGGCTTCTTTTGTTTCGGTTTGGACATTTTCAAATATTAAAACTCACAATGATACGTTTGAATGAAAGGAATTAACTCTACCTGTGTTGTTTTAACACGCCTCCACTTTTTCCATTAATTAAGATATTAACAAAGATTTTCACAAAGACTTTCTCCTTTTGCTGTCGGGGTTTCGGCAGAAATAGCGCCCCCCCGGTTTAATTGGAAATTGTCATACTTATATAACACTGCTCCCAATTCTATGCCGAATTTACTGTTTTACTTTAATTTTCAAAGCATTCATGTGTATGTTTTTTTTTCTTTTTGTCACACTAAAAGTAGTATTGCTTCACAATCATTGCATTAAATAAAAACATGTTTACATAGAAACAAACACAGACACGCACACTTAACAACCCACGCAACATTAAATAGATAGACGGATTATCGGATAACACATATAAAGTATTTTTTTTTAATTTTGTTGGGAAGAATCTTCATCGAATTAAATTTAATGTTAAATACTCCTACAATTTCTATTCATTCTAATCTCTTTATAATACAAAAAAGTGAGAAAAGAAACCATTGTATTCTATTTGAAAAGAATATGCAACCTCGTTAAAATTATTAAGATACTATATTTTTGAATAAAACAGATTTAAAGCAACCCAAAAACAATGCATACTGTTTTTCGAAAGAAGGCAATGCAAGAAATCAAAACTATTACTCTATTGCAAAACTATTAGACATTTATGCTGATGATACTATTATCTATGGTAGCACATCTAAGACCGTAAACGACCAAGTTCTTTCTGAATCTCTCTCCGCTGATCTTTAGCAAGTGGTACAATGGGGAAAGAGGTGGCTTGTTACTTTTGTATGCACTTAAAACCAAGCTTTTATCTTTACATCATCAACGCTTTGATTGCCATCTGGCATGACGTGAAATGAATGTCTCTCGTCTTGGAGATGGCATATGTTTTGACAAGCTTATGGGTTTGATCTTTATTCCTGATCTTAAATGGAATACATACATTAGATCCGTTGCCAATGCCGCTGGAAAAATGGTGGGATCCTTCTATCGATCCAGTAGATATCTCACTGCTGATGCAATTCCTTACGTATATAAGGGCCAGGTACGTCCAAGGATGGAGTACTGTCGCCAGAACTGGGCAGCAGCTGCTAGAAAGGACTTATCCTGCCATGATAGAGTTACTAAATAGACTTCGTAGACTCGTAGGGGATGTCCCTTTCTCTTCACTGAAAACTCTTTCGCACAGAAGAGGTGCTGCGCGTTTGTCTCTGCTTTATCGTTATTTTCATGGCAAGTACAGGGCTGAGCTCAAATCTATGCCCCACTCCCCACACCTTCACAAGAAATACCCGTCTAGCAGAAAACACTATCACTAATTTCCCCCACACTTTATCTGTACCTAAACCTAAACGTAGATTCCATTAACAAAGATTCTTTCATAGAAATTATCTTCCGTTTTCCTGCTTTCCAGTTGACTACAATATGGTTGTCTTCGAGTCTAACGTAAACACGTTTTTGATTAACTGTTCCATATAAGTAAACATGTATACCGAATTTCCATTATTAACGATTACAGTATTGTCCAATTTCTACTATACACTCTTTAACCTTATCCTCGAGTGGAATCATGACCTTAATAAGTGGTTATGCCTAAGAGAAAACAAACAAAACTTCGTCTTATTTGTTAAAAACGCAAGTAAACGAAAAAAATTATGGTTTACATTTAAAGTAATATTTTTACATTGCTGTAACATATCCAACTCTTGTAAAATTGATAGGCAAAATAAAGAAGTGTATGGATATGGACCTTCTGTTTTGAAAGGAGACAGATAAGTGTCAAGTTTTATGTCAGTCTGCGAATTGTACATGTAATGATTCGCGAGGAAATGGCGATTCGAAAAATTTGCCGAAATTTTTCCGAAGGATGCTCAGAAAAGTTAAAAAATAAAGACCTCGTTGCGGCGGTGACCTCCGATGTAAGTTGGACCTACTGTTTCACCTTGAGACGAAGAGGATGATTTCCCAGTGGAACCTGTGTGTTCTTACATAGTCGGGCAGGTAAAGAAATTATGATGGCTCTTTTTTGACAGCTAAAATGCGCTAGGTTCTTACTTAATTTACAGTCAACAAGTTATAGCAAAGTTGAAATTAAAGAAATCTTTCGCCCTCCCTCCTTATAATTAGAAACTTGCTTCCGGTCACATCTGGTCATTGACTAAGCTCAAGATAACCATTAGATGATCTCAGTCGGATTCAATAAAGCACATACAAAAGGTATAAAGAAGAGTAATTGACGCTCTAATAAAAGAGAACTTCCCATAATTATGGCAATATGACAAGTGCATTAAGTCGAAAGAGATTACTTGGAAGGAGACTAGAGTATGTTGTGTGTACTATAAAGTACGACATTTACATTCGCATAAACGGGGTATATAAATGCCATATTTTATGTGTTCAGTATACAAAGTTTCAAAAGTAATAGGCATGAAAATGACACCGTACTTCCGGTAATCATTACACATTCATTATTTTACTAGAAAGTCTGTTCAATTGATACACAAAATAATAGCCTAGTTTTACATACAGTAATCATAGGTATATTATTTTTGCTAGAACATAAGATACGTCGACAAATAACGATCGATATTTATTGACTTGCACATAAATTCTAAAGAATGGATACTTGGTGAACATCAAGAGAATGTACCAGTTCGTATACAGTCTTATTGTGTATTCACAATTCCCATATGCATAATGTGAATACTACTTCTTTTCCAAACAACAGCTTATGACAATCGATTATTGATCGATAAAACAAACCATGTTTGTTTTATTTTCATATTTACTTAGGTAAATTTGCACTTTTGTTTTGTGTTATTAACGATTGATTTTTTTCTTGAATGCCATAATGCGTTAGTCATTCTTTTCCTGATGAAGCTTAAGTAATCGATTCATTGCACAATTTTAGTGCCTGGACGTAATTTAATGATAACATAGAAAATGCATACCTGGTTTGTAATACATATTGTTTTTGATTGCACATAACGACTGACAAATAAAAAATGTTTTGCAACAATGTCACAACATAAAACGCTCTAAAATATTCGAATACATTATTTTCGTTCTATATAAGGGAAAACCACTAATATAATTGTTTATAGTGACGTTTTATAGTTAAGAGAAAAACGTTTCGTTAAATAGATGCAAATACTAGTTAAAAAGAGGATGAACTACAATCATATAGACATGAATAATGGCTAAATTTAGTATTGATATATTCATATTTCTTAGTCATTACTTAATGGAAGTAATGAATAATTTTAGTTTTGTATCATGCGTTACAAAAAAAAAGCTTTTTAATAGATACAGCTTATTTGGGAAAAGGAGAAGCTGCCATATATTCCCTTACAAATAACACTAGTAAAAAGCGTCTTTTTTAAGTCGTCAAGATTTCGACAAATAATTTGCTCTGCTGAATCCAAACATATATCTATTTCTCTCTATCGTGTTATCTTGTTTTTACATCTTAACAAAGTCTTGTGAGAAAAAATATTTTAGTGAATTTATCCGCTGATTTTTCCTAACACATAATAGCATCAATATGCTGTAATAGAACGCTATTTTTTTGCATACGACATTTATTGATTAGAAAGATCAATTACTGTACACTGAATGGTCATCTTGGATTAGGGTAAGTGCATTATTATTGCATGTTGCTATACGATTGTTCTTTGTACTTCTATTTTATCGAACAAATGGAATGTTGAATGGAAGAGAGGTTTCTTCAGATTCACACTGTAATTATCAATCATGATTGTTTTATAATTACACATGCGTTCCTGTTTTATTTTTTTAAAGATGTTATTGGAATTTCTCCACTTGCTCCTTATTCATTTAACAAATGTTACCCGGAAACCAGTAAATATATGACAATAAATAGGTAATTTTGATGCACATGTTAGAGTTTAGATTTCTTTAAGGGTTCAAACTTTGGAAAAAATGTTCTAAATATTGCCAAGATATTTATTAATTACAAGATAAAATAACTCTTCCGCTCCCATTGTTAACGGTAAATTAAGTTATCGAACTAGGAGTTTAAACTTTCTGAAAGTCGTCAAAGATATACGCTTCAACTTCTGGAAAATGTTCACAACCCAACAGTCGGAATCCCTTTTCTATAGACTTGCTGAAATGCTTGATAAAGCCGGATTCTTGCACGGCCTGTGCCCACTCGATTGTCGTTGATAACGTTCCTATCTTTCCAAGGAATGGATTTCTCTAACATACGACACTCCTTCTTCATTTAATGTTTGGAACGGTTCATACTATACTACGCATTGAAAACATAGGTAATTGGTGAAACCAGACAGATGTCTCAGTCAAGATTTCACCATATTCAGGATGTAACAATTGCACATCTTATACCAAACAACTAATTTTCCAGCACATAATTCACCCCATTCATACTCGTACGTCAGTGTAGTCGAGTTCCAGAGGCACAGCGATTCAATCACATCACGCTACATGACGACGTCCTGATTTAAGTTCCCCATATTTATTGTCCCGTTTTATCGTTTAGCACATTAACATGGATTGTGCAGAAATAGCAATGACTGACGTGGTTTTTCCGCCTTATGAAAACCATGAAAATACGAAAACGTTCAACGTCGTTCTATCATTGATCAATCAGCGGATAGGTGTTGCCTGCTTTCCACTAAACGTGTGGTTCTCGAACTTTACTTTACCAGCAAGTTTAATGTGAAAACACATAATAATCACGCATGATGAAACGTGTTGTTATCTATTAAGTGCCTATTTCTGCACAGTTTTCTCTCGAAAACCATCTCATTTATCCACAAATCTAAAATATTTATTCAGATTTATTTGTATGCATGAGAACCAAAGTGTAAAAGGCATAGCTAAAAAATTGATGTGAATGAAGTTATCGAATGTCATTTGTGGATTCAGCGCAGCATATTCTTTCTATAATATCTAGATAAAGCAATGAACACATTTGTTACTCACCATTGGCAAAATTTCGTACTATGATGAAGGTATGTATCTTAGCTTATGCTAGGTTATGACTTGCTATTTTATGTAGTCTAAATAAGCGATATTTTTAATATTTATACAGTCTCTTAACCTGCAAATTTTGAAATCTTCTTTGCATTGTATTTGTGGTGTATATTTATAACGTAGTTTGCAAAATGGTTTTCATGAGTCCAGTAGTTTCTACAATAATTTAAATAAATGAGATCTTTCTAAAATTCTAATTTATCAACGTTGTTTTATGTTGTACGTAAGATCTTATAAACAACCACTATCGTTATGTTCATTGTAGGAAGTAGTTCATATTTTCCATCTAATTCATAACTGCTCGCACCGGCCCCATTTTACACCGCGAAAAATTACAGACGGTAGACTTATATTGCCCCGTCACCCTTATTCTTGAATCATAAACTCATAGAACTAACGCCCATTTCAAATTCGGAGATTCACAAGTAATGATTTCTCTCTACGCATATTCCACCCTTTCTGATTGGATGCCAGCTGTATTTATCTTATCCAAGACTTTTAACCTTCAACAAAACAAACGCTCACCTATTATACACAACATAGCGTTTACAGGACAAGAGTTACGCAAAATTGGTGCCTCCTATACACACATGGCATACACATTACGTGTAGAGTGTTTACTTCTTGACGCTCACATGTATTTAAACAAAACAACCATTAAAAATTTATAGAATAGTTATAGTTTGCTGGCAATAAGTGTGCATTCTATTCTCGCACTCACTCTCTCTATCACTTTTTTTCTTATTATGGTGACGAATTTGGGTACAGCAAAATATTTATATTTTGATTTTTGGAATATAAGCTTTATTTAATGAAGTACATTTTTGGAGGGAGAATAAACTATCAGATGTATAAATGTTTGATTAATATGTTCTTACTATTTTAAATTTAAAACACGAGGAATTTCGTCTGTCAAAAACTGCCGGTTCTTTCATTCTCTCTCACTCTCCCTTTCTCTCTCTATCTCTATCTATATATCTTTGTTTCTCTCTCTCTTGTTTGTTAGCTCGCTCGCTTGATCAATCTCAAAAATCAACATACGCCTTGAGATGAATAACCTTATTCATATTCATGTGGATTCGACGGCTAAAGTTTTGCTTAATTTGGCACCCTCTTTTACTCCTCCGCGTAACTGGTTGGGGCCTGTTTGTCTACTATTTTGCATTTTATTTTATCTTGTTTATTTTTTACGCATCTATCTACATGGTCTGTTTACTGCATTTTTTTTTGCATTTCGGTTAGAACTTGTTTGTATCCCCTACTACCCCATATGTCTCCGGCCGTATCCAATTCGACAGCCGTCCTACCATACGGAGTTGGAGGTGTCTATTCCGACAACCGCTTTTACCAAGAGATAAATTGTTGGGCAGCAGTAGAAACGACAACTACAGTAACAACCGTAATCGTGGTCGAGAAACGTAAATTATGTTCAAATAGGTATTATCCTAGTATACCGTATATAATAACATAGATTGTATATATATATTCCAAATTTACATATACGGTTATGAGCTATGAATAGAAACATTATGTAAACAACAAGGAAAACATTACATATGACATGTATATATATATATACATACATATATATATATATATATATATATATATATATATATATATATATATATATATATATATGAGGGCGTGTCTGCGCGTGTGTCTGTGTAAGCATTCCTTCTCCTGTGAGAAATATTTTATTAGATCCTAAAATAGCGATGTGGTTGCCTTGGTCTAACTGACCACAAACAACGATTGCTGTCATTCGGATTCTTCACGGAATTAATGATGTAGATTTAATTAAATAGTTGTATAAGCGTATGGAATTTTAAATTTTGTAAAAAACAAAAACAAGACATTTTATTGTATTGTGATATAAAAGAAAAGCGAAATGCTGTGCTAGACAAATTACGAAAACAATGAAGGAAACGTGTAAAACCTTTACGCTAAGATGAAGAGGATTTCGAAGAATAAAGTTTACTTGAGGTTGTGAATCCGAAAAACTTTTAGAGCAAAGTTCCTTTTTCATGTGACGAACGAAAATATGTGCAAAATTCTGAGATATCCATTATGTTAAGTGATTTCCATTTTTTGCATTAATCGGTAGTTGGCATAGTTACATTTGGTGACCAGTTCCTATAATCCCTGTCGACATATACAATTATACAAATTTCGTAAAAATATCCTTCCCATAATATTTAAAAAAATATATATTTGTTATAATGGAAATGTCTTTTCTAGCATTATTTTGTACAAAACGAAACATGTAGTGATAAAAATAAAGATATTTAAACGATTTAAAAATCATGACATAAAATCTCTTACGAATGCTCAGTTTCCCAAATGTCAAAACTTCGGGTGTTCGAAAACAAGTAACAGCCATTGATTTTCCTGCATTTTAACATTTAATTGATATGCATAGAGGCAGCGAGCTTTATATTGTATTTTACTCAAATCTCTCTCTCTCTCTCACTATATATATATATATATATATATATATATATATATATGCATATATATATATGTGTGTGTGTGTTTAACGATATATGTTTTCTTATTATATACCAATCCTTATATAACAAATTGTATGTGATTACAGAGCAATATATAGAATACATAACAAAACGTTATATTCCAAATTCATGATGTTGAACATCTTATAATTTATTCTTTTAAATCAGTTGATTGATACAATCCTTGACAGTATCTCTTTCGTTGCGCAAAATCAATCAGTTAATTATTATATGAATTAATGAATATGTTAGTTACTTAACACATTAGAAGAAATAGCGGCAAGTAATCCGTAAATAGGAATTGAAATATGATTTGAAATCGTAAACATCCGAAAATTGGAAGAAAAGCTTAAGTTACCGCTATATTTCCATTACGCCATATTTATTTTTATCAAAGTCATTAAACCTTACTCTTCGTACTAATGATTTTAATAGATTTATGTATATTCTACCAAACTGTTTTATTTAATAGTTAGTATATTTATTAATTCTAAGTTATGTATACATGCATATGAAAATAATTTCAAGAAAGTATAAAGTATTATATATGTTGGTATATACGAAACTAAACTAAGCTACAAAAAAGGATTGATCATTTCTGTCATTTATCTAATTGATTCGAATTGAGAACTGTACATAATTACAAATCTTTTAGCTATTACGATCAACCCCACCAATTCTTACAATTATAATTTTTTAATCATACAATTCAATAACTATACTTACGTTTTGTTAAGTTAAAAATAATCTGAAAACGTTTATATCGTAATCGTTCATAATTAAATTAACTTAAAATAGTGTGGTAGAGCTACCAACCTTAAAATAAATCTTCCAACATCACCTTTGGCTATATTTATAAGTTTTTAACAACGCATCGGCATCCATATTGAACAAATAATTAATTTTTAATTTTAATATTTTTTAACGTCTTCGATTCACTATTATCTTTAAAAAATTAAATTGATTTATATTATCCATTCATACATTTTCACATACAAAATGTTATTATTACTGATTGTTTCAATCGATAATCATAAGTTATTTAGCTATACTTTACAACTACTAATATCAAATTGTAAATTAATTATTTACTTACATTTACTTTATTTATTTATTTATTTATATATTCATTCATATTTTTATCAATATCAGCCCCATTAATATTATTTATATTGAAATAATGTGTTTAACTTTTATATTTTACAAACTTAACTCAATGCTACATACGAGAATCTAGGTTTAATAAAATATTACCATATTATTCCTAATTTACGCATATTTTTTATCGTTTTATATACCTTAATTCTCTAATAAGCATGTTGCAGAGTTATTTGATCAAGGAACATGTTATTTTAATTATAATTAAATAAATGTATATTTTAGCTAAAACCAATTCTAATTTTAATGCAAGTTAATAAGATTTATGCATATTGTTATGACCCAAAAATTATAGACTGTATCCAACCTAGCTTCCCCTTATACTTTAAACTCCCTCTCCGATGTACTTTAATTACATCTTGTTTTTATTTTTTGTGTTTATATTTATTTATCTATTTTTCTAATTAAATTTAACTAATATTTCACATAATGAAGTCATAGATGTTGATTTAATGAATATATATATATAAATATATAAATATATAGTTTATCTTAGTAGATTTACAATAGATATATCTAATTATGACTATAACATTGATTTTTTATTCATTCTAACAATACAAATTTGGCTAATACATTTGGACCACTTATCAGTATATTTTTAATCATTTACTGCATCATGCTCATTTTATTTTCCGATCAATAATTGGAGTCTGGCTATATATACATTTTTAATATTACGATTATAACCGTTTATTTTTAGAAATTGTTTCTCCTTGTTATCAACTAGCTGTACCCGGCCACGCGTTGCTGTGGCTCAGTTTGTTAAAATGGAACACATGTGAAAGTAGAGAAAAGTTTGATTCTTTTTTTCAAGAGAATGTACTAATTATTTTTTTTAACAGATGTTAAGAAAATAAACAGAAAAATACTTCCATCATTAATTATGCAAAAAAATAAATAAAATGTTGACTTAGTGTTTCAATATGCTTATAAATTACGATAAAACTTGCTGAGTAAGCACTGTTTTACGGTTGTTGTAAAAATGGAACGGAAACTTAAATTTCGCTTCATTTTAATCTTTCTTAATTTTTTAATTGTCCCCCCCCAAAGAATATAATCAAAACAGTAACATTCAACAATTGTACATTATGTATATAAAACACAAAATGGGTGTTTGTATTACTGTACACATAGATTCGAAAAAGTTGTGTAAAAAAAAAACAAATATATAACAAATAAATGTTATCAAAGCCAATATAAGTTACTTGTCTGCCAAACTGGATATATATATTGTTCGTGTTTTTATTCAATGTAACATATTTATTCAGCTCGAAAACCATACAGTGTTTACCGATGTATTCGAAAATTCAAGATGACGTCTCACACCCTCTTTAACACCGTAAGTATGGAAAAAGGTGTTATAAATAAACAACTATACAAAATTTATAACATCTTTTCCCACACTTACCGTGTTAAAGAGAGAATCAGACGCCATCTTGAATGTTCCAATACATCGGTAAACACTGTATGGTTTTCGAGCTAAATAAACATGTTACATTGAATAAAAACACGAAAAATATATCCAGTTTAGTAGGAAAGTAATTTATCTTGCCTTTGATAACATTTATTTGTTATATATTTCTTTTTGGACAACTTTTTCGACCCCCCCAAAAAACTCATTAATGTTCCGTGTTTTCTCACTATGGGTTTGTATTACTGTACACATAGATTCGAAAAAGTTGTCAAAAAACAAATATATAACAAATAAATGTTATCAAAGGCAAGATAAGTTACTCTTCTACCTAACTTGATATATTTTTCGTGTTTTTATTCAATGTAACATGTTTATTCAGCTCGAAAACATTCAAGATGTAGTCTGATTCTCTCTTTAACACGGTAAGTTTGGGAAAAGATGTTATAAATAAATTAAAACTCTAATAAAATACTGTTAAAAACTCGCTCAATACATGTTAATGTGACATAGGTTGACATATATTCGGCGTGTTTTTAATAGTATTTTGTATAGTTTTTTATTTATAACACCTTTTTCTATACTTACGGTGTTAAAGAGGGTGTGAGACGCCTTCTTGAATTTTCGAATACATCGGAAACACTGTATGGGTTTCGAGCTGAATAAATATGTTACATTGAATAAAAACACGAAAATATATCCAGTTTGGCAGAAAAGTAACTTATCTTGGCTTTGATAACATTTATTTGTTATATATTTGTTTTGTTTTTTTGACAACTTTTTCGAATCTATGTGTACAGTAATACAAACCCCCTTCGGGGTTTGGAATGCCCCCCCACAATTAAAATGTACTTGGAAAAATCGATTTTATAGTGAAGGGTGAAAAACAAAACAAATAAGCAATACATATTTATTACCAAAGGCAATAAATGCTACTTTTTTGTTACTTACATGAATCAGTTTACTTTATGTTTGAAAATATTTTCAATTGTTTTTTTTTCTTTTTTAATAAAATTAAAAAATAAAAAAAATAAGTCGTATTATCGTGACGTCAAACAGCGATCGCCCGATCCATGGCTAACGTGTAGTAACGTAAACCGGCCCCCAAGCAAAGGAACACAAAGGGAAGTCCATGTACGTAAATGTCGGCTGGTAAGTGGTACGGTGAAAAAGTAAAGGAACGTGGCACAAATAGAGTTGGATACACAAGTAATAGTCGTAGAGTGATAGAGTGTAAGTAAAACCTGGAATATCAGGTTGTTTGGTTTCGTTTAAACAAAGGAAAGAGCATAAAATGGAGAGAAAAGAAAGAAAGAAGGAAAGAGCGAAATGAAAGATAAACATAGGGAAGTACCCCCACCACCATCACCCATAAAGCAAAAAGACAACGAAAGGTAAGAAAGAAAGAAAGAAAAAAGCATGTAAGGAAAGAGCGAAACGGAAGTTGTGTTTGTGTAAGTAAGTTTGGTGCGTTTCACGTAAATGTCAATTCAGGTTTTCATTAAACTCAAACCACGCGGGTTATAACGAAATCGAACTAATGTAATTGTGAATTCAATTCCAGGTAACGGATTGTGTTCTGTCTGAATCTAATTTTATTATAATAAATGCTTTATAAATTGTGTTTATGTTTTATGCTAACCAATGGCAAAGTAAGCGTGGTTCGTTTCAGCGTTGGTCCAGTACAGTTTTTAGATAAATTCTAACCGGTGGTCGGTTTTAAATGTATCCTGTGAACGGTCTGGAACGGTGTAAGTGAGTGTCGGTGGTAGGATTAATTTGTTAGAGAGAGTTTACTTTACTACTTCCATTAAATGTAACCGATTTTTACAGTGGACTCTCACCAGACAGAATATAGGAAACTCTGATCAGCGAGATCCTGGATATGTAATAACCCTATAACATACGGCAGATGTCGTCATTCAGTTTGGGAATGATACGGCTGCACCAAATGTATACAGGTGCAGTCCTATAAACGTCAAAGTCGGAGGGGAAAAATGAGTGCATTTTATTTATATAGAAGAAGATAGATAGAAGATAGAATAGAAGAAGAAGAGAAGATAGAGAAGAGAAGAGATAAATTCCCTTACTTAACACACTCAACTTTACCATCTCTAAATATTACTATTAAACTAAGTAATAATATCATAATCCATTTCTTTCCCTATACTAATTTTATATTTAATTCTTCCTCTACTACTAATTGTATCATATATTTAATTTTGTTATCATTCGCCATTAAAATAATATAGTATGTTTAATATATTAACATATCTTTATCTTTCATATTAAATAATAATTTAGATCTATTTTCCCAACCTATATGCCATGATTTTCTAGATGCATAAGGTCTATAAAACACGTTTACAAGTTTTATCTATTTTGTTTATTTTCATCACCTAATTATAATTGTTTAGATTATTTGTCAGCATATGGAAAATACTAAAATTTATACTATTAAGGAATTTACACAAACCACACGCACACACACACCCATATATATATATATATATATATATATATATATATATATATATATATATATATATATATATATATATATATATATATTCATATATGTACACATACAGTAACCCATATACATATAAATACATACATATATATATACACATGCATATATATGTGTATATATATATATATATCATTTTTAATCGTTTTTACAACCCATGTTTTCTTTAAGTCTCTTGGTTACTTATTATATCTAATTAAACAACTTATTAATTACTTTTATAGAATTTAATACTATTTATCTTATATCCTAACATGAGGCTTGGAATTCGTATTAAATAGTACTACCAAAACATTCATATATTTCCCTTTTATTTACTGTTTACGTTATCTTTAAAATCGTTGTTATATTAAATTTAGATTTAATTGTTTACCCAACCTTTATGATTAATTTAAATTTATTATGTCCATCTTTATTCTCAACAATATTTTTTTACATTTTATCACAGTAAATCCAAATTAAATTTACTTGAAAAGTATGTTAATTAAATTTCAATTAAATAATTTTACTAATAAGGTTTTAATCGCGGTAATGCATATTTTTATTTATGCAACTAGTTCGATTTCCTTCTTAACTTTTTTTAAGAAGTTTTTTCTTTAGATATTATTATATGATACGTCTCGTGATTGCAAAAGTTATATCGACCCAACTTGTTTTGTCAGCATTTACTGGCACTAATCCATATCGACCATGTAATGTTGTATTCAATTATGTGTTTCCATAATTCTATAATCCAATTTTCTAATGAGGTTGTTTAATTCTTATTGTTGACATGTAGTATTTGGAAGGATGCTATATGATTATTAAGTCTTTCTTTAAAGCACAAACTGTGGCTTCAATATATGTTTTAATTCTGTTATTATATGTTACATCACATTCATATACTATATTTTAAATGAGACATTTACCTTCAAATGTGAATTCGTACCTTATTATCACAATTTCAAGTGAATACACTTCAATATTATGATTATTTATATGTCTTTTTTTTTTGCATTGTTAGAACATATAAAAGTTTTAACTACATTAGTCGACGTCGAAAATTATAATTTACCATTATTCCGGTGTATGCTGTTACGTAGACTATTTACAGTAGGGAATTTTTATCGATAATCTTTAAAAAAAATCTATTGGTTACTAATATTTCATAAGGAGGATTGAACAACCCACAATTTGTACATTTATTTTTATTTTCAATGGTGCAAGTTTTGCTTAATTGAGGCTTACTGATAATGTCTATTACATTATTTTTATTGCCATTTATATTTTCCTACTATTTATATAACTGGATTTACCCATAGCCATATTATATGACGGTTTAGAATTTGAAATTTTCCCTTCTCTGACGCTTTATTTGCATCATTAATATATATTATTTCGCCTTTATATCCAGATCTGACTAGTAATGTATTGTAATACTCTTTATTGTTATTAAAAATATCCTCATGTTGATATCATTTAGAAATTAGTTTTGATACACTATGTATAATTGATTTTTTCATTGATAATGGGATGTTTGATATATATACACATATATTAGCTTTATTTATCTATTTATTTGTTTATTTTTAAAATAGTAATCAACGTAAATGCATGTTTCGGAGTGCTACCCTTTTTAGCGTATATATATATATCTATATATATATATCTCTCTATATATATCTATATCTATATATATATATATATATATACATATATATACACATATATATATATAAATATATATATATATTTATTTATATATATAATATATATACACATATATATATTTATATATATAAATATATATATATATATATATATATATATTTATATATATAAATATATATATATATATGTGTATATATATTATATATATAAATAAATATATATATATATTTATATATATATGTGTATATATATGTATATATATAGATATAGATATATATATATATATATATATATATATATATATATATATATATATATATATATATATATATATATATATACAGTGCCACGCAAAAGTATTGGATACATTACATTTTTCTTCATAATTTTAATCAGGGTTCAAGATTTTACAAAAAATCTGGTCAGTATATGCCTAGTATTATTCTAACTAATATTTGACGCAGAAATTATAAAATTAATGTTTTGAAAGTTGACAATAATAATGTAACAATATCAACTTTGTTTTAAGCAAATTATTTTACCAATGTCCACACTCACATTTATGTTTTCATTTAGCATATCTTTGATAGGTTAATATACATTTAAATGACATTTATGTGCATTTTAGTTATTGAATGTACAAAATATTCTATTACATATATGTTATATAATAATTTAGCAGCAGAGATTGTAAAGAAATTGCATAACTCTTACCGTTGTGAGAGCAATGAGGGAAAAAGGGTTAATGGTGTGTAAACGAGCATGTAAAATGTTTTATTGCAATTTTAAATTGCTGACAATTTTTTTGTGAATTTATTTAATAGATCTTATAATTTTTTCAGATAGAATTAAGAAAATCGAGTGCATGATATAAAAATAAATTCCCGACCAGAAAAAATCCGGTGTTCTTTGTATTTTTGTCGAGTCACATTGTGTTGTACTTATGAATTTTAGGTCAACATTAGAATCGCCGTCGTTCTCCTTAGACATATGGTTGTGTGCATCAACATTGTCGAGGTGTGTATTAACTTGGGGGAATAAGTAACCCACCTTTCTCATAAAATGACCTTTCCCTCCTCTTTTTATAAATGAACTGTATTGGTTGATTTCACACGTGTGATTCCTTTTATTTAAGTTTTGTCTGAAACAAGACAGCATAGCGGTTACTTCCTATTTCCTATCTTGGAAATATACGCAGTTCAGTTTTTATGCTTAATTTCTTTTTCTAGCTATGAATGGAAAGCAAGTCGGAGCAAATGTATACGTTCTGCTAAAGGTTGTTTTAAGCACAGAAGATTCCATATGGTGTGTTGTTGTGTGTTTTATTAAAGATAGGGGCATATCTGTGCTGCCGTCGTTAGTGCGGAGGCCCATAGATTTTTTTTTACACAGGCTGCAATTTTTAACGTTTTATAATTGTCTATTTTAATTTCCTCAACCACATTCGAAACATCCACACACCCACCAACACACACATACACACACACACACACACACACACACATATATATATATATATATATATATATATATATATATATATATATATATATATATATAAATATGTATATATATCAAATAAAAAGTACAATTAAATTTAATAAAATGATCCAAGATGGTAAAATTAAAGAATATCAAACCACATTTCTTCTTTTAACAACCATAATTCTAATAATAATCAAGGAGCGTCTCTAACCGCTTAATTTAAAAAAATTAACACTTACAATATCCCCTTCTCAATCAAATGTACTATCATAAAAAAATTAAGGCTTATACTCCAGGCTATAAGTCATGTCGCCTCTTCACAACCGAAGCTATACCTATAATTACTTCCCTCAAAGTAACAATATAATAAATTCTAAAAATGAACTGATCTCTTTCAGTAAACATAAATCCAAATTTGATTATGGCAATTTTGAAATTACATAGTTATGTCGTTTACCTTTCATATAGATATACATTTTTTTCTTTAACTTTATCGTTTTTCTACATACTTCTAAATACTTTATATTTTTTTAATCCTTCATTTCAATTTTTTCATCTCTTCTTTGCATGCCCGGTTATTTATCAGCATTTCCTGCATTATTCTTTAAACTTTTCTATCTATCTAATATATCAATCTACCAACACTTTCATATCCTGTATGTATATTTATTTATATTTTAGTATATGCATTTAGTTACTTTGTTTTGCTTTTTCCTGAATTTGCAGATACCAGCTTATCCGTCCCTTTTAATAACTTTTATTTCATTTTTTTTATTTTATATTTTATATTTTATTGTTTATTTTTTATTTATTAATTCATTCTTTTTTATTATTTTTCTATTTATTTTCTAACAACTCTTGCTGACATTTCAGTTGACCTACATTATTTTCCCTATATATTTTTCACGCCTTTAACATTTCCTGTCTGTGTTGTTTTTACATTTTATTTTTAACTCTATCATCATTTTTTCTCTCCTCTTTTTCTTTCCTAATCTTTGTTATTTTTATTTATGTGTTTCTTTTATTATTATTGGAATCTTTTCCTTTTTACCTTGTACACATTTTTGCGAATTATTCCCTGGATTTATGCCTTTAGATTGTTATGAGGAATCTACTTCCAATGACGGGATTTCCTTTGATTTTACTTGTGCAAATGGAAATTGAATTAACTTTATAGAAGTTATATATTTTGATGTTACCTTCACTGGATTATTTATCTTCCACAGACTATCCATTCATGTGTAATCACCTTTTTCTTACCATATTCCATTTGCTTCAGGTTTTTGTTTTCAAGTAAGATCTTTAACTTACTTGTTGTTTAATCAAATATTTCTGCATGCTAAATCCGATCCCGCATTTTGCTAATTCCTACCCTCTTATGAGAAGGAAAGTATTTCTTCGAAACTCCGCGGATTAAGGACTTTCCACCGATCTAGTGTTTCCTTTTCAGATTAAATATGTTCTTAACTCATTTCAAAGTGTGTTTTTACATGTTTTATTAACTGTTTGCTCGTATATATATATATATATATATATATATATATATATATATATATATATATATATATATAAAATGTTGCGGTGTCCTATGAATTGATGGCAATCAGGTCATGCGGCTAAGATGCGACATCTTCAATAATATATTTTATTTTGTTAGATATAGAATACAGATATATTTGTGTACACGGTTTTTTATGCGTGGATTTTGGTTTATATTTGAACATTTCTTAATGTTAGCGTGTACCGAAACCTATTGGCTGAAATGTTGGAATTAACGGTGCTCTTCCGGAATACACAATGTACCTTCGTCTTTATTATGTCTTTAATGTATATTTAAGCTTCGACTTCTTTCTAAGTATATCATTTACGAAACTGTAGTCAGCTAAATATATGAATTGACGTTAATGCTTAATGAAGCTCTCAACATTCATAAATCATACATTTTACGGATTATCTTTTTAACATTATTTACATGGCTGTTATTAAAACTCAACCTAATACCAGGGGCATTTGTTCTATAGTTTTATTATTATGAGATGGTAAAACATTTAAAATCCTATATTTTACATGATTATCGCGTCGCAAAACATAGACATGACCACATTGCAGCTCAATAATTTCTTTTTAAAGAGCAGGTCAATTATACAAACATTATCTTTACAGAAGATTCAAGGCATTTAACGTCAAGTTATTACCTCATTTCTATCATAATAACGACACGTATAATCAATATAATTCTCTTTAGCATCTTGTAAATAGCGTATGCAATTTAATATTTCAATTATATCTATATATGTACTATTTTCCACTATTTACTACAATCTTTTACGTTGTATTTGTTATTTTTCTCTGATTAACAGGGTTTTATTGTATCAAAGACAAATGACTTCGTTTAATATTAACCATACCCAATGCAAAATTCGATATCAATAAGGATTCTTGAACGAAAATACTCACTGAAATTCTTGTCGCATTAAAGTGAAAAATCAATACGTCTATAGTGTGTTGTTTCAACTGGAAATCGCACTGTATGTTACAATACAAATAAAGCTCATAGAATTCGTAGTTATTGTGTGCCTTGTACGAACATAAAACCCACGGGCATACAAAGATGAAAACTGGAAATACTTGTACAATGTTCTGGTTACGTATATATCTTTTAAATTATCATATATATATATATATATATATATATATATATATATATACATGTATACACACATATATATATATATATATGTGCAAACAGTTAATAAAACATGATCAAACACATTGAAAAAGAGTTAAAACATATTTCATCTGAAAAGGAATCACTAGATAAGTGGAAAGTATATATATATATATACATATACATATATATATATATATATATATATATATATATATATATATATATGGGGGTTGGGTTGGGGCGGGGGGTATTTAAATTATGAGTGTCGGATGTTTCTTCTTGAAGTATGTGTATCTCTTTTTTCAGTAAATTCTTTATTATTTATGTGAGTAAAACCGATGTACATACAGAGTGCATGGTGCGTATAATCTTGGACATCATGACCGATATTGCATAGGAACGCTTAAAAAGGAATTAAAAACACTTTGGATGTGTCTGATATGTACTTAACAACTCAGCATCCCCCTCGATTTGTTTAATATTAATCAGCTTACTCTTAAAGCAAGTAGGTTAGGAATATTCCAAAATTCTTTTTTTTTCTAAATAATAGTATTACCTTTTACACTTCTATATCATGATACTTTTGATTAAGAAAAGTAGGCTTTCACTGTATGCTAGTGTCTCTTTCGAGAATGTTTCTGGCTTTACTTGTAATCTTGAATAAAACCATCATACCAAAAATTGCAATGATTCAAGAGTATTGTTTGGCCTTTCTACACGTTCGAAATATGTAATTTATGACAAATATATTATATAGGTATGGGTGAGCTGTTTAAAAAAAATATATATGTATATTTCGACTGGCTCTGTCGGCGGGCAGTTTTATATAACTGAGCAAACGACTCTAAGCATGAATGTTAACAAAATTAAGCCAAACGGATAGCAGTATTAATAAGCAAGTACACACGCATATACACAGACACACATACACGCACACTCACCCCCCCCCCCATATATATATATATATATATATATATATATATATATATATATACATAACTACTTCATTTAGTCACATAAATTTAATATACAAAAGTATAGATTTATGCGTAAACTTTAAGTATTTACTTAAAAAGTGCTCAATACGTAGGCAGAGCTAGTTAAAAATTTATAAAATATATATGTCGATAAAGCTACACTGAATATTCTGCGTTTCATCCACTATAGGATTCGTCAGGCTTAAGCGCGAATTTTGGTTGTTGTTTCTTGTTTTTATATATGTTGAGGATTTCTAGTTAGCCAATCAGCTTTCTATTATCCACCGCACCCCCTCCTATCAGCCAATGGGCATGCATTTTATCGAACAAGGAATATGTTTTAGACCTAGGTTAGTGGTTTAAGGTAGATCTTTTCCTTCCTTTTATATATATATATATATATATATATATATATATATATATATATATATATATATATATATATATATATATATATAAGCCAAACGCCGGTAGTCGAATGGAAAATAATTAGACAAGCTTCCACGTGCAGACATTTAGACGACCCATGTAAATTATGCCTCCATGAAAAATTTGCTATCCTGTATTTAAAGAACCTCAGAATCTATTAAACTGTAGACGAGAAATAACAAACAACTGTGTTCACAAAATAAAACTTACTCTAGGATAGTGATACAAAATAGCTTTAAAACTAACAATAACAAAAGAAAACAAACACATACATAAATTAAATAAACATGAATATACATAAACGATCACACATATATGTATATATATGTATACATATGTGAATGTACGTGTGTACACGTAGGTATATTTATATATATAAAAAAGGAAGGAAAAGCTCTAACTTAAACCACTAACCTAGTTCTAAAACATATCCTTTTTTCGATAAAATGCATGCCCATTGGCTGATAGGAAGGGGCGCGGCGGATAATAGAATGCTGATTGGCTAACTAGAAATCCTCAACATGTATAAAAACAAGAATCAACCACAAAATTCGCGCATAAGCCTGCCGAATCCTATAGTGGATGAAACGCAGAATAATCAGCGTAACTTAATCGCCATATATATTTTATAAATTACAACTATATATATATATATATATATATATATATATATATATATATATATATATATATATATATATACATATATATATATATAATTTAGCAATACTGCGACAACAATATATAACAACAAGAATGAAAATAAAATGAATGGAGAAGTGAGGTTTGCTAATTATATAAGAAAAGTGAACACTTATTATCTGTATCCATTATTGCTATATTCTAATTGTATCATCGAATATATCCTCGAAATTTTTAAACCCTGTATTATTTAATGAAATATCAACATATAGCTTTCAATGAACAGTAAAAATTCTTTCCAAATAACTCAAATTAATACAATTACAATGTCAAGAGCTATAGCACGGTATAACTTAAATAGCGTATTTCAGAAGTATCGACAACAGTTATTTTCGAACATACGTCTGTTACTTTCTGACAGAAAACAATATAATAAGTGCAATTATTTATTAGTGTCGATATACAAAACACGAGAACATTTCGTTTAAGGATATATACTTCACAAACGTTACGAATGCCAAAATGTAGCCAGGAAAATGTGCGGACTTTATTACATACGCCGATATATATATATATATATATATATATATATATATATATATATATATATATATATATATATATATATATATAATACATTCTGTAAATTATACAGGATGAAGGAAATATGTTTAAATTGCTAATTTTTGTTCTGGGTTAAACTGCAGCGAATATAAAAGTACGTTTAGGAACCCTGCCACTTCTGGCAAAAAATATACGAAAACAAATTTGGGAAAGTTTCCAAAAGAATGTCAAATGTTATTGAACATATAAGTATAGAAATAAGAAAAAAGTATAAAGATAAAAATAACGAATCTATGAGTAAATTATATTTCAATAGATATGATGGAAACTCATTTTAGAAGTCACCTTTTTTTACAAATGAATGTTATGCTAATAATATTGCAGAAAAATGTAATATACCAGAGCCTACACGAATTAATACGTTAAAGTCTAAAAAAAAACTAAAGAACAAAGGAGAAAGAAGTATGATGATAATAAAATACATGGTGAAATATTTTTGGTACATGAAGTAACCCCCTCTAAATTTATGAAGTAACGTTGAAAATATTGGATGAGCGAAGGGTTAAAACAATAACAGAATTCACAGAAGTTTTTTTTTCTGAAAGTAAGTATAAATTTAAGAGGTTATACTTATTTTATTATAACACATATTTGATTAAATTTACGTCATATTCGGAAGAAATCTATAAATGTCCAGGATAGTACACTGTAATTTACAAATGAATGCAATAATTGTTTTTTTTTATAGTAACATAAGTGTATGCAGTAACAAAAATATCTAAACTGACATAGAGTCGTTGTAAAATTAAGTATTATACAAGAGTATTTTATAGAAAACTGATTATTGTAAATAACTTGGATTAAATTCTAGCTGAAAGACAATACAAACAAATGCATGAACAAAGATATGTTAGACTAATACAGTGACACACAAATCGCGGCATTTTAAAAATGATGCCCTTAGAGTGTCCATCATTTACAGTGTTTAAAAAAAGGAAAATAGTGTTTGAAAATATGCGTGTGCGCTTATTTTTAAACATGCTTAAGTGACTGTCTAAACAACGAGATATGTGTGCTTCATACAACTAGTAAAAGTCTATAACGAGAAAAAAGTATCGATAATCGATTAATTGGTGACGAATTTGCTTATAAAATCGATGTAAAACGTGAAAAATATCTGACGAGGACAACTTGTATATGATTATTCCTTATAAAACGTTTGCTTTTCGGTTTCAAATTTGCCCCTAATAAATTTCAATGAATTATAAATTGGACGTATACTAATCTGAATAGTGCTATCACATTTTAGAGGAAATATTGATAAAAATAACGCAGTAGAATAGCAATTCATATTCGATGAGTTGGCAAGGCGCAGAGAATTACAGAATAAAAAGTGTCTTATAAATGTGAATCATGAAATCTTAAGTTTGTATGAAAATAGATGGTCATAAAGTTAAAAAAAACAACAACTTAGCGCAAACAGAAGAGAACCTTTAGAAATATCCCTAACTGGGTAATATAACTAAGGTACGGCAGTTCTGAGTTTACCAAAATACTATATTCTGTTTAATCCAACAATGCACAAATAGACAGTATAATATATATATTTTTTATAAACAATGTAAATGACGGAACTTCTAAAGGAATCATTTTTTAATTGCTCCAATTGTTTACGTCTCTGTAGTAGTCAAATAAAAAAAAGGTAAAAATGATACTGGGAAAAAATGCGAGAAAGCAATTTAAAAAAGCAAGACACCAGTTATTGGATTAAAATTAATGAAAAGCTGCAGCTATTGGACGAAAATAGACATATCCTGAAGAAGTATTCATATTGATTACACAAGATCACTAACGGGAGACTATTCCATAGTAAGAATTGATAGTTTGAGAATATGACTTGAAATCTCTAGCTTAAAAAAACACAGCAGCTTTACAATATATAAAGGCAGTAGATGAAATATTTCGTCGTGTGTAAGTACTAACTACAAGTGTAAGAAAAATAGTAAACTCTCTACGGGACAACAATTTATAATCAAATACATATTGTTCGCATTACGAACGGATAGTAGAAGTAATCGTGTAGCACAGGCGCAATCAAATATGGTTAGAAGTTCTGTTTTACAGACATGTGAAGCTGAATGAACAAAACAGATTAGTTATGCTTCATTGGATTTTTTGTCTACCGGCGGAAAAAGAGTATAACAATATTGAGAGAAATACGCACTTTAGTTGTGTAAGCCATTAGAATGATTTAACAGATTAAAATATGGTACACCATTCGTTACACAAACAGACCACGAACCACTACTGTCGATTCTTGTTTTAGAAAATGTGACAACCCAAAGTGAAAATAGATTACATAGATTAAGAACTGTTCTGCTTAATTGAAATTTCAACATGAAACAGTTGCTATCAAGCAAATCACCACACGCAGATTATTTATCTCGAGATATTACAAAATATCTAATTGTTTTAAAAAAATGTGGCAATGCTAAAAGACGAAATAAGAATTAGCGGATATAGTAAATAACATTGCTCAATAATTACGATGTAGATTGAAAGTATAAACATGATTGGAAAATGAACAAATAATTTACCAGTATAAAAACACAAGCAGGGTCAAACCAAATAAATAAGTAAATACCTATTTTCGATATGCGGTGTATTCCAGGGGAATATGGAATACCGCAAATCTTAACAAATATAATTTAAAATAATTTTATTTACTACGAGCAATCTCTAGTATTAAGCCATTAATTAAAGACTTCAGATATTGGACAAAATAGAGATATCCTGAAAACGTATTCATATTGATTACACAAGATCACTGACAGGAGACTATTCCCTAGTAGGCATTGCTAGCTTAGATATATGGCTTGAAATTTATAGCTAAAAAGCACAGTAACATTACAATCTATAAAGGCGGTAGTTTAATTATTTCGTCGTGTTTAAGTACTACATACTAGTGTAACAAAAATAGTACACTTTCTACGGGACCACAGGTTAAGGCCTACTATAAGTCGGTGTCTATTGAAAACGTCATAACCCAAATCTACAAACACTGGTCAAACGAAAAACAGGCAAGCCTTGCCGATAGCTTAAAAGGAGTATAAAAATCAAACCATCGACGGGTAAGGAAAAATGCATTAAAAAAATATTAACGATTGATATTTATGCGCCAAATCAAAATAATAACGCAAATCAATGCTTGAAATAATGTTTTAAAGAACGATATTTTAATAATCAACTAGTAGTTTATTAAAATAATTTATTTAAGGGAAAACTTGGAAAAAGAATTGATATACAAAATAAGAAATGTTTAAATTATAGAAATGCATCAAAATCAAGTTAATCTTAATCCACTAAACGATGTGAATGCATTGAAAAACTTGAATTTTAATTGAAATATAATTGCTTAGACACTTCAGCAAACACGAATAATAATAATAATAATAATAATAATAATAATGATAACAATATTAATAATAATAATAATAATAATAATAACAATAATAATAATAATAAGAAGAAGAAGAAGAAGAAGAAGTGGAATGATAAGAAGAAAACAGAAGAAGAACAAAAAAGAAGAAGAAGCAAAAGAAGAAGAAGAAGAAGAAGAAGAAGAAACAGGAGAAAATATTAAACTTCCATGGCTAGTAACGCAAGAATAGAAATATTCTGTCGTTAATAATGTTGACTATATTACGGAAACTCATTTTCTGTCTAATATAAAGAATTACAAGCATTCACAAAGTTATGAAATATGATATTCAGGAGCAATTTATGACACGCTATTTCTAATACAGAAACAAGCAAATTCTTTTTTTCGTCCATATTATGTTTCTAATAACTAACAATTAATTCATAGATTTAATGTAAAAGTCTATTATGACGAGATTGTGACCATACATCTTTGTTAGTCTTATTGTGAAATTATCTTTATATTTCGCGAGACTTACATATACAAATGACAAATTTCCATGTATACCTATGTATAGCTAAACGAACCAAATATTTTGTGATAAAATATCTATAAATAAAAAAAAATGATTAAGTTTTAATATTTTTATTATTTTTTTGTATTCTGACCGAGCGGTTTTTCGTCAGCTATTTAATTCCTATTTTAATTACGTAATTTATTTTCATCGTCCAGGTGTTGTTCGTGTTCTGCTCATGACAATACGTTGAATTATGTTAAATGATATGAAGCAAGTAAATATCAGAGCATTTCTTATCTATAGGCATGAAGAGTGTTATTGTCTATCCCACAATTGGCTCTCTTCCTTCCAGTGGAACCACTGTCTATTTCATTCCCTTCCCGATTGACAAATAACTCACATAAACAAAATAGTGTTACTCTAATAGAACAACCCATGTATTTTTATGCTGCTACTTCGTACGACTTAAGCGCCTATTTTTTACATTTATTTTATTTTCGTATTATTTTTTTTTTAATATGGAATTGAGTTTAACTGCAATTCTGGAGAAGGCACACGCCAATCCTAGTGGCTTATTGGTGTGACTCTCAACAGCCTTATGCCATTATTACATAATCGCATAGTATAAATCCCTGTGCTGGTCGTTTTGTGATGTACTTTTTTTCCTAAATAGTGTATCTATAGTGTAACGGGGCTGTTTCGGCAGCATGTGCATTCACTACTACCTCGTTTATCTCGACTGGCTCTTTTGCATCCTCGTGGCATAATGCACTCCTTAACCCGCTATATGAAGATTTTATGTTGGATTAAGGGTTAACGAGAAACAATGTAGTGTGAGCGCAGATCTTTCAGGTATCTAGGTTTTTCATCGATCAGGTCGAACTGTGTTCTTTTTATATTTTTTAGTGTCCTTGGCCAAATTTCCTCGTACAAGAACTCTCTGTGCTTTCACGCTGACGAAATGAGAGGGTGTACTCAGGCGCTGATGATTGTGACATAAAATGAAAAGCTTTCACCAGGAACACTTAAATATAAATGGCAATGCCTTACATTATGAGTCTGCAGTTTAATGCTCTGGAAAACAGCAAGAAAAATAAAGAAATCAAAATAAGAAATAAGATAAACAAAAGTTCAGCTAGTGTTCGTCACTGTCAAATTTCTCTCTTACCCTCCAGTAAGCTCTTTTCTTCTCACCTCTGCCACCAAACATTTTATTAGAAAACTTACTCAATTCTATCTGTGCATTTATGCAGTGGGCAGTGCGATCTAGTGCGGTTCTCCGAGACTACACCTTATAAATTCATGGCCGCCATCTGTAATCGCTCAATCTCAGAACCCACCATAAGGAAAGTCGCATATCCACTAATGACCACACGGGGATGCCTTCTCTGCTTATTACATTTAACTCTACACTCCCCCCTGTTCTCAAGATAACACGTGTGGTATTGTGGATATAGTCGTTTTTTGTGGGCACTCCTGCCAAGGGTGATCGGCTAGGCTACTTAATCTTCATTGGAATTCTAAAACGAGGTGTCTGCACTATTGGCATTAGCGTAAGGGTTTGCAGTTATGAAATCAGTGGGGATTTTTTATCTTTATCCGAGCTCTCATAAATAATACTGGAGCTATTCGCATCAGCGTTGGGGTTCGCAATGGAATCAACACGGGGAATAGGTCGGATTCACAGGTCACCTTTTGATAATTCACTATTACCGCTACTCACCAACTAATTCGTACTTAGAGTAGACCAGATATCCTTCAGATAGAGTGGTGCACCATCGACTAGCACGGTCTATTCTTTAAAAGCTAATGGTGCATCGGTTATTGGGAGACTTCACTAGAAAGTTTCCGCTAACTCATATGTCCGTCGTGTTCCCTGCTGATCAGACAGGCGGGCGTCAATCTTCTTGGTGCACATTACGTTGTAATCGATCGCGCATTGATTTCTCGCAGCGATCCTCTGCACGCTTCTGTGTCAGCGCTCTACTATGACGTTGGCACGAAGCAAATACTCGTCTACGAAACGTCTAGACTCCCCACTTCAGAAAGTCATGTCGGTATCCGTGAAAATCATTTCAGGCGGCCTTTTTTCCTTAAGTATTGACTCTTATTCACTGATGATACTGGAAAAAACCTGTCTTATAAATGGCCGCCAACTTGCGAACATTGTTAGTCCACCATCGGTTAGGATGAGGAAGTGCTGCTGATCAGATTTGACATTAAAGTCTGCCTGGCCAATCTTCAGTGCAGTACACACTGAAGACTTCTCCTGAAAGTGTACTGCCACCGCCTTCGTTACGTGAGTAAAATTTAGGGCTCTGATGGCATCATGACCTTGAAGCAGGTTTAAGCTAATCGTTTTTTGAGCACTTCCAGCGCTTCGACGTTAGCCAAATTTCCAGTTATTGTGCAAATATTCCCCTTGTCCACACAGCATCATGCCAATCTCTTTTAAATGAGGGTGGTCACCCTGATACCATTTTTCCAAGTGCGGCACAGGTTCACACTAACTATGGTGCGAGAGCACGCGGAATTGAGGACTCACAATGTCTCATTCATATAGAACTGAATGGTCGGAAGTGTCTCCTGTAATTTCTGTTTGGGGAGAGGTCGTAGCTGTCACCTAGTCCCCGATCCCGTTCCCCACTCAATCTGAGGCTATATAACCAGTCTCATTACATCGGTTGCCGCAAACAACTGTCATCCGCCGCCGGCAATTCCTCGCAATAGGGAACTTGCCATTGCACCTATAACACACGAATTCATCACGCAGACCGGCCCTCTAAGACGGTATATCATCACTTGGTGTTAGATGTGCAGCGGCGAATACCGGTTCTCTCATGTCATAAGTATTCTTCATCACAGCCATGTCATGGTCGACCAGGTCATTAAGAGACAATGAATTTATGTTTGAAGTAACTTGGAGGGGGTGCATTATTCCGGTTGGGACCCCTGTCAAAGATTTGCATACCAAGGCCCGCTCAGGCAGCCCACAAACAACACAGCCCACTTCGTTAGCTCGGCCAAATAAAAGTCGACAATGTCGCCTTGATGTAAGGTTCTTGGCTCAAATTATTCTCACACAGTGGCGGGGTCGATAGCTAACGCCTTGTATAAGGCTTCCTAGATCATTTAATAATACCCCTTTTTCTCAAGGCTAAGCTCTTGATGCTCCACGAAAACCCCACCGGACAGATGTAAACGGACCACGTGTTCAATGCTCTTCATGCTAGACAACAGGCAATGCAGTTCCACCTTCTCCACCCAGTCTAGTACCGGGGTCAAGTCGTCGAATTCCAGCATTAATTACATCTGCCCCTCTTACGCCGAAATAGCTTGCATTTAAATGAGCTGGTAAACCGCAAAATATTGTTATAAAACAAATACAAAATAAAAAAAATAAAATAATAAACAAATTCGTAACAGTCAACTTTCTCACTCATATTCCAGCACGCATTTTCAGCTTCGATTCTGCCAACAGACATTTTTTAGAAAACTGACTAAATTCAATTTGTACGTGGTCATTATGGTATCGGGGAATTCCATGAGACTACACCTTATAAATCCACGGCCGCCATCTTTAATCTTTCTTTCTTTCTCAGATCTCGCCTGAAAGAAATCGTATAATAACATGACACGCACACACGTTGTCGCTTTCTTCTTTACTTATTATATTAAACTCTACAGAGTCGCCGCCCTGTGCGGTAACATCGTACCAGTAGAAATCCCATGATATTTAACAGTACATCCCAAGCCCGATGCATTGCATAGTACGGCGAAACTGCTCAATTATTCCACCTCCGGCCAGGGCATATGCAGAACGGAATCGCAAGTTCACATACATTGTTTCTGTTATTTTTTTGAATTTATGTTTGTGTGGACGCCGTGTCATTATCTATGAGTAACACCTGCGGTAAGTCTCGTTCACAAAACACAACTTCTATTTCACGAATCACGCTTGTTACCGATTTCTTTAAGATACAGGAACCAAGGTTTAATCTAAATCTAATCCATGTTAGACAATATCTCCTTTCTTTTATTTCCAAAGTCTGGTATACTCAGTAAGTTTCATAGATTCGTACTTAGAGATATACTCTTGTACGGTCTAGCAGCTACATGTCAACCACTTTTTTGCGCCGGTTGAACATTTTAGCCAGCAAACATCTGCATTGGCTGTAAATTCATTCGTTTATTTAAAAGTTCCCAGTGGTCTATCACTGCCGCACATTTGCCTTTTTCTGCTGAACCACTTCCTTATTGAGTCTGTTGGCGGTCCGAGTATTTCTTCCAGTAATAGCAGGATTCAACACTTGTGCATTTAAGCTCGAAATTCCGGATCATGCTTTGGACGGATTTTTGTGGGCACCCGCAATACGTGCCCTGAATGTTGAAGTTATGCAGTTTCAGAGGCATAGGTCTCTTTCTATGCCTCGGTTAACGCACGTCTCTAGTAGTAAATATAAGATTGGCCTCAAGTATACTCACGCATATAGAAGCACACGAAAGGTGGTTTCTGTCGCCAATCGGGTCTGTACTTTTAGCGCCGAATTTACAGAATCGTAGAGAAGTAGCGCCTTGCCTCTCGCTTTGTTTCCCCCATCAGTATTGGGCCTACTGCCCACTCTGGCCGCATCAGTTGTAATTGTTTCGAAATCAGCGGAAGTCTCACTATATGGAGGCCCTTGCAGCAGCATCTATTAGAGTTTACACCGAAGCATCGCCTACTGCTTGTTTAAATGACTAACCCATGGCAGCGATCGAATTGTGTCTTTAATTCCTATTCCATCTCAGCACTCTAACTCTCGAAATTAGGTCTCTCCTATGCCAAATGTGTCGATTTTGCTTACACCTGGGATTCGGCTGTGATGACATCAGGATTTCCGTAAAGATACTAGTTTTACAAGCCGTGTCAGAACAACTCTCTCGAAGTCACTCACTTCAATTTACTGTATAATAACGCAAATGCTTATCTGATAGCCTGCTCATCTCGCCGCGATCAACTTCCTAACATCCATGAACGCTCAATTCGCGATTGCTTCTTTAATTGAAGTTCTACCTCCTCGATTCACAGTTGGTCACTTGAGACCATATTAAAACAGACTCCCCACATAATCCACATTTTTATGTCTTGGTACAAAGCTTATTTGTTCAGTCAAGAAACCACATTTTCCTCGCCTGTAAACAACTTTACCATCTCTCTGTTGATTTGTGTATTCGCAATAATAACGGTCGGAATAGAATTAAATATTTTCTATCATTTTACTTGAGGCCAAGCAATATTTTACCGGGAATTAATACATATTTTTGTCACGTAAATTCTTTCGACGTCTAATTTGTGTTCGTGTTTCGCGTAAGACGAACGTTGCCTTATTATTAAACGAATAAAAGAAGAAAAGACGGTTGGGACTTTACTTAACTCTCGCCATTCTTCTTAGAAGACATTCTTTTTCTTTTTCTAAATATTGCTGGCTTCTTCCCCAAACAGATGTCGTTATTTTCTTTTCGTCCCTTACTCAAGTGACAGCAACGTCAGGTAAGCGAGATAATGCCACTCACATAGAACAATAGCAAAAAATCAAACAAACTTTTTATACTGCTACTTCGAATACCGATTCGGCATAATTTGCATTTATTTGATTTTCTTATTATTTCGTGTATCGAAAATGTTGTAGATTCCTATCCCACTGTTTTCCAATATAGTGCGCACGTAAGAAGTGGGGGTTTATTGCTGTAGCTTTCCACACCATTATTACAATTAACAAGAATTTAGTTGATAAGAATTCGCTGAAATTATAGTCAAATTGCTTCGTCTTTCCAAAATGGAATTTCAGGTGCGTGCAATGTACAATTTTACACTGATAATTTCATCATTAGTAAATTGACAACTTTTTCCCCAACCAGGCGGCCATGGGTCGATCAGACTAAGGTGGAACTCTGTTGAAGCGATCCATCCCCTCAGTCATATCATCCCAACGGGCGCCTTCACTAACATCAGATATAATGTCTTTCGCAACAACTGCAGTCTGTTTACAGAGACGCACTTTCACTCTTAGAAGAAGTTCAAAAACGCGACAACACTCGCGATATGAATAACACTCGCTTCGAGACCGTCGTTTTTACTCCCCCTACACAGGGTGTACTCTTCTCAAAGCTAGGAATGCTACTTTAATGTATTTTTTCAAGTAGACACAATGTTCCTCAACTTTTGTACACATTTGGTGAAGAAATTATAGCCGAAATGTACTAAGCACCAGAGTGTGTATACGTAAACCGAGCAGAGAATGACAAGAGAAATAGATATCGTTGCAATTTAAGCAGTTTATCTGTCGGGAGTAGAATAAGTGAAAGGCAGGTTATGAGGATTGGATAGTTGGATGAATCACACAAATCCTATGCCTATTCTTTAATAAAAGATTTCTGAAGTTCCACACACAGGTTGTAGATCGCACTGTTTTAAAGACCTCCGATCCCTTTTATGTCTAATTGGAGATCTGAACCAAACCAGATGCCGAGTATCTTGCAAGATCTTTCTGTACAGCTAAATGGTATCTGAAAAGATACGTCACTCACGACACCAATGCAGAAGCCACATGGGTTGTCGCATCTTATTTGGGCCTCTGCTAACATCTGATAAAAGTTGATATCGCTACTGGCGACACTAATTTCGTCATTTTTTGTTACTAACACCAGTGCATTGTCAGCATAGGCGTTGGTTTTACCATAGTAGAACCACGCGGCAAAGTAATACCGCGTGGACACCAAAACCCACAGTTCATAGGTGATAATAGAAATACTTGACAAATGGATAGGAATAAATTGAGGTTACTCGTTCTCCTCCGATTCGACTAGCGCTGCGAAATTGGCATAAAAGGGGTCGAACCTACCAGCAGTGCTGCAAACTAAAACCGGTCATCGACGAAACACCGACCTATTTACGATGGTCCACCAAATCGAAGGATTGTGAATGATCAAAAATTTTTAGCGCGACTTCAGTGCATACATTTTCTATGATCAAACATATCGATTGTAGAGTGTCATCAAGTGTCTTGCACTAAACGACACAAGTTTCCCTGCAGCTATTCACCAAATTATGACGAGCTTAAAACAATTTGCAAGAACCTTGACTAAAATCCTCAACTTCGTATTTAGCAAAGTTAACGGCCGATAATTGTTAAACCCTCCAGTATCTTTATTTTTGTTACCATATCGGAATAATAGCTTGAAAGTAGTTTGTGAGTAATCAATTTTTAATCATGAATTAATATATAGTGTCACAAAGGAAACTTAGATGTGCTACATCCTCAAATACATGTTCGTAAGTCAGACCATATATTCTTGGAGACGAGTTACTGCCGACACGCTTTAAGACATTTACGTGCTCATCCTACATTATACAACAGTAGCACCTCGATTTTCTATCGTGAAAAGGCAAGGACCATTGTCCGAACATTTGTCGAACTCTTCCAATGAGAGACCGACTTTTATGAGAAAGGATTTTGAATGTTAAATCTACACCGTTCTCGTACACCGTCTTCTTTAGTCAATGTATTTCCATCCGGAACGTGACACGTGCAATGTACATTTCGGGTGGTTCTGACAACTTCTCTGCACGCAATTTTGTGGCCATATTTGTCCCCTCCTAAGGCTATCTTTTTGAACAAACTCTAATCACTAGATCTTGGTGCTTCTTACTTATAAAGGAGGTAAGCTGAGATGTAATTACACTTACAAATACACCGCTTGTTCTTAAGTAGACTAGTGTCACTTTTTTTTACACAGTGATCGCCACTTATCTAGGGCCGGAGCCACTCAGGCATTAGGGGGCTTGCAAGTACATTACGTTAGTGTGGAGATTTGATAAAGTGTTTACTTAAGGGGCGGTTCATTAGGAATTTGTGAACGTTGGACTTGAATACACCCAAGTTGTAGTCTTGGGGAAGCAGGCAGACGGAACAGAGTTCAACAGGCGTGTAGTTCTAAGAAAGAAGCTTTGTTCGTGGAATCCGTGTTTTGATTTAGGCACAGATATAGAGTGGGGGGAAATTTTCACAGTGGATTCAGCTATATGGGTGTTTTTCGCACTACACTCTTCAACCTGCTAATCCTGCACATCCAATAACGATGTGTTTAGCTTCTAGGTTTCGCCTAACTAAGGCTTATGACTATCTACGTTTTGCAGAACCCGAACACGTCGGTTATCTGAGTAAAAAATATTCTAAAAACTTGCATAAGCTTATACTTTTCAGAGACATGCCTAACTAAGACGCGTCGATATAAGAGAAAAGGTGTACCGCATCGGATTAGTGACTACTTATCCTAGTCAGCATTAATTAAAGGGACATTTTGTTACGGAATTTGTCAATAATATTGAACTTATAAACCAACTCGCAAAAATAAAATGCATCCCAAACCATTGGTAATGACCTTATATGTAAACTGCAAGAGTTCGAAATCGAGATCGAAGACCGCGTTCCAGTCTCCCGCTAGGACAAGCGTTCTGGAAGCAACCATAAACTGATTGATCTGACAAAAAAGCAGCATGGTTAAAATAAGTATGATCCCATGATCACCGATTGAACGAAAACCCCTAATTTTTATGGTAATATTCCGGTCGCACAGTATAAATTTTGGATCCATGAAGCAAGAATCAGATGACGCATCCACGCGTATTCTAACTAACGAAGAAACATGAAAGGCTCGAGCGAGAATCAAAGTACACTGAATAAGCGCTATAGCTACTATTCAGCGCACACAGATGAGCAGCAGGAATTACATGAGTTTCTTGAACACAACAAATATCAAGTTCAGCCGAAATCTGCGTGTGTCTATCCCCAGTCTTTTAAACTTTACACACCCAAGCCCGAAATCAATTATTGTGTCTTCGATCTGAAATCCAGAAACAAATAGACCTTGATTCATCATGCCAATTGCTCTCCTTGGCAAATGTCTATGTGCCTATTGATGAGCCAGCAAAGGGGAGATCGCCGCCACATAAAAATAAAATAGTTTGGGTATCCTTTATAAGGAGGAAATGCATCTTAACGGGGGCCCGCCATACACAATATTTTCTATAATTACTGATCTACGAGTCCTTTTAAATATCTACGAAAGAAAAACTCCATACGCCTTATTTGTTTTCCCTTGCATTATTTTAGAGTTTTTATCTCTTCTCTTTTGATGGTAACCGTTAGTATCCATTCTGCATTCAGGAAATTGCAAGAATTTCCACTGGAAATACAGCCACCTCTTTAAATTAGCTAACCTCATCAGATCAGAGTTTTAGAAATAAACTGTGTTGTTATTTTGCCCGTTGCTGACCAAACACATTTTCTTACCGGGGTTCTAAAGTAGTTTTTCATACGTGTATTGCAAGGAGGATGTTATAGGATTTTTTTTCTGAAACGGGAGAGCTATTTGATTGTTTGGGATTCCTGCGCAGTATCTAGTGATGTTACAGAAATATTCGGCGGGGAATTGAGGAGGTTTTATTTTTCTGGGATTAAAGGGGACTTATTTGGGTTGTTTTTTTATGCACAAGAGCCTTGACAAAAGAAAGCAAGTTTTTCTGTTTTTTTTTAAGATAGGAAGAGCGGTTTACTGGGGGATTACGGAGGGTATAATTTAAAATCACCTAATATCTAATTGACATTACCTACGTCGACATACGTGTCGGCCCCCTCGATATTTTATCAACATGGTCTCCCTCTACATTGGGTCTAGCGTCAGTAGGCTGGGGATTTTTATCCTGGGTACAATTTGTGAAGGTATAGGATCAGAGTTCATCGGGAGAACAATATCCGTAGACGTTTCTTGATGGAGATGTAATTATCGCTTTTTGGAGATTTACCCTCTCATGCGAAAAAGTGTGTTACGGTATTAAACCCTTTGCATAGCATAATACGCTGAGATCTATGATTCACTGTCACCAGCTACTTGCAGATAATATCCGAGGTTACTCGTAATAATGTTTTGTGTTCCTGTTTATAACGAACGTGTAAACGCTTTTTCTTTAATGTTGTTCAGCTTTGGTAAGTCGACTGGTAATCAATTGTCGGCAACGAGGCGACTATAGTCTTTCATCTTTTCCACGAATTCCTTAATATATTATATTTCAGTGATTCAAACTGTACAGCAGTTGATCAAAGATAAATATGGGTTTGGAATATACAAATGCGCAGTAGTTAGTATTAAACGAGGGAGAAGAGCGGCCATGAAGCAAGCATTTTTCACATGGTTAAAGATTAGGTGAATCCTGATACAGAAGGCTACACATACCTGGGAGTGGTTGATCTTAATACGATGCTTTGCAATGAAGTAAAAGAGAAGACATGTGATGTTTGCACTAGGAGGCTTCCACTGCTACCGAAATCTAGACTGAATGATAGGAACTTCTTAACAATGTATGGCAGGTCGCTGTAACTCGCTAAAATGCAGCTTTTGTAGGATGAATACAGGTAGAACTAAAATAAAAAACCTGGATGGAGATACATAGAAACTGTTTATCAAGTCTGAATCAGCACACGCAGGTAATAATGTGCTCATGCTGTATATCATAAAAGAAAAGAAATAAGGAAGAGGGCTAATTCCGATTGAAGATTGTGTTGGGGAAAGATTAGAAGTATTAGCGACTACTTGCTTAATAGGCATGCCATGTTACTGGCATCAGAGGCGAAAGTCGAAAAGCTAGATAAAGATCAATAATAAGATTAGCAAATGCACAAGAAAAGAATCGAAGTAGAAATGCTGACTGAGTTTGTAAGAATATAACTTCATGTTCAGTTTGAGTGAGAGACTAAGGAAGAAAAATGTCAGGACAGAAAAAATTTTCGATCTAAAGATCATTTGAAAAGTGAATCAGAATCCCTTGTACTTGCTGGTGAGGAAAATGCATTAAATACAAATGCAATAAATAAAAAATACTTCTACAGAAAGTCTGGTTTGATAAGTGCAGTTTGCGTGATACAACTCTTGAAACAGTGTCACACATAATTAGTGCGTATTCTATATTTGCTCAAACGGAGTACAAACGTCGGCATGACAAATGTTGTACAAATCTGCACTGGAGTTTGTGCAAAAGGTTCGGACACCAAGTGACGGACAAATGATACCAACATCACCTAAAAGACGGAGTGAAAAATGACAACGTTAAGATTCTATAAGATTACGTGATTCAGTAGGACCGAGAAGTAACTCACAAGAAACCGGATATGGGATCCAGCTGGGATCAACAAAAATCCTACGTAATATGTTTATATCTAATTGACTCTGTGACTATTATCACTAGTTTGTGTGTAAATCTGTTTCTTAGGGAGAGAAACCGGTCTGAAACAACACAGCACTGTAATGTTAATAGAATACATAAGAATATAAATAATAATATTTTCATATATAGAAAACCAGTCTGTATGTTAAACTTTTGTTGTCCTCATCGTACCAAGATGAGGAAGATAGCCCCTTAAAGGGCAATATTCGGATGGATGATATGTAAAGATAAGAAAAAATAAGAGTCATTGTGTGGCAGTAGACTAGACGACTTTTTGTAAAAAGGTCCCGTTTTCCCATCTCTTTTTACTGATGTCACACACGCATATGAAATTAAAAGTGCGTTTCAAACGCGTTTTTTGCAACGTTATCAACGTTATGTCGGCAGCGTCAAAATCGTTTGCCACAAAGTGTTTGCTTTCTTCACTCCATTCACTTTTAACTATCCAGGCCAACGCTTTTTTTTGTCGGACAGGCATCCGTTTCTATTTTGATCTAAAGGAAGTTTTTTTGACTAATTTTTCTTGGAGGCGATAGCTTTATTTAAAGCGCACGATTAAAGCTGGGAGCACACACAGGGGAATATAGTCATTAAAAAACTGCTCTATATCCGTAGACTAGCATGTTTCTTCTATTCCTTCTGCTAAATATCTGGTGGGGAGATTGTCATATATTTGGGGGGAGTATATTTTCGTGTGTTTATCTGTGTGTATTAGTGTGACTAAAATAGAGTTGACATATCATCACGAAAATTAAGCTTTCTGAATTTTTAGATGGGTTTGATTATTCATATTATTTGGATTAATCGGATACTGTTCTCATCTTCACAGTAATGTTCACAATCTTTCGGTTGATGTAACCTCCGATCTTCTTCAGGTGTGTATTGTCAGACTTGGGAATGTTTCTGCAAAACTCAGGAATTATGGCTCACTGAACAAGATCACGGCACCCCGGGGAAGTAATTAAAGTGTTCCGCTCGAAATTTCGTCTAATTCCCATGTCGACCTGCCCAATGTCTACTGTCCCTGCGAGATTTCATTAAACCTCTTTTTATGTATTAAAAAGAAAGTAAATGCATGGGCACACATATCATACAAAATATTCATAAATTGTAAATGGGAAAAAGATGAACCCTCTAATTATATCTCCAGAGGAAGATAGCGGAGATTCATGAACTTTTAGTAAGAACATGGTCAGCACAAAATGATAGAAACCATTAATGGGAAATATTTATTGTAAACCACCTTTCAAGTAACACAGATATATCTGGAACGGTTTCTGAAAGTCAGGTAATCAATTTGAAATGTGCAAAGATTTTGTCATAATCAGTGCATATTAAATTATACAACTGTGTGAGGTCTCTTAATGATATATAAATAAAAGGTAGTTATTTACTATGTTTTTTTATGCAATTATAAGGTGTATTAACTGTAAGACTGCATAATATATGTGCATGTGTTCTTTCTACTAGCAAGATATAATTACTATGGTTAATATATTGACAATAATTGTAATAACCAATTGTTTATAAGGAAGCAAAACTATTAATTTATCTATAAAGTTAAAATATAAAAACTGATCCAAATTTTATGATAATATAGTGAATATACATGGAATAAATATATATATATATATATATATATATATATATATATATATATATATAATTTATACAAACAGTGATGGCTACATCTAATCACCCGCGTTGGGGGATTACGTCTCTAACCCAAGAATTCTCGTCGAGAAGAAGACCTGCATACGTAATCCCCCAAGGTAGGTCATTACAGAAACACGTATGCACATATGTAGCCATCAATGTTTGTATAAATAAATTTAATATAACTGCTCTGGGAACTCATTGAGCACTCTTTGGTACACACATTTTGTTTCATTGGATGTACTTCTAGGAAACTAATCTCTACTTGCTAATATATATATATATATATATATATATATATATATATATATATATATATATATATATATATATATATATATATATATATATATACCTTTTTGATTACTTTGGACACTCGTCCATTTACGCGATTTCCTTGGATTTTACTTGTGGAAATGAAAATGAAACCAAATTTCTTGAATTTTTGATTTGTGGATTTTGCCGATATTGGATATTTTACCCTTAAACAGCCTATCCATTAACGTGAAATCACCATTTTCCTCACGCTATTTCCTCTGCTAAACTATTTGTTACCAAGAAATCTTTTTGACTAACATGTAGTTTCATTAACTACTTTTGCAAGCAAAATCCTATCCGCATTTTCTGTGAGTAAGAAATTATTTCTCCATAAATCTGCTGGTTGAAGACTATGTACTTTTTTTTAAATTAAATATGTGTTTGCCTCTTTTTCAAAGTGCATTTAACACGCTCTATTAACTACTTCTGATATATATATATATATATATATATATATATATATATATATATATATATATATATATACATACATATATATCTATACAATTAGAAAAGCATTTCATCCAAGTCAGGAAAATTGTTAAACGTAGCGTTTTTACTATTCACTTTAAAAATAAAGGTACAACATTCAATGTGGAAGTTATTTATCTTCAAATTGCACTTTTATACATTTTACAAAATAATGTATAAAAATGTAATATAAATTGAATCAAAAACTTACCTTGATTTATTTTATGTAATGTGCATTCTGGTGCACTTTTAATAAAAATCATTAGAAGTGTTATAGTTATATGGCTAATTGCTAGAAAAGATAATGTTTTAAAGTGCCCGAAAGTTTACACTATATAAAATAAATCCAGGGTACTTTTTTATACCTTACTTTGTAAAATTTATAGAAAATTGAATCATGTACCTTTATTTTAAAAGACTATTGTAAGAACCTTCTGTTTAACAATTTTCATGCCTTGGATTAAATTTGTTTCTAACGTGTATCTTATCTTTATAAGATTATATTTTAAAACTCTCTTTCTCTCTATTTCATATTGTATTTCTGCTCACACCACAACTTGTTTTTGCTACGCCTTCTTTATATTATTACAGGTATGAATATTCTCTCTGTTTAAGTTAGTATTTCTCCTTACATCACACTTCATTATTTGCAATAACCTCTTTGTAATATAGGTATGAATAATGCGAAAATCTGGATTTTTCTAACAACATCTTAAAAAAATGTTTAGATAAAAAAGTTAAAAACTTCTTTTATAATAGGAAATCTTGCAAATTTAGTAAGGAACATATTTTATGCAGGATCCATTAACAAATAATCAGTACATAACGAAAAAAATATAGATGAACATTTCAATATGATTGAATAATTGGTTTAGGTCAATATATTATCCTCGCGACCGAAAGTCTTTGTTATTGTTTTTCTACTATTATTATTATTATTATTATTATTATTATTATTATTATTATTATTATTATTATTATTATTATTATTATTATTATTATGTAAAACATTTTGTGTCCTGCTCTTTCGCGCGAGGCTTAATATATATATATATATATATGTGTGTGTTTATATATATATATATAAATATATACTATATATATATATATTCCTTTATTTAATCACATATATTATTATACGAAGGTATAAATTTATGCGTAGATGATTCAGTATTTACTTAAGCAGTAGTCAATCGGAGAGTTAGGTATTAATTTACGGAAATATATATATTGCAATTAAGCTACACAACCTAATCCGCGTGCCATTTTTGTGAAACTCATGAGCCTTACGAATTCTGACGGGAATTAAACGCGAAATATCTTGTGTAGCTTGATTGCCATATACATCTTCATAAATGTTATCTATATATATATATATATATATATATATATATATATATATATATATATATATATATATATATACGGCATAATCATATTTAACACACCAATTCCCGCCCGGTCACTAATTTAAGCAACTATAAGACCGGCTAGTATAAGACGGGTGCCAATTTGGGACTTCCAAGTAGTGCATGTGCTCTCCGCTTGTCTCGACATTGTTTCCAGTCGTTCTGGAATTCTGCTTGCCCCTGGACTAAAGCGTGCCGATTGAGATTATGTGTGGTTTGGAATTTTGTAACCCTTGCCTCACAATTACCCTCGCAGATTTCCCTAAAGGGGTATCCTTTATCTTTCGATTCTGAACGGATGCACTGATCGATGCATATACATATATATGCTCACATATATTGTGGATATGTATGATGTTAGATTAATATTAATATGTTGTATGATATGAAATACTCTTAAACTTTAAAAGCCTAAAAATATGGTTCATGGTAAACAAATGATACCTTCTGTAATAATACCCACGATTCAATTGAAATGATTTAATTGTGCTTATTTAAAGGGAAAATTATATAGAAACAAAGATAGTTTTCTCCGACAAATAAGAAGTCAAAATAATGTTCTATGTAATTTAATGTTAACAAATGATTAAAAATAATTATACACCAATTTTTCCATTTTTTTTTTTTTTGCGTTGCATTTTGCGATTTTTTCTCCGATCTATCGGTCATGTACGAGAAGCTGCTGGAGTAAGATTCATTTTATAATTTTACTACCTGTAATGCATTCACATATAACATTCGAAGAGCACAATGCAGCCACGAATATCTTTAGATTTGATAAGCAGATTTTCCTACAAGTATACGTCTATAGAAATAAAAAGCAGACTACAAACTTGGTGTGTTCAATCCAACGGAAAAAAGTCTACAATGAATCCTTCATAAACGAAATTGTTTCTTATATAATTTTAGCTTTCTTAGGTTATCACATTTATGTCTTACCTAAAAATGATATTTTTTATGCTTGAGTTGTTTCTTACCCCATAGTATGAAGATGTTGAATGCTGAGTAGGATGCAGTAAAATCAAGGCTTTTTACCTAAATTGCTATAGTTAAAAGTTATATAACTTTTTATGCACAAGAAGATAGGCACATCATGAAAAGTAAGAGCAAAGTAGTGCAGTTGAAAAAGATTCTGAAAGAAGTATTTGCACAGTTTTCACTTCTTTGACTACATAATTCATACCATATGTAAATGTCACAGGCATACACACAGTGTTATATATATATATATATATATATATATATATATATATATATATATATATATATATATATATGTAGTACAAAGTGTTGTTGAAATTTAATAGACTCACGTTTTCTTTTATATAACTTTCGTTTATTTCCGGAGTTTTTTCGTTACAGCTGTGTCGTTAGTGGGAAGGCAATTTTACGATTAATGTGTCCATAATATATATATATATATATATATATATATATATATATATATATATATATATATAGAGAGAGAGAGAGAGAGAGAGAGAGAGAGAGATCCCTACTTATTATACTTGGAGTAAACAAAAAAGATGGGTTCGACGGAAGCAAGAACGTATTATTCCTAGACATGACATTAAATCATCTGATGCTATTGGTCGTGCTTATACTGTACACCCCAATAACAGAGAGTGTTTTAATTTACGACTACTTCTCCATACTGTTCGTGGACAAACATCCTTTGAGGATCTCCGAACATTTCAAGGTGTACTGTGTACGACATACCAAGAATCATGTGCATTACGTGGACTTTTGAAAGACGATGAACATTGGCGAAAAACCTTACAAGAAGCATCAGTTTCCCGAGTAGCCAGTCTAATTAGACAGTTATTCGCAATTATGCTGACGGCCTATGAGATTGAGCAACCCTATTTGCTGTGGAAGGGATTCAAACTGATATGTCCGAAGATTATCTTCATCAAACCCGACAACAAAACGAACATATGGCAATTGCATTTTCACCTGATCTTTTAATCTATCTCTTAGTGACCTATCGTGTCGAGTCCAGGCACTTAACCGTACAATAACTAATTGTGGAATGCCAGAACCTGATGAAATAATGAATGTAAACTACAGAATACAGCAGGAGATCTCTTATGATCATGAATCATGGGATCACTTCATCAACCAAAATGAACCGAGACTTGTGGACGAACAAAGGACTATTTACCAGAACATCTTGGAAAGTATTAATAATTATCAAGGTATAGCATTCTTTATTGATCCTCCTGGTGGAACTGGCAAGACCTTCTTATTGAATTTGCTTCTTGCAAAGGTTCGCCCCACAAACAATATTGCACTTGCAATTGCATCAAGTGGGATTGCAGCAACACTCTTAGATGGTGGTAGAACAGCACAATCAATGTTTCCCTCCCACTAGATGTTACACGAGAAGAAAAACCGGTTTGGAACATAAAAAAAGAATCTTCAAAGGCGAGATTACTACAAAGTTGTAAATCGATAATCTTGGATGAAGCAACAATGAGCCACAGAAAAGCAATAGAAGCATTATACTCTACGCTACAGGACTTAAAAGGTAATACAAAAATCATGGGAGGAGTAACTTTGGTTTTGGCTGATGACTTCAGACAAACCCTTCCAATTGTTCCCAGAGGTACTCGAGCCGATCAGATTAATGCATTTCTTAAACAGTTCTATTTATGGAATCACATTGTAACAATTAACCTAACCCTTAATATGCGAGTCCATTTATATGTTGATTCTGCTGTTGGTGAATTTTCCACTAAACTTTTACAAGTGGGAAATGGTCTCCTGGAAAGAATTCCTCTAACCAAATTCAGTTGCCTTTTCAAACACTTCAAACTGAAGAAGAATTGATAGCAAGAGTATTTCCAGATCTTGATACTCGGCATACAGATATCCAATGGCTATGTGAACCAGCTCTTTTAGCCCCAAAAATGATTCTGTGTACAAACTAAATATCAAACTTTTATACAGGTTACCTGGAGAAATCAAATTATATACTTCAGTTGATACCGTCTGTTCACAGGAAGAGATTGTTAACTATCCAACAGAGTTTCTGAATAGTTTACAGCCAGCAGGGACTCCTCCGCATGCAATGTTGCTGAAGCCTGGGGCACTAATAATGCTACTTCGGAATCTTGATCAACCAAAACTTTACGATGGAACAAGGCTCATCATAAAAAGTATGATGCCTCATGTCTTGGAAGCAACAATCGTGTCAGGAAAACATGCAGGAGTTAACTGCTTAATCCCAAGAATACCAATGAGACCAACAGACTTACGATTTGGTTTTGAACGTCTGCAATTTCTAGTAAAATTGAGTTTTGCAATGACTATAAATACATTACAAGGACAATCACTGAAAGTTGTTAGACTCGATTTATCAAACCAAGTCTCCTCACATGGACATCTCTATGTTGGTCTTTCAAGAGTTGGAAACCCGGATGGTCTCTTCATTCTGGCAACATATGGAAAAAAAAAACTAACAATATTTTTTTTATGCTGATGCATTAATTTGAACATTGAACCAACAGTGTAAAAAACCCAACAGTCTCTACCTAAATTCTAAGCAGCTCGCCATCCACCAGCAATCCACGACTTTACTCCTATCAGCTCAACGTTTTAAGGCCACAATCGGGAACTTTTATGGTGATTTTTATTTCTATTATATTAATACCATTTTTTTCTATTTAAAAAGTTTATGCTTTGAAATTACATTTTAATTTTCACTAAACACTCTCGATGCTGGCATATAGAAAGTAAGTTCATTGAACACTCTACACAATAGGTCTGAACCTTTTTATAGCACTAACATTGATGTATTTACTATTTTTATCGCTTTTTGTTACATAATTCACTTTTATCTAATTGTATTATTTTATTTTTTGTACCGAAAATAACATTCTACGAAGACTTTATACTGAAACAGAAAACTTCCCTATCTGAGCAGTGTTTTGACATAAACCTACTCACACATGACACAGTAGTGGATTTCCTCATAAGTTAAAACAATGTGTGCATTTTTGAAGAATACATTTTTTTTTAGTTTTTCTATTAGATTGGTGCAGGGGATCCGGGAAGTGCTTTTTTGAAAAGCAGAATGTACTTTTTAGTAACGTGTGTACGAGAAAAATCTGGTAATTATTTCATAAATTTCCATTAAACAAACTCGATGCTGACATATGGTAACTAAATCTATGGAACACAATACAAACTGAACTTTTTCTTTGCTTTTTACACTAACCCTTAATTCGGTTTCATTTTGCAACAATGTTTGTTTACTTCAGTTTATATTGTGCAGAATAAGCATACATTGCAATTGCTTTCTTCATTTTAAGTTAAGTGATTTTAATATAATTACATTACTCATGCAAATTTCTGGATACCTATTACTAAAAAGCACAAAAAAGAGCACTCTTTGGGGTGGATTTTGATGATGCCAATCACAGAGACATGGCCACCCTTTTTATTACTTTCATGGATTTAAAAAATATTTTTTCTAATTTCATCTTCCATGTAAGACACTCTGATTCTGTTTTCGTAATTAAATAATTCATTTAGTGAATTTCACTACTTAATATAACCAGTGTACCTTTAATTTTGTTTTTAATTATTTTATGGAACGATAGCCAAAATACTGTGTTAATCAAAATGGCGAATTTTTGTTTCTTTACTAAAATGCCACATTTAAACAAAAAAAATAAATCTGTGATTGACATTATCAAGTGGTGCGGATCCTTTTTTTTAAACATATATACTTTTTTAGAAATTATTAATTTATATAAAATAAAAAAAAAATCCTTCCTTGATATTATCAACATAAGTGAATTGACATAAAATCTCTAATTCAAATATGACTTTGTTTTTGTTTTTTATTTGTTTTTCATTATATTTTTCCTTTTGAAGTGATAAATTCTGTATATAAAATCAATTTGAGGGGTTTGATAGAAAATAAGTGCATTACACTTTTGGACTAATAATTCATGTTTCTGGTTTTAGTCAATTATAAAAAAAAACATATCTAAAAACTGTGTTTGTAAAATAATCAGGAATGTTTGACCAATCGTTTCTGATTTTCATCAGCTGTTGAGTAAGCCAGAGTAAACTCTATGGAAATCATCGGCAGGTAAAAGCAAAGGCACCTTGAATTCTTCAAGATGCATGTATTCATCTGTTATTTTAAAACTGCCCTTTCTAATTTACATGCAGGCATAGAAATATATAATGAGCAGTTATCTGTATGCATAGCTAAAAATCAAACTACCTTTTCTCTTCCCTGCAACTTTCCCCAACAGAGTTGCCAGCCTGAGTCTGATCTATCATTATTTCATCTATGGTCCCCACTTACCAAACTTTCACAAAAAAACACTTCACTAGCTAAAACCATTATGCCTGATTTTCCTTACTCTCTCTGCCTAAATGTAACTCCCTAGGTAAGATACATTTATTTCATACGTCTTATACTCGTCCTTACTAGGTAAAATATCCTTTTGCTTGATAAAGCAAATGATTCATAGACATGAAAATTCCTCACTCCTAAGAATAACAAATATCTTATTTCATGCATATATTTAAATTACCCGTCTGAGGGTAGGTAAAATAATTTTCAATATGTGTTGTATATTATCATCCCAGCAAAGGTAAAATTATTTAATATACATGCTATAAATTACTTATCTTGGGTATGGTATAATTATTTGATATGTGTAATACCCGTCCTAGTGTAGGTCAAATATTCTTTTGCTCAAAACAGATGATACATATCCGAAGAATAACAAATATGTTAAAAAATTTCTCATTGTTTATATGGTCCCGTTGTTCAGGAGATTGATTGAGATATATACTAGCAGAACACCCAGCATTGCCTAGGATTGAATGAAATAGGTGAGAATATATATTATCAAAATACCTGGCGTCGCTTGAGATTTGATGGGATATATGTGTTGTATATTATCCGTCCTTGCAAAGGTAAAACATGCATGCTGTACATTTCCTACCCTAGGTAATATATAATTATTTCATACGTGTAATAACGATCTTAGGTACGTAAGTATTCTTTTGCTCGAATAAGCAAATGATACATAAACATCTAAAATACCTCTCTCATAAGAATAACAAATATATTATAAAATCACATTCAATTTTCTCATTGTTTATACGGTCCCAAACAACAGGATTGTATAAAATATATATAAACAAGGCGTCGCTTGGGATTTGATGAGATACATATGGTGTATATTATCCGTCCATGCAAAGGTAAAATTATTTCATATACATGCTGCAAATTACCTACCCTAGGTAAGATACAATTATTTCATAGGTGTAATACCCGTCTTAGGTAGGGAAAATATTATTTTGCTCAAAATCCATTCAATTAATATATTAATGTATAATCATTGTTGGAACATTGAAGCGGGGGAAGATAATGTGGGTTGAATTGTGCAAAATCGCTGGCGTTGTTTGGGATTTGATGAGATAAATATGTTGTATATCACCCGTCCTTGCAAAGGTAAAATGCTTTATGTAGATCACCAAAGTTTAGCAACAATGAGTTTTGTCATTCTTAGATGGGTGACTACTTGAGATTACCAAATGTTTTATGCAGATTAGTACAGTTAGGCAACATGGGCTTTTGTCATTATCAGATGGGTAAGTACTTAGGAATACAAAATGCTTCATGTAGATTACCAAAGTTAAGCAACAATGAAGTTGGGCATTATAAGATGGGTGACTAATTGGGATTTATAACTGATTTATGCAGATCACTAAAGTAAAGAAAGATGGAGTTGGGTCATTATCAGATATTACTGATAGGGGAGGTAGACTGTGTCATTGAATCACAAACAATAATTGTTAAAATTAGCAACATATCCAAGAATAATAAAAAGTAGTGAAATGTGAGTTATTTTATTGGTGTGTTTGTAATAAAATAAACAGCCCACGCAATCTATCAAAGTTATTACTTTAGTAAGAGGGGGTCGATTATCTGGGTGAAATCGTGAAAGTAATTATTGAAATTAGTAACATATCTAAGAATTATGAAAAATAATGAAATGTGCAATGTATAAAAGTTATTATTTTAGTAAGCGGGATATGATAATGTGGGTTGAATTATGAAAAATAATTGTCGCAATTTGTACCAATCCAAGAATTACGGGATTCAACGAGATACGTCCACATATATACTTACAGATTTCCCAGAGTCACCCTGGATTTAATCAGATAATTGCAAATGTATGCAAGCGGACTACACGGTCGCCTGGGATGTATTGACATTGATGCAAATATATACTAGCACAATACGTTGTGTTGCCTTGGGTTGAATTAGATTGAAATATATACTAACAGAATACCTTGCGTCGCCCAGGATTTAATGAGATTGATTGAGATATATACTAGCAGAACACCCATCGATTCCTGGGATTGAATAAAATGGGTGAGATTATGTATTAGCAAAATACCTGGCGTCGCTTAGGATTTTATGAGATACATATGTTGTATGTTACACATCCATGCAAAGGTAAGTTATTCTTTCATATACATGCTGCAAATTACCTACCCTAGGTAATATACAATTATTTCATATGTGTAATACCCGTCTTAGGTAGATAAAATATTCTTTTGCTAGAAATACCAAATGATACATAAACCATTCGATTAATATACAATCATTGTTATAATATTGAAGTGACCTTCCTTGAATGTTGCTTCATTGTTGAATACAATTATAATAATATGCAATCATTGTTATAATATGCGAGTGACCCCATTTGGATGAAGCTTCATTATATTTTACTAAGAGGGGGGCTAAAATGATGGTTAAATCATGAAACATGATTGCTGAGAATAGTAACATATCCAAAAATTATGAAACAGATGAAATGTTAGTTATTTTTATGGCAACTGTTTTTACCATTTCCGTGTATATAATGAAATAATGATGGTCGAAATTACTAATATAGTCAATGTGTTTTTTTAATAAAATAAGCACCCTAACCGATGTATTAAAGTTTTTTTTCTTTTAGTAAATGTAAGTTAAATCATGAGACATGGTTGTTGAAATTTAGTAACACATCTAAAACTTATGAAAAATGATAAAATGTGAGTTTTTTTGATAGTGTCTTGGAATAAAATAACTGGCCAAGACATTGTCTCAAATTTATTATTTTAGTCCGGTTAGTGATAATGTGTTAAATCATGAATAAATATTATCGAAATACGTAACTATCCAAAAATTATGCAATGTGAGTTACTTGATTGGTTTATTTGTAATGAAATAAACATCTCTAATAATGTATCAAAGGAGCGACTGTGTCGTTGAATCCAAAAAAAATGATTGTCGAAATTAGTAACATATCCAAGAATTATCAAAAATGATGAAATGTGAGTTATTATATTAGTGTGTTTGTAATAAAATAAACAACCCAAACAATCTATCAAAGTGATTACTTTAATAAGAGGGGTTTGATAATATGGGTTCAATCATAAAAATCATTGTTGGCATTAGTACTATATCCAAGAATTATGAAATGCATTAAAGTTTTTATTTTAGTAAGCGGGGGAAGATAATGTGGGTTGAACTATGAAAAATACCTGGCATCGCTTGGGATTTGATGAGATAAATGTGTTGTATATTACCCGTCCTTGCAAAGGTAAAATTATATTTCATACGTGTAATAACCGTCTTAGGAATGTAAAATATTATTTTGCTCGAAATAGCAAATGATACAAAAATATTAAAAATTCCTCTCATAGTAATAACAAATATATTACCAAATAAAATTTAATTTTCTCATTGTTTAAACGGCCCCGAGCAACGCCGGGTACCCCCCGCTAGAATTATGAAAATAATCACATCTGAGTTAACTTGTTGGTGTGTTTGTAATGAAATAACAAGCCATACCATGTTTAACATTTATTATTTTAGTGACAGAAGGGGACCATAATGTGTATTTCCTCATGAAAAATAGTGTTCAAAATTAGTAACATATCCAAGAATTATGAGAAATGTTTAAATGGTTATTATTTGATTGGTGTTTTTTAATGAAATAAACACCCTAACCGATGCATGTATATTTTTATGTTAGTAAAGGTGGGGGTGATAATGTAAGTTAAATTATGAGACATGGTTGTTGAAATTAGTAACGTATCCAAACATTATAAAAAAATGATGAAGTGTGAGTTTTACCTTTGCAAGAACGGGTTATTACATTGCAAAGGTAAGTTATTCTTTCATATACATGCTGCAAATTACCTACCCTAGGTAAGATACAATTATTTCATATGTGTAATACCCGTCTTGGATAGATAACATTTTCTTTTGCTCAAAATAGCAAATGATACATAAACCATTTGATTAATATACAATCATTGTAATAATATTGAAGTGACCTTCCTTGGATGTTGCTTTATTGTTGAATACTATTAGAATAATATGCAATCATTGTTATACTATGCGAGTGACCCCATTTGGATGTAGCTTCATTATTATTTTATTAAGTGGGGGTAATAATGATGGTTAAATCATGAAAAAATATCCAAGAATTATGAAAAATGATTAAATATTAGTTAGGATTGATGTGTTTTTTAATAAAATAAACACCCTATCCGATGTATTAAAGTTTTTCTATTAGTAATAGATGGGGCGATAATGTAAGTTAAATCATGAGACATGGTTGTTGGAATTAGTAACATGTCTAAAAATTATGACAAATGATGAAATATGAGTTATAGTGTGTGTGTAAGGAAATAACTGGCCAAGACAATGTCTCACAGTTATGATTTTATACCAGTAAGCGATAATGTTAAATCAAGAAAAATTATTATCGAAACACATAACATATCAAAAAAATGATGAAAAATGATGCAATGTGAGTTAATTGATTGGTTTGTTTGTAATGAAATAAACAGCCATAATAATGTATCCAAAGGGGCGATTGTGTCATTGAATCGAAAACAAAAATGATTGTCGAAATTAGTAACATATCCAAGAATTATCAAAAATGATGAAATGTGAGTTATTTTATTGGTGTGTTTGTAATAAAATAAATATCCCAGACAATCTATCAAAGTTATTACTTTAATAAGAGGGGGGTGATAATGTGGGTCCAATTGAAAAATTATTTGTCGACATTAGTAATATATCCAAGAATTATGAAAAATTATAAAATGGGTAATGTATTAACGTTTTTATTTTAGTAAGCGGGGGAAGATAATGTGGGTTGAACTATGCAAAATACCTGGCGTCGCTTGGGATTTGATGAGATAAATTTGTGGTATATCACCTGTCCTGTCAAGGCTAAAGTTATTTCATATATATGCTGATAATTACCTACCCTAGGAAAGATACTTTTATTTCATACATGTAATAACCGTCTTAGGTGGGTAAGATATTCTTTTGCTCGAAATAGCAAATGATACACAAACATTAAATATTCCTATCATAAGTATAACAAATATATTACAAAATCAACTTCAATTTTCTCATTGTTTATACGGTCCCGAGCAACGCCGGGTAATCCCCCCGCTAGTAATTATATAAAGCAATACGGATACGTTCTCTGCAGTGAAATATAAACTGCAATGTGTTTTTAACTAAGTAACTGTGCGAAAGCATGTACATATAATTTTCAATGAACTGCGATAGGCCTGCTCGTTATTGATTTACTTGGAAAATATGGGATTTAACCTACTTTGATGACAATACATTATGTGATATTGAAATATTCGATCATCATAAATCAATCCCAGGCATCATCATATGTTACTGATTACGCACACATACACTCATATGTTTATGTATTGACGTGTGTGCGCGCACACACACACGCATATATATATATATATATATATAGACACACATATATATATAAATATATATATATAAGTATATACACTCACATATTTATATATGTATGTACGTACGAATTGAATTACACTGTTTTCTCATGTATTGTTGCAATTTGTTTAGTATAAAGAATATCGCTCTTTGAAGTCCCATTCGTGCCAAAGCCGTATTGATGGCTTATCTGCCAGTGCGCGCCGCACGAAATCAATGATTTGTTTGCCCTGAATAATGATTGACTGTTCTGTCAGTTCGTTTTGATTTATTCGCCTCAAGCCTTGGACAATGCACTGGCATTACCCAGCAAGATCAGCAGAACACTAAGACAAAAGATCTGAACGCTTCTCATTTGACAGTGAGAGGATTTACAGCGCCGGTGTCGGTTTTGAGAGCCCCGTGTAGCGAGCGTCGTCAAGCCAAAATAAGTATTGGTCATACAGAAAAATGGAAACTGACAAGTTCGACGCTGCTTTTAAAGATAAAGCGGCCAAACTACATCATCATTTCAACTAAAGATACTTCTTCATCAATCTTAGAATATATCTAAGCATTCATTGTTTCGGATTATTTCGAATTTACGTTTCTACGGAGAAATTATAAGTTGGACTTGATTTTTAAAATTTACTCTACTGCCGTACAATACGCAAAATATGATATGCCAATTATTCGCAGACACATTCTGTAAACGGCGTTCAGCATGTTACCTTACACATACAAATGCATATTGTATATGAATAGCGTCCTGTAAATAAGATTAGAAAGCTACATACCTACAGATCTTATAAGTACAGTCCAAAAACGTTTGTGGAGATGGTATACTAAGGACCCTGTCTAAGCCGGGTTGACATGCTAGTATATATATATATATATATATATAAATATATATATATATATATATATATTTATATATATATATATATATAAATATATATATATATATATATATATATATATATACGTGTGTGTGTGTGTGTGTGCGTGTGTGTTTATATGGATAAAAATGTGCCACGCGTGTGCGGATGGAGTGTGGAGTATCCTTTTAAAAGAGGGCGCATAAGTTCTGCTGCAATGCTAATCTTCAAAACATCTTATAATACATACACGGATCTGTTGATAATGGTCCCATAAATATATGCATGTGATAGGTGCTTTATACGTCGGCGATGTAACATACATTTATTTTTTTCAATGAATCATAAAAAGCTGGGATTGTGCGTCATATTTCCTTGTAAATTCACAAATATCATTTGGAAAAAACAGCATGAAAATAATGGAATGCCACTTAAACAGATAATTAAACATTTATGACGTATGTCATGAACTGCGTCTAAGAACATAAAGTATAATATTAGAGAGCATTTAAAAATATATATTTGTTATATAAGTTTCAGATAAGATATTCAGGAGATGCTAATACTATTTATCTGTAAACAGCAAATGAAATTGCTCGATAAATTAGTTATCGTTTTCAATATAACTACATAATAAATAAAATTAGTCGTCTCTTTATGACACGCTTTGTTATATATTGCCTCTTGTTTTTTTTAATTCAGAACATTTAAACCAATTTATATTTTCCTTCTTATAAACAGTCATGATTTCTAAATTAAACCTTACTAAAACATCGAATACGAATTAGGTATATCATAAATCGTATAGAATTGAAAATAAAATGTGAGCTAACTGTTATAGACTCTTCATCATGAATGAATCTGAGAGCAATTATTTGTTTATTAATTCTACCGATAATAAAAAAGACTGAAGTGCATATATATATATATATATATATATATATATATATATATATATATATCCGATATAAACATCGTAATCTGTATAGAATTTCCAAGAAAACATTTAACTAGATTATTCAAATTAAAGAGGGTATGACAGGAAAGCATTAATACTTTCAGACACTTTGCCTATATTACCAACAATAAAAAGGGTTACACGAACCAGATGATGACTGATTGTAAGTATTCTGTCTTTATTTTACAATTAATAGCTAGCTTCATTAAAATTCGTACCATATACTCTCAGTTAGAAAACCATCATTATGGTGTATAATTCACAATAAACTATAGTAGAAATAACACAATTCATACAGGAAACGGGGAAGTCATACCTTTTAGAGAACACCGATTTCATTAATATGATAATAAGATAGTGCTCACCTGAAATTAGAAGAAAAAGATAAGTTCATGTTAATTTAAATGTAAATCATATAGTATTATATAAAACATAAAATAATGAATCCATGTGTATTTTTTATCAAAAAGTAATAGCACAATTATTATTTATAAAATACGTATACAACTGTGTATATGCTTATGATTACGGATTGTTTTGAAAAACTGATTGGGTAAATGACGTGGCTTGCACACGCGTACAATACAATTTACATGCGTATACACTGTATGAATAAATAATACAATAATTCGTTTGAAATACATATTTCTTTTTTTACTTCGCACGTAACGATTTGTACAAATGTCTAATAACAGTATTCTTATAAAAATAAATTGGTCCAAAAGACCCAAACTTTCAACTTGAACAATAATATCTGTGTAATAGCTTTGGATGAGATTCCGTAAACAAATATTATAAATAAAAAATGTTATGGAAATGATGAGTTAAAGGGAGAACAGTTTAACCATATTTAAAAAAGAATATTGTCTTGCATGATGTGATGTATTAAATTAATAAATTAAATACGTCGTCCTTTAAAAAGTGTCTATGCGTTAAAATGCGTACACTAGCATAAATTGAAGTATATAATAGTACGTATTTTTATATAATTTGGATAAGATTAATGTGTAATATATATCTATATACATATATATATATATTTATATATATATATAAGCCTTTTTGTAATCGACCCATACTACGCTAAGATTCCTCTTCTTTATCTTCGCATCCTGCATTATTGCTTTATCAATGAGTAGTTGCTTTTTATTACCTCTCGAGCCTTTCCGCCACCCCTTTTGTTCTTACGGAAAAACACAATTACTCTCTAGATGTTCATAAATTTTCTCGCAAATATTCAAGTAAATAGTGTTCACATCAATGGCAAACATGTAATTGGTCTATAACTATTGGCATCTGTTCATTTTGCAGGATGGTCATCTTAACGTTGTGCATAAAACATCCGAACATGTGTAAGAGAAGTCCTTGTTTAACGATAATCATAATAATAATAATAATAATAATAATAATAATAATAATAATAATAATAATATATACCCATTGAAAAAACAATAATGTGTACTTAATCACATTAAATACAGTACACTTACATTCAAAGTATATGCTTGTGCATAATAGTTTGCATATATATATATATATATATATATATATATATATATATATATATACCTATAATTGTATATATATAAATATATATATATATATATATATATATATATATATATATATATCACTTTGTGTGTGTAAGTTCGTTCGTAAGAGACCTAAAACTGGCAGTGTTTTAAGCTAGGTTTTGCATCAAAATGTTTCCAACAAATATCGGCAACTGATAATTGCTAAGTATTATGGTACGTATGCAAATGAAAATGACCGGCCATTTTTCCAGGTCGTTGCTAAACGACAAGCCAGACCGACCGACGCTGCCACCGTATTTTTGTTATGGAATTGTTCGTACTACCACTACTCCCTTCACAGCGCACGGAGAGACGTACACACGAACAGACGTACCCAAGCATGCACGAGCATTTCCATGTGTTTACCCTTTTTTCTTTCTTTTGTTTGACGACTTTTTTTATTGTTGTGTGCTTTGAGACGATCCAGACATCGTATGGAATTGTTAGTACTACTTCACACTTAACAGCGCACACACAGACGCCCACCTGCACACATGCACACACGGTCATCACAGCCCGTTTTCTCTTTCTTTCTTTCTTTATCTTGTTTGACGACGGAAGTTGTTAATGTTGTTCTGTTAATTGCAAAGACGTCTATTGATAAAATTGGGCAATTTACTTTCTTACATAAAAAATCACTGACGGTAATACTTCACTTACGGTACACACACAACTTAACATTTTTTTTTAATATTTTAAAATAGTTCTCCCATTTTTTAGAATTACTTGACAATAATAGACACTTTTAATAACATTTAATTATGCACATACAAATTCATTAACTCACCAAAATTTGTTTTTCTAATCAAAACAAACACTCCTCATACCAACAATAAAAAACATAGCTGATACAATACTGATGCATTTACGAACACTTATTTAAAATTATCTTTTTCTCATTTAATCTTCTCATAAATGTCGATTGTGTTTTTTTTTTCGAAAATTTACATTTTTTACATATTTATTTCATCTAACACTTCATTTATTGTTTTTGTATCTTACTTAGGTTTATATAGATATAGATATAGATACAGAAGTTTACTAAAATTGTATATCTCTATACATTTTCTATTAACCCCCATAGTCTTAACTGAGGTGTCTGTGAATTTACATACATTAATTGCGTTTTTCCCGACATTAAGTATTTTTTAATAATATTTTAACATACGCACTAACTAAATATTGACTCGGTCAACCATTCACTCGGGAGAGTCAAGATCAACCTAACTTAATATGTAAGCAACCCTTTCTGACCTCTTGCTTTGAACATTCCCGTTCAATTTTACACACACACACACACACACACACACACACCCACACACACACACCCCACACACACACACACCAGTAAAGTAATTACCCTATAATGCCATCAAAAATCAGCTCGGACGCCGCACGGAAGCACCGATATTTGTTAGGAAAATGAGAGCAAGCATGCGCCCTGATGAAGTAGAATTATTACGTTCTAACGAGGCACTGCACATGTGTCTGACTAGATATTCTGAAACCGTTACTCAACAGGCTTACGCTCTATCCAGACACCCTGCACCCATGGCTCAACTATTTCTTCACAAAGTTCTGAGAATCACGCCAAACGTAGAGCAAACAATGCTGCCAGTACATCTTCTGCAAGGGCTAAAAAATCTACAAAAAGAATAGCTCGGCGGAGGGCGGCTAACGCAGCCTCCACAGCTAAAGCAAGAGCTGTTGAATCTACTGAAGCGAGGGGCAGACGACATGCTGGATACAAAACATCCAAAGCCGCCGCTCGGAATTCTCAGCAACCAGAACCTCGAAAGCAAGGAGTATAGGCTGCAAATCGGAGTTTTAGTTAGAAACTTCTCGACCTGGCAGGATCTTGGCACCGGTTCTGTGAATTGCATATGTTCATTCTGCAATGCTAAAAACTGACCGGCGGCACCTTCAAGTCTATGCTGATATTCGGGTAAAATAAACTACCATTCTTACAACTCTACTTCGTCAGTGACTAGATCCCACCAGCTGAAAACCGAATTGCAATTAAAGCAGAGACAAACGACAGTTCTGATCGATGACACGCTCCAAAAAACGAACATATAAATTCAAAGTTTCAAGTATACACTACAGAAAATTCCTTTGCCTAAGTGTTCTATTTTTATTAACGCGGAATACTGATTAATACCAGAGAGGAAGGTATACTGCGAATAAATTAAATGCATCGATAATACGACGACTTTCACTATCCGCTCCTATTTTCATACGGTGACGATGTACACCATTTTCAAATACCATGTAAACAAAACTTAGGACAAACGACTATGAATCCAATAAGTGTTTCATGCAGAGCATATTACGCATACAGAGTGGTGGTTCGCGACGATGATTTCACCACACTCCTTCGTAGTGGCCTCTTCTGCAACAGTTCATAGTCCACATGACAACGAAATTGCAGTCTTAAAGGCGCCTATACTTTCCGGTTCATTAAAAACGGCGTCGGTCCTCTTCATCCATACATCTGACAATGGCATGAGAAAGGAAACTGACCCTAACACTGTTGGAAAACTGGCAATTCTTCCGTCCACATACATCGGTGGACCGCGTTATATGCACATCTGCAGACAAGACGCAATGACGCACGCCCGCTATTACGGCCGCCCGGATTTGTTTATTATCCCCCTGCAATCCTTCGTGGGAAGAAATACGAGATGAAATGTTTCTTTGCCAAGAACACTACGACCGACCTGATCACATAGCCCGTGTCTTCCGGCTAAAATTGTGAAAACTCATGGGCCTTATGGTCAAGTGTGATGTCTACGGCTGGGTGAAGTGCCACATATTTCCCATAGAGTGGCAAAAATATCCCTTCCACCTGCCCATATCTTAATCTGGCTTTGTGAAAGGATTCTATCAACCGATATCGAAAAAATCATCTCAGCCGCGACTCCTGAGCATAAATTGGGTCCACAGATTTATGAAATTTTCGAAACAATGATGTGGTCCTGGCCAGAAAGCTCAATCATGCTGTAAAAGGAACGCGGTGTGCGCTTGCGTCTACCCACGGAGATTTCTCACTGCAACAAAAACGCGAGGTGATGGTTACCTGCTTTACAGGCGATTGCGTCCAGGTTGTAGGGAACACACAACTATAGTCGGTCGAAGCATTTTTGATAATCGAATGATAGTACCGTACTGTCCACTGGTGACGAACATTTTTCAAAAGCACATTAATGTGGAGTTCTGCCACTCGGTGAAATCCATTAAATATATCTGAAAATACATCAACACGGGCAGGGATGCTGGAGCGTTTGCTGTTCAGCGCGATGGTTCTTTAAAAGAGCCGTCTGCTCACGTCATTGAACGTTTCCTTTGTTGCGGAAAAGGTGTGTGGCATTTTCACTCATTTTTCTTGCACCAAAGATGCCCTGCAGTTATATAACTTGCTGCCCACCTTGAAAATGGGCAAATAGTTTACTTTTGGGTCGGCACTGCTAATCAGGTGGTGGAGCATCCACCAGAAATCACGCTTCTGACAACTATGTTGCTATGATGAGTTTGCAAAGACGCTTCTGTATCCACAGATACCTTAATACTACACCTGGAATAACAACCATTTGACTCGTAGGAAGTGTGGCAACCCTGTCGATGGCATCCCATGGGATTAAACATGATTACTGTTTCGAGCGAGTTTACACAGTCCCACCAGGTCACATGAATGATTCCATCTTCTTCTACTCCTTCACGAAGTCCCTGGCCCGATAGGTTTGGACGAAAACACCCGTCTAGCTGTCAAAAATTTTCCCCACTATTTATCTATACCAAAACGTAGATTCCATGAACAAAGCTTCTGTTTCCCACCTGAATACAACTTGGATGTCTTCAAGTCCAGCATAAATACATTCCTGATGAATCGCCCCTTTAAGTAGGCAATTTATCAAATCTCAACATTAACATACTGTACACGCAATAACCCTCATCCCCGAATGGCTTCCGGGCCTTGAAAAGTGATGACCACCTTGTATAAAACACATAAAAACTGTAGATAGCGTCCTGTGTGAAACATTCCGTAATGCATGCTTAAAGTTGAGATTACTTGAAAAATATTCTCAATGTGATGCTCCCATGACAGGCGGAATTATATTCAAACTCATTCATGCTCCCCACAGTCGCGCTTCGCGATTATCAATGCATGGTGCGACTTGAGCGATTCCAAAACACCTATGGATGAAATTTCGTAACTTCATGACCGAATACATTTTTATAAGAGCCCATCTTGTGTATACCTCGCTGGAGCAAGACTACTCCCCGTTCATTTGTAACGAAGAGGTAATTTGTCTCGAAAACCTACATTTTGTTAGTTGTGGTTCAACTTTAACACCATAAGGCCTACCTGTGCCTATTGGCAATGAAGGGAATGGTTGTTGCCTAAATTTACTGCGTGAAATATGCTACTCAGCCACAGGGTTTACTGCGTACCTTGCTTGGAATGAATCTAAATTATTGCCTGAAAAATGGAACGTCTAACCTATGATAACTGAAAATGTTCAACAGAACACTGGGAGTTTTTTTCTTGGACGCACTTGGTGGCACTGGAACAAATCTTTGTCACCAATGTTATACTTGCCCATGTGCGACAGAGTTGAGCTGTCGCTATAGCAGTTTCAAGCTTTGGCTGCAACTTTACTTCCTGATGGCAGAATGACACATTCAGCTTTAAAATTGCCCATCACCTACACACAAACTAAATTCCCAACATGCATCATCGAAAAGAATTAGGATGAATCTGTGTTGTACCGCAGATGTAATTTCATCGTTTGGGATGAATGTACAATGGCGACCAACGTTGCGTTAGAAGCATTGAACAGGACCCTTAAAGATTTACGCAACTGCGACAACATCAGGTGTCGATTAACTGTTCTGCTGTGTAGGAATCTCAGACATACATTTTCTGGTATCCCAAAAGGGGCATACACTGTTGCTGTTCAGGCAGGCCTTACATCGTCAATACTTTCCACCTCATCCGCAACCAGGATGCTGCTAATTCCTCTACTGCATTTCTGGAAGTTGGTGGAGGACGTATTCCCGCAGACAGTGAGGATTCCACAAATGTTGAACACATATCAACTGTCGTTGAAACATCCAACAACCTATATTAGTTTTCGAGAACATTCACAAAAATTTGCTCACCACGAGAACGATTCTGATTCCAAATAAACATATCCGTCAATACCATAAACCACAGACTATTGGAACTTTCTCGGTAGAGGACCGTTCAACAGACCACACATCTGATACTGATGAACAGACTAAATACACAGTGGAGTTGCTAAACTCCCGTAAACCACCTGGCCTTCCACCCGGCATGCTCCGACTTACGGTTGGTTCTCCTATAATACCCATTTGTAACCTCATACCACCAAAGCAAAGTAAAGGCATCCGTCTCGTGGTGACGCCCCTGTCACCCAATATTATTGAGACCAAAATATTGACTGGTTGCAGAAAAGGTGAGACAGTGCTTATTCCGAGGATACCCTTATATCAATCACATCCAGGCCTGGGCATCTACTTCAAGCGATGGCAGTTTCCTGTGAAATTGTGATTCGCGATGTTCATCAACGAATCACAGGCCAAACATACATACATTCATTTACAGGAATAGTGTTTTTCTCGCGATCGGCTCTATGTAATTGCCTCACATGTGGCTCACAATCCAAACTATTTGTGTTTACTTCCACTTGCTTAAAATGTTATATTAAAAGAGGTTTTATAATTTCTCAACAATTTTACACCTTTATTTCTCCTCTTTATTAACCGTGTGTATTTCTATCTTTAATTTTGCCAGCAACCAGTACAGACTTCACTAATGCGAAGTCTTTTTGTAACAAAATAAAAACAGTTACATGTAATTACACATTAATCTCTATGGGAAAGAGAAATTGAAACCGAGTAAACAGAGTAGAAAATGTGAATTTTACAAACCCTAGAGTGTCTTTTAATTAATTCGGAAACTTTGGTCCTTATAATACTTCGTGTTTATTTAGTTAAAACTCGGCACAACAAGATTCATTATGAGCAACCCTAAACAATTGTATTAGCAGTGTAACAGTAAATATTTTTCTGTTTTTGAACGCCCATTTACCAAAAAAAGGTTGATTAGCCGTAAAACGCAACCTAAGTTAACCTAACTTTTTACAAAGCAACTTATCCTTAAGAAATTATAAAACACTCTACACACATGTTTACTGAAAATGTGATTAAGCGGATTATCAGATGTCGGTGTAACAAAACAAATACCTCAAACACGAAGCACAAGTAGTATTCCAGAACACATAATGTAAGGATGTTTTGTCATAGTTGACTAATTGTAGAACTGTACAACTACCGCCACATACATTCTTACAGCAAATAGATAGTCGATGTTGAACCTGTTGTTTTGTTCGCATACAGTTAAGAATAGCATCTGCCAAAAAATCTTGCAAAAGTAGTTATTTTTTAACTGGATCAATAGCTGCTAACGGGACACATAAGAGAAATTGGATTGTTGCTGGCACGTTGCATTCACTAAATTGATTGACAAGGTGTTAATATAATTACCATTATCTAAAATAATTTTAGGAGATACAAAAAAAATATTGAATTTACCAAAGATACAGACATTAAGCATAAATATGACATTAAATCAACCCTTGCCCAGTGCCGGGTAATATTGCTAGTATATATATATATATATATATATATATATATATATATATATATATATATATATATATGTATATATATATATTTATGTATATATATATATATATATATATATATGCCTTCTATTATGTTTTGCATATACTTCTAATGTATGTGTACAGTATTTAATGTAAATTCCTACTCACGATTGATATATAAATGGCTACACACACACGCACACACACAGACATATATATATATATATATATATATATATATATATATATATATATATATATATGTGTGTGTGTGTGTGTGTGTGTGTGTGTGCATATGTGTGTGCGTATTTTTGCGTTCTATTTTGTAACGACATATATTTTGAATGTATATGTACAGTATTTTTTCACCTGCCGATTTAATTTAACAGAATAACAATGCATTTTAATTTTCTCAGCATATATGTTGCTAGCAAAAATTCCAAAGCTAAAAATGTATTTCTTTTACAGTCATGATCTTTTTTTAAAATAAGAATCACAACTTATAAAGGTACAGGGGCCACTCGAGGATAAGGGTTAATGGTGTACAATAATCAATTGAACAATATAGTAATCTTTAGTAATGTAAATTCGGTAAATTTTTAACCTAAGTGGAACGGCTCAGCAAGAACCTGTTTACGTTGGACCTGAAGGCAATCAGATTGTATTCTGCAGGAAAACAGGAGCATGAAAGAGAGTTCTACATGCGTGCACTTCCACGAAAGAAACTTTGTTTATGGAATCTACGTTTAGGTTTATGCAAAGATAAAGAGTGGGGGGATTATTGATAGTGTTTTCAGCTAGATGAGTGTTTCTTGTAGAACGGTTGGCGGGTTCGGACTATAGATTTAATCTCAGTTGAGCACTTACCATGAAAATATCGATAAAGCAGAGACAAACTCGTACCATCTCTTCTATGAGATAGAGGTTGCAGGGAAGAGAAAAGAGCATCTCCCACGAGGCTACGAAGTCTATGTTTAACATTATTAAGCCATTACAAGTCCTTTCTAGCTGCTCCTGCCCAGATGTTGCAACAATACTCCATCCTAGTACGTATCTGGATCTTATAAAGAATTTCTTGCTATTATAATTTGTTTTATGCTATTGAAATTCTAACATTTCAGCAGGGAATGATTTATGTTTTTCTGAACGAAAAAAACAACAGTTATATATTTTTGTTACATGTAAAGGTATATTTTTTTCAAACGAAAATAATCACTGCAAGAGTAAAAAGATCATAGTGTACTTTTATTATCTCATATAAAATTTTAAAATAATTTTTACAAAATCTGCTATGTTTGTGTGTGCGTAATATAGTGTCTTATGAACTCTGAAAAGGCGATACCGATTTCTTCGAATTATCATACGAAAGGATATACTGTTTATTGGAGTGTTCTTACGGTGGATTTTATTGGATTATTTCAGTAAAATAATGACATCTTGTCATCGAAAATAACCGATTAAAGAAAACGTCCGAATTGGCAAAACTTTATACTGTTAAACTGCATAACATCACGATCATATTTCAATGAAATATTACTGCAGAACCAGAAGAGGACAACCTATAAATACACCGATGAAAATTTTAAAGGATTGTTGCGCTTTCAAAGTTATGTTTCTTTACATATGGTGTTTTAGTCTAGTATGTTTTATTATAAACGTAGCTATAATTGTTTAATCGAACTAACCGTTATTTCGCTCACAAAGTAGTTTAAGACAAACAATGACATTTAAGCTTGTCGTTTTTTTGAGTTCGTTTACACTACCTACTCTGGCTGCAAAGGAAAGAATTAATGACTATGAGAAATAAACATTAAGTACCGAATCTTTGTCGGTAGTAGTCCATCCTGCTATAAAGGAAACATACTATTCGGTTCAGGCAACGAAAATAGACTGTAATAAAGCGATAAAATGCACAAAAAGAGCATGCCCTATCAAAATATAGGGATTTAGTATACTCCTTTGGAAGATGATCTGAATAGCGGGGTGCAGTTAATATATTACCTCCTTCCTCGACATTTAGTTACCTAGTTATGGTATTTTTTATTGATTTGTGTACTCCGTTGATGATTGTTACGATGGTTGCGTTAACTACCCTGGTTTGGAAATACAACCACAAGAAAACAGGAATTTGGAGATTGATTTTGAGTGGCCGGTGCTCGTCAGTGTCTCAGTGTGTGACGCTCCGTAGTTTCTCACTCATACTCCTTCTTGAAAAAGACCATCCATCTGAAGCGCCAAGTGTTTTTGTCCGCTGCAAATGTTTCCAACATATTGTTAAAAGAAATTGATGCGCCTGTACGGTGAGATACGCAGCGTTTAATCGGGAAACCGGGGATGCGTTGGCCGTGAGGTGCCTGACCGAAAATAACACTTCGATGTAGTTTTATTGAGAGCTACCTGATTACGTGGCTCAACTATCGAAGCTGACGACTGATAGGGAGTGACTCTAGAGGAGCAAGGCCAGGTTTCTGCATATCTTTGAAGACCCTTGTGCCAAAATAGACGCTGGGGATCAGCTGTAGTCTTCTGATATGAAATGATTCCAGCAGCCGATGTGATGGCGATACAGAACCCATGCATCGGAACAATATTGGTGCGTTGGTATTCCAACTGTGTTGTACCCAGCGACCCGTTTATGGACCTGAGATTATATTAAGGCGGCGATGACTGTGATTATGAGATATCGGAGCCAAATATATGAATTTTCTAATATTCTTTAGATTACATTGGCACTGAAGATAGATCAGTTGAAGGCACGTTTATCAGGATGTGCGTCTTCCTGGTGTTAATAAGAAGGCCAGCTCGATGATAGTTGTCGGAGACTAATTCAAGACCTTATTGAAGTATTTTGGAGTTATTCTTAGGAAATGCCTCATCATCGCGATACTGCAAGTCCAAGATGAGCTCTTCAGAGTTTTTAGATTTAACCTGAAATATGTTTTTTAATAAGTAGTGATACACATGTATTTACTTATTTTCCGACATTACTGTTTGATTTGCTGAAAACATAGGAACAATTGTTTCCACAGTCTTGTTTTCTGATAAGCATTTGCATATTCATAAATATATATTTTGCACCAACTTGAGATTTATCAGAGCTTTCGTAAAGGAACAATATTTCAATACTATTTGCACCCAGATACCGAACTCGTTAGTTAATTCAGCCGGCATTGGCTTTTTATCAATAATTGTCATGTACACTTACTAGCAGATGTAATCTTAGATTTTATGTGCGTATAATAGTTTTAAGTAAAATTAAGTATGTAATAAGTGTTGTGTTTATTTATCCTAAGTAATATGTTATTACACACCTTTTACAGTATATGTTTATATTTATATTTTATAGTACATTTGATTGTGCACAATTTCAGGATGTTTGTCTAACATATGCCGAATTAATTAATCTATGCGTACGGTAATTATATAATATAAATCTGAACGAGGTCCTGGAGATGGCTTTAAACAATATCCGATGATGAGGCCCCAGCTTGCGGGTTTTGGGGAGTGTGGAGCCACCCCTTAATTGCCATTGCTCCCAGATCCACTGGCTCAGAGTGGTAGTACTTGTTATGGCCCCAACTAGGTGTTACGTAGAAACCGACTTGAAATAAAAATATTCTGTTAAAAGATTTTTCTTCAAAATCACTGGAGTCGGCATTAAATAACCTGAAAATGGTTGATATGCCGTAAAACTAAAACAACCAACTAATCTGAACCAACATTTTTGTCAATCTATAAAAATATGGCATGGAGAGAGAAAATCTTGCTTCAAACATCAACCATAAAAAAATAATACAACTTTCTATTAAATAAGGGTATCACACAAGACTTTCCTGTCTTACTCAGTTATTGTTCAATATATTTTTCTATAGTAATTGGGATGATAATAAGAGAATTACAATTATACTTCAATATAACGAAAATAGTATGAAGTATAAAGGATTTTTTTTATCGAAGTGAATTTTGCATTTTTATTGTTGTATCATCTATCTACGTTTAAGAAGGCCGGTTAAATATTTAAAATTAACACGCTACATCAATTTACATGGTCGAATACTATTTACTTCCAATCCTATCATTGCCTGCCATTCTACTTCTAGACCAAAGTCATTATCTATGCGCTCAAACTGATGGGAACACCTTCAGTCCAGCCGAACACAATATAAGTATTTATTGGTCTGTTCTATACACGATAAAGTGCCATTAATTGCTTGTCTTTCAAGTGTCCATTGTCATCGTCTCGGTTAGACGTAGGACACGTTTGAAAAGAATCAGCAGTAATGAGTTTAATTTGGCACTTTTGTGATAAAAGAGAGAACTACAATGGATATATCAGTTTACAGTCTACACTAAATTGGTGTGCATGCACACTGGTATTATTTTTTATTTATTTAATTCACAACTAAACGTTTTCTATGGAACGTTTATTAGTAAGACAAATACACTATTTTTACTTCCATTTTTAATTTATTTTTCATTCTTTACTTTAAATGTAAAAGTAAATATTTTATATGCTGTTGGCTTCTGTTTCTGATAAAATCATATACTCAATTCCCTAGTTTTCCTATTTCAGCTTGTTGACTGACGTTATAACAAACATTGTAATATTACTATGCCATTTTGCCTCGTAGCGATTCATTTATAAAGTGGAATTACCACAACAAAATATTGGATTATTATCTATTACGAATCAATGGGTTGCTCCTAGATTGTAAACCTGCTATTATATTTGATTTGTTGAAATATGCTTCAATAAAACGTAATCAATATTCTGTTATTTTCTCTCGTAGAATATTTCCTGAACTCCTACCTATTTATGGTGTATACAATTAATATTTGTGTGGAATATGAATGAAATGTGAAATTTTCAGTATTTGTCATATTATTAAATCTGATTTCCGACAACCTTTATCTCTCGTCAGTGTTTGTGTACGATACGGTTGTTCAAACACCTGTGTCATAGAAGGAGAACCATTTTTTAATTCGTTTTATTATTACTTAGACGTATAACTATGATGATGTGTCGCATAATTATTCGATTATAAATGTGCACACACTATTTTGTGGTTGCGAACATGGTTCATTTTAAAAGGGGTACTAATATCGCCATCCTAAGAAACGTTCGGTAATAGTCAAATTAAATATTCAGATCATTGCTATGTTGTGTCAAATGTGAAAATTTCTCACTTCATAGATTTGTTTTTACTATATAATTCCTGTGTTGCAACATGTTATCCTGCCTAATAATTACATGTAGTTGTATCTGCTATATCTTATTTAATTCTAATGGGATACATTCAATATTGGCTATTGTTAAAGTAAATAAGACTGCTTATACATTTAAAACCAGCCCAGTGTAGGTTTGTTATATTCTGTATAAACTGTTATAAGGCAGTGAATATAATTGAGATATATTATAATATATTAACTTCCAGTAAGGCGTGTTAACCGGCTTGCCTGGTTTACTCAACCCCCTCGTAAAAAATAAAAGCCCGGTTGTTGTTCATGGAAAACAACCGACCTCCCCATGTTAATGACATCTTTTGAAATAAGCCCCATTCTCTGCACGTAAAGAACTGCTTCCAGACTAGACGCCCCAAACATTCGGAATGGACCCCCACTCATTGAAATATACGAATCTCTGCTAAATTTACATGCAATTTTCGTAAGCAGCACAGTCGAATATTTTTTTAAAGTCGTTATGTTATAGAAGACTTTGGAGGTGGAGCTAATGTAAAAAGTTACTTTCAAAAAAAAACATAACAAAATGTTGTATTCTGTATAATGTGACGCTAATTGTAAATACGTTTAGTTTTGTTTGATTTTGCTTAGCACAATTGTAATCTGCAGAGTGCGGCGACAATCGGTAATAATTTTTAATATTGTTGGATGTTAGTGATATTTACTTTTTTAGCGACGAAACTATATTAATTTGTTCATCAGCACGATTGTAATCATTAGAGTGCAACGATAGTCGATTTACTTGCTTAATGTTGTTGTTTCTGCGACGCAAATCAGTAAATATGTTTTGTTTACTGTTTTTTTAATATCGAATTTAATCAATAGATAACGAAAATAATCGGCTCAGATGCTTAATTATGTGTGTTTTAGCGAAACTCCTCCGTTAATATGTTTTATTTTGTTTGTTTTAGGCAGCACAATTTTATGCGTAGATTACGTGGACATTCGGATAATATAATTTTTGTTGTTATTTTTACTGACACCAATCGATTAATATGTTTAATTTTTTTATCCACACGATTGTAATTCGTACAGGTCGAGGATAATCGGTTAATATGTTTAATTTTTGATGTTTTTTAGCGACACTAGTCAATTATGTTTAAATGTTTTGTTCTTTTTTCAGCACAATTTCGATATGTAGGGGACGTCGACAATCGGTGAGTATGTTTAATTTAATTAATTTTACGTAGAAAGCGACGCCATAATTTATAATTTCCGATGCGTTCGACTATTTATTGTATACCTGGATTCGGGAGAACGCAGATAGTAACCTATTAGCCTATCAAAATGGGTGGACCTTTTGTAAGAACTTATTTTTTTTAATTGGAAAATGGGCAGGTTATGCTTTTTTGTAGGTATGTAATAAACACTTAATGACTGTGCTAGCACAATGAGGTGGGTAAATATTGAATTTCAAGTCGTCTCAACCAGTAAAGGCGGTGGCATTAAATATTGAGATAGAAAAATAGGAACTTCTTCCTCTGTAGTTTTGGCAATTTTGATGGCGGTATTAGTAGGTGTGAGTGTGTCTGAAATGGTAATCTAAAGCTACATAAAATAATGTCTGAATTTGTATGTGGTATTTGTTGTTGCAAACCTATAACAATTTGGCCCACAGGGGAAATTTTTAAACACCACTATTATATATGAGGACATTATGTATTCAATTAGTAAATGACAAATTATATATATACGGAGTGTAACCTACGAACCAAATAGCTTCTGTAGAAAATCTAGAATTTTATCAATACATTTCCATTATAATCCTAATTGACCTCTTTTAAATATACACACTTGTATTGAACAGATTTCAGAAAAAAATATAGTTTACTTAATCGTATGCGTAGTTTCTAATAATTAAACATTTAGGAAAGCTTTCATTTCTGGAACATAAGTTGTGCATTTAATTTTAGATTATTATATGTTATTAGCATGTCTCGATTTAATTCACAAACAGTATATAAATATAATTGAGCTGTTGAAATCTCGCGGTATGTAAATAAAATATGATTTAACAAATCGGGGAAAGGTAAAAACAACATGTCATCCCCATGAATATTAAAAGCAGATAAAGTAATCAAAATCCAGGAAACCAAGGATGCGATACAGTATAGTACGTTGGTACAGCAGTACGTCTTTGAATATAAAAGGCGTAGATGAATAAAACAAATACATCGAGATTGTCCGATAGTAAAATGAAGAATTTTTCTTTTTAAATTACATTTTCACTCTGAACAAGGCACATTGCCACTATACTTTACGAGGCTACTATCAGGGACCTAAGCTACAGGGGCACTATGTAGGAAGTTTGGCAACAAGATGTCGGTTCACGTTATACTTGAACGTATGCAAAGCGATACATTTGGGGAAGCAGGGACTCGGAAGAGAATTCCAAAGTCTAGCAGTTCCTCGGAATAACTACTGAAGCAGAAAGCTCTCTTGCATCTAGGGATATCTACTGTATTCTGTTGGAATTAAACTGTGTGTCAGGTTTGTCAGGCGTATTTTCGTCGACGGGTACAAGTGCTTGCAGTTCGACGGAGCATTCACCATTAGAATACTTGTAACACAGGCAGAGGGATGCAACATTTGGTCGATGGGACAGAGGCTGATCTGATATGACAGTTCAGGGCCTTTCAGGTTGGCACCTCTCTTTTGAACCTTGACTAGGTGCGAGAGAATACTAGCAGATGCACCAACCCAAAAATGACAAGAATATTCAATACATGGGCAATGGTGGCCTTATGATTGTACAGTATACTTTAAAGCGTTAGTAGCTTTCTTCCTTGTTCGCAGCGCTCCTAGCAACGCTCTCAATAATTCCACTTATGGTTTCTGTGAACGTAAGGTTGAGGAGTATCAAAAATATTGTCGGATAATGAGACTTTGGTCATTGATATTTATGGGAAAGTATGTTTATTGTACTTATTGAAGGAAACAAATTTAGTCTTGGTAATATTGAATATGACCATCAAATTTGTAAATTTGCAACGTTGGATGTGACTTTCTATTTGGAAATTGAAATTTATTTGAAATAGAAATAATGTTAGAAACATTAGTTACATTCCATAATGCCACGTAGATTCGCATGTTTTTTTTAGTAACCACGCAGCACAAAAATGATGGGAACCTCTTTCAAATTAAGAAAATTATCGGAAGTAAAAAAAAGGTTAACAACACGCACAGAGATACAGTAAATAAAATGAACAGGTAACACACTGCTCTCGTACGTAATCACAAGGTAAATTTACACGAAACTGCCGAATCTTCTGTGAAAACGTATAATTGCACTTGCCCCAGTTTACTCAACACCAAATCGCCATGAAAACTTGATTAAAAACTTACGAAAGTGATCACCAAATAATTAAATATTTAATATCATTACTGTAATCTGAATTTTCTTTATGCTAATTAAAATTTCACATTTAAAACAAACAGTAAAAGAAATGTAAGGGGGCAAGTGCCAATAAGATTAAACAACATTTTTCTGCTGTACTTGCAATAGACTGCCAAATTGCTGCTGTGATTTCAAAGTAAGTACAAATATTTGTAGTCGCAGTTCTGATTATTATGATGATATGAATTATTCAATTCTATACAGAAACCCTTCTCGATATAGTAATAATACATCTACTGCGAATAACATTATTATTATTATTATTATTATTATTATTATTATTATTAATAATAATAATAATTATTATTATTATTATTATTATTATTATATACATATATATATATATATATATATATATCAATCGCCATGATTATGATAAACATTTTGATCAAAAACAATAAGTTACTGAAATGATGATGAGGATTCCTGATTTGCTTCTACGCAACAGGATTTAATTCCAAAATAAAGAATATACATTTTCTAGATACCTTCTGCAGACACTTGTCTAGACTCCGTTAATCAGACTCAACTTGTGTGGGCATTTTGCAAAATATCTAACCAGTTGATTAATAAACACCAATCTTACAAACTCGACAACACAAAGTTATCGGACCACCCATATGAAAAACAAAACATAGGAGGCTGCTTTATTATAACGTGTCTTATACATATAGCTATACCCGAACTTAAGCTTGCCGAAATTATCATTATTAGATATATAACATATATCACAATAATCCTACAGAAAATAGTGGCCCTAACATCGTGTAATGATGCTGCCAATCTCATTTAATCTTATTCGCCGACTTAGGCAGTCGACAAAATTATAGATTTAAGAAGATTATATAAAGCTGTTATGAAATATGTTCGTTTGATTTCCAATAATAGTAAAACGCATCAAATAAATGAAAGAAATGTAAAAGAAACATCGTACAATAACAGATGGTCTAAAGTGGATATTTAAGAGTTATGTAACTCACGCCCTACAACAGTAGCACTGATTTATTCAATTTAATATCGCTGATAATGATATATCCCTGGTTTGCGATTCTGTAATTGTTCGTGGGTAAAACATAACAATAATATGAAAAGTTAAAAAACAATATAAAACACAATCCTAATAAAAGAGAAAGAGAAATAATCACCGATCGTAGGTATATTATGTGAAGCAAGAAAACATTTCAATAACAGCGGAACAAAATAACAGAGAAATGGTCACAAATTCCTAAAAAAAACTCATGACAACTTAATATTTTCTGAACAATTTATAAATGAGTTCTTGAATATGAGCATAATTTATGATGATTTTGCAAATAGTTTCTCGAAATCGTAAACGTTTTATGGCATGCGGTAATTTCTTAGGCAGATGAATTTCGTATATACGCAACGCAATCATGGCAACGGTAATAGATTTCATATAATTGCTTTCAACACAGGATGAGCGAATGCATGGAAAGTGAGTAAGTACAAAAACTGAATAAAAAAGTACTTAGGAAAAAAAAAAGAAAATATCAACACTCATTACCGTTTTTATTAACTACAATTTTATATAAAAAGTAAGATTATTAGATGCAAATGCACGGACTTCAATTTAAAAGAAAGTATCTGCCTTTAGAAATATGCCAACAAAACAATGTTAAAATTATGAAAAATTAACCGTCTATGATATCATGTTTTTATTCTATCGTTCCGTTTCCATATTACCTTTTTCATCACCCCCAACACACACACACAAACACACACACACCCATATATATATATATATATATATATATATATATATATATATATATATATATATATATATAACAAGACGATTGAAGAAATTTCCCTCTAGAACAAAGTATCGGAGGTATTCAACAGCAGATGCTATATGAAATTTTAATACATCAAATCAAATAATCAATATCCTATGTAGTGTTTAACGCCATTTTATACACAACCAATCGCGACAACAAAAGTTCTTCATTGCATCCTACGAGTAATACCATCACAATCTCAACATCTTTAGTAGAAGGGACCCTTATTTTTCAAAGTAAATATTTCGTACTACAATTTCTAATAGCTGTCACCAGAAAAATTTCTACACATTACACTGATTCTTTTATTATACTGACTGTAAATGATTGATATAAACATATACTTTACATAGTCTTGTCAATTTTCAATCATAAACAATAAAGACTTCCTTCACAAAATCGATGCTGATTGGCTCAGTTCTGAATGTTCTGATATTTTTGAAACAACTGGTACATTTTATAAACGAAGGCTTACTAACTTGGAAATATGGGCGCACTAAGAGGCGTCACAAATCAACACTAACATTTAACAGCCTTTGCTTACGATATTCTTTACAACGTGTATACTGATGATGTTTCAATCAGACAGATTTCTTATAGTCATATACTGAAAGTATTAGCTCCCAAATATGCGCACCTTTTATAAAAAAGATTTCTCCGTAAAAATACACAAAATATTTTGTTTAATACGAAATGGTATTTGTAAATTATTTTAGCGTTTCCATGGGATTTGAGGAGATTCGTGTTTTCCGGTATTATGATAATTATTCGCACACGTAAAATCTTTGATCACAAAAAAGGGTCTCTGTGATAACGTTATGGATTTCGACGGACAGCAAAACAACGCACGTTGTTATGTCAGGACTATTTGTTATTCGTTTTCTTATCACAGGAAACTATATAATGTCGGCAGATTAATGTAAATGTGAAAGGGAATGAGAAACAACCAATTTTTTTTTCTATTTATGAACCTTGAACTTTAACTTTATTAATGCTATATAGAGAATAGCACTGTAAATAAGATATTAACTTTGGAATAAATTAAAGAAAGACGCTGAAATATATTTAACGAAATAGAACGAACGTATTTTCTGAGAAGAATCTTATTTTAGCCACATATTTATTTTTAAAAATCAGTAAGTAAAAACCACCCACTGGTAGTAAAAGCACGCGCTTATCTGTGAGCTATACATTTCAATATATACATAGCTCTCAAATACGTCAGTTTAAAACATGAACACTCTACACAAATAATTATAAAATAAAAACAATGACATATGAAAGGCATAAATGTTTATATATTTACGTACACATTTTATTTTTTAAATTGTATTTTGTCCCTAGTAATCTTGCTATAGTAATTTTTTTTTCAAGCTTGGCTTATTTCTCTACAATGTTTGACTTCAAATAGTTACGAGAGAATTTCAACCCAATTATGGTCAGTTATTTGCACTATGCACGTATTGATAACTTTAAAAACACACGACATTCACATTGCATTGTATTTAGTTTTGATGAGGGACTTGTCAATGCTGCCTATGCATTTTATTTATTTAATGGAAATAAAGTTCTACTTCACTTTTTGGTAGGTCCCATTGTTTATTCAGCCAAAAGCATTTATATTTTCCGGGCTTACTTTTCGCATATTTTATGGCTCTTATCATTGATTTCACTCTTCGCTTTTACATTACCAACATTGTATACGCCAACAGAAAAGGGATACATTTAAAGAAAAGGTAAAGAATTGAAAATTTACCTGGCAAAATATGCTTCATTTATTAAAAGCTGTCCATTAAGAATTGGTCCCAGCGTATTTCAATCAGTAAACATAATACGTTATTTGTATTTTAAATCTTACACTTCAGGTTGTAGGCGATGATAATCGCCGAGACATGTTACGACATAGATAAAAGAAAGAAAAAATGTACGCTATGCTAATCATTGTAATATTTGCAGCAGTGTTTTTTGGTTGTTTCTTTTCGTCGTAACACGATGTTGACACGTAACGTGAAAGCACAGAATAATAACAGCACATAACCCAAACCCCTATGCTATGAATGAGTTCATAAATACTAACGTTCTTACGTTGGTGACGTTCAGTTTTTTCTCTAATTCAGTGCACCAGTTTTTTTCTTAGATCCAGAAATACCCTTGTATTTACGTCTTATCACTTGGAGGAAAAATAAATAGTAAATTTCGTATCAAAACGTGTTTTCTTGGAAATTTTCATTACAGAATTTATTATATTTGATTCAAAATATTTTAATATCGAGTTGCACATGACGATGTTCTCGGACAGAATGTGTCTCATGTTTGTAAAGACTGCAACAGTATATTTACAATTACGTTTATTCTAGTAGCCAACAAAAATACAGGCTGTGAGTCTGAACTTATAATTCCTGTTAAGAAAACCTACAGACAAATCTATACACAATTGGTAGCTCTCTACACAAAAATAATCATCCATTTAGAGGTTTTTAGACATATAGATGTGGCAACAAGTTCTACAAACTGCACTGGTCCTCTACGCAAATAATGTGGTAATGTATATAGTCATCTATTTCAAGTTGAAAACCAAACTCTAGATAGCAAACTTTTTTAATGTTGAGGGACTACGCGAATAAACCCGTGACTTATTCAAATATAAAGCAGGTATTTCTAGGAAGAATTCTCTGGATTTCTTGTCTGTACAATAAGGTCTAAAATCAGGCAAGAGGATTTATATTTGTACTAAAACTAATCTGAGTGGAGACATAATTTTATCCACAATAAATATCTGGGAACACTTCGCGACCTCATTCGTTCCTAATTAAAGTATATGCAGTTAAATGAATATAGAATGTTCCATAACCAGAAACTAGTATATATAGGATGAGGAAATAGATTGTCTTACAAATGTTACTGTCTAAAATGTATTGTATGTTGTGGTAATAGCAAATGCGCTATCATTGAGAGATGTACCTTATTACATTGCGTATGTCAATTGATCAAATTTTTACAAAGCTATGTTGGAACTACCTGATTAGCATTAAAATAGTATACAATTCAAACCAATACGTATAAAAGGATTTTCTGCAGGTCTACTCTTAAATCCACTGATATATGGAACTTTTTAGTTTCCAAGTTTGCAAACACAGTGCCAATGTGTCGACATGCTCCTTAAATACACGACAGGAGCTTATAAATCAGCGTATATACTTGACGCATAACACACGCATAAAACTACAAAAGTGCCGTTTAGTAAATAAGATCTTCATTTGCTTTTGATATCAAGTAATTTTATACAATGTTTGTTTATGGGTTGCCAACGATAATAAGGGAGGTATCGATTAAAATCTAATTATCTTGCATCCGTCTTGAATTAAGTATTAAATCTCAAAGAAACAAAATGTGAATAGTTTCTTTTTAACTATAAACATTGATAATTTTTGAAAACGATTATTAGACCCAACTCATGAAAAAACATATTTTCCAATCTGATTATAGAGACTAATTTTGACAGGAATGAATAAAATAATATTTTACCATTAAAAATCTGAAAAATTAATCAATTTAATTTTAACATAGTTCTGTTAATTACAGTAAATTTTTAGTTCCTCTCCTCTTTTCAACCAGTAAATTTTAAATTCTTATTATAGAGTAGATCTTAAACAGTAGATGTAAAGTTTATTATTCTGACACATGCGACGATACACATTATTTCCTGTAATCTAGCATAAAGTATCATTCAGCTTCGATTAACAACCCCTGAAGAGATACTGGAATTAAAACAACTATGACTCAAAGAAAAAGGTAAATATTGAATATTTTCAGTAAAAGAGTTACTTACTTAATAAATGTATTTTTGCAAGACAATATTTTATTTAACAATGTTGGCACGTTTCTTTTAAAGATAAGATTATTCTCAAACGGTTTATTTGATATATATATATATATATATATATATATATATATATATATATATATATGTGTGTGTGTGTGTGTGTGTGGGTGGGTGCGTGTATGTGCGTATGTGTATATTTGTGTGTATGTGTGTATGTGTGTATGTGTGCGTGTGTGTGGGTGTGTGTGTGTAGATATACACTTCCCAAAAAAACTAGCCTTCAGTACAGGGAGCAAAAATTCTCTGCTGTCGTTTCAAATGATCTGAAATAATTGCTCAGGTATACCTGGTTTCAAACAATTCTCACAGGTTTTATCTCTCTTATTTTGTAAATATGATACAATTGTGAATATCTCCATTAGTAAATACACCTTAAGCAGTGTCAAATTTTATTTATGTATGAAAAAAAAAAACAAGACAGAAATAACACAGGAGATATATTTTGAAAACACTCCCCCTTTCTCTTATATTAGATCATTGGAAATCAAAGCACTATCTGTAGTATCCACTCAATAAAGGTTATACATTTTTGGAGTAAATCAGATATGCTGTAATTTCTGTGGAAAACTAGGAAATCTACTGTCTGAGATGGAAACATTTTATAGCTGTAAGCAACTGCAAAAATAGCCCCTGTATGATAGACTATCCTCATAATGGGCGTCCTTAAGAGGAAATGTTACATAACTCACAATATAATTCAGATAACGGGCTTTCCAACTAGCCGATATGGACTAAATTCTGATCTACAGTCGATGAGGTTTCGAGTTCATAACATTTCCAAAAACGTATATATATATATATATATATATATATATATTTGAAATATTTTCGGGAGATACAGAATTTTATAATTGCTAAATACAGAACAATCAACATGATGATTCGAAATTAAAATTAAAATAAAGGTTAGCTAACCAGGTGTCGTTCCCCGCTAAACAGACTAAAATTGATCAACTTACGATTTAAAAAAAAATGAATATTTTGGGGAGAAAAGAAAAGCGATAAATAAATGGGGGAAAATTATAAATATCCAAAATTAAATCTTTTAGGACTTAATTTTACCCTTCGGTATAATATCCATTCACGCGAAACCATCTTTTTCTTCGCCATATTCCCTCTCTCTCACTATGTGTTACCAAGTAATATCTATGACTACTTGTAGTTTCATCAAATACTTTTGCAAGCAAAATCCGATCCCGCATTTCGCTAAATCCTAAGCTCTGATGGGAAGGGAAGGATTTCTTCGAAACTCCGCGGATTAAGGACTATCCACTTATTGTGTGCTTCCTTTTTAAAATTATATATGGTTAAACTCTTTTTCAAAGTATTAAATAACATATTTTATTACCTGCTTGTTCGTTAAAAGGTGTTATGCATATGATAAGTTTGCTACCAGAAAAAAAAATTACTTTCAGTGAAAAGTAGGTTGATGCCGTAGTTTAATCTACGAGTAAATATAAATATTCAGAGAATATTACAATCAAAGGAAAGGAACTACGCAACACTCAAATCAATTGATAACAACTTTCACAAAACGCTTACCTTAACATATTTTAGTTTTACACTTAGTTTTGTGCTGATTATAAAATGGTAAAATCGCCATTCAAATTGAACACAACATTAAGACGACTTAAGTACTACCAGAGAGTTGTAAAACAATTCGTGTTATACAGCTATAGCTACTTAAAGATAAACAAGTTAGGCGGAGAGAAGTAACCATACGAAGAGAATAGTTGCCCTAAATAAAAATGCTAGACAACAGTGATAAAGAGGATATCAAGGATATCAAGTCTCTGCTCAAGTAAATGTAAAGACGGTGGGCTTTGTAAAAAAAAATGTTTATGTGACACGAAGGAACGTTTAGATAATCGCATTGGACCTACAATCGAGTGACAAAGACAGAATGGCAGTAGACTGACCGTGTGCTGGTCATATATCATTAATAAAAACCAGTATAAACATGCGTATGCTTAGTATAAACAAGTTACTCTTTATAGATATATAAATAAAGTCACTTTGCACGACAAATGTGTAAAACTCTCTCTCTCTCTCTCTCTCTCTCTCTCTCTCTCTCTATATATATATATATATATATATATATATATATATATATATATATATATATATATATATATATATATATATATATATGGTGTCCACAACGTATGGGTACATTATGTAGCAAGACTGTGTGGAAGCATCCGATAAATTATGTAGACAGACTTTGTAGACACCCTGTATATATATATATATATATATATATATATATATATATATATATATATATATATGCATGCATGTTATTATTACACCTATATATGTATGGTGTACTATTTTTTCACTCGCTCTTTCTCTATTTTTCATTATACACACGCACACACACACCCAATCACACACATATGAATATATATATATATATATATATATATATATATATATATATATAATTATATATATATATACATATGTAAATATACATAATATAATTTGTTATCCTTTATATATATAATAATTATATAAGCTTAGGTGATTAGATGATGCGATGCCCCACAATATTCACATATGCTACCTCAAGAAAGATATTGAAATACAATGTGAATATCAAATAATTATATGAAATCTATTTCATGAAAAAAGTCATAACAATTCTATCCACTTCAGGTGAGAAAGATTTGGGTTCCTTATCTTTTTTTTTCTATATGGAATGTTTAACTTGTGGACACAATCGGAAAAACAATTTGCAAAGCAAATTGAAAATCGACGAAAATCAATTCCAAAACTGCTATTTGAAGTGAAAATATTGATCGAACAGAGGCAAATAAATAAAAAGGGACTAATGTTTTCTTCGCCTTTTTGCAAAAATCTTCAATAGTATGCGTAAATAAATTTACGCCTACATGCAAGTTGCAACATTGCAAAATATCAACGCATGTAGTTCCCTCTGGGCAATCAAAGCTTTGTAGGAGAATCTTTTTGAAGATAATGAAATATTCAAAAGTAATTTTCTAATGTGAAAGAAAACGGTGTATACATGTGAAGCGTAACATTAAAGATTACTGACATTGTTTTATAATGCAAGTGTATATCTATGACAATATTTTACGATACGTAAATTAATATAATATATCTAGATATAGAGTAGTCTTAACAGACTATGGACATCCACTTTTGGGTTGCTTGCACGTTGAATTGCCGTTGCTAGATTACGCAATCTTCAACCATACATCTTCTAATTTTGCGTTATTTTATGTCATAGCGAGTAGAGATTCAAGACGATAGGAAACAATGTTTTAAAAAGAGGAGCCTAGAATTCGCTGATCGTTTCTAGCCAAGCTCAGTAGGGTAACGTATCTTAGACTAACCAAGCTCAACGTTGTTAAATTTTTTGACAAGAATCGATGTGTCAACCGAATTTTACAATAAATTCCAAATATATATGGTTATATATATATATATATAAATATATATATATATATATATATATGAATGAATGTATATGTGTATTCATATGTAGTTGTATATAAATATATTATATATATATATATGCATATGTATATATTATATTTTATAGAGCGAATTACATCTGAAGTCTAAAGAGCAGCGTTTATAATGTACTAATACATATAGTAATGCTTAAAAAACAGTGCTAATAATAAGCTCAATAGGTATATCAATCCTGTAACTATATCAATATTGAGTAAAAATGTAATAACTGCAAATTATAAATACATTTAAAAATGAAAATCAAGCAAACTAGAGTGTAGTGTACGATTGTTTCGGAAACAATTAGCATTTTATTTAAACTGGGAGTAATTATTGACAATAATTGGCAAGATATAGCAGCATGCCCAAGACATACTGACTGAACTCATAACAAAGTTTCTAATGGAGCTCAATAAGGAATATATTCCTTAATAAAACATGCTAGTTTTATTTTGGTCTCATAAAATTATCTCCGCTCTATATTTTGTGATTGAAACATAATGTTCCAAGGCAATACCTTTGTCTAATATTGTCAATGATTATTGTAGTTTTCACAAAATATCTTTCCCGAAACAATCGTACACCCCTCGTATTTTTTTCGTTTTTTCCTTTTGAAGCTGATGTTTCATATTAAACCACTATTTGTATTTTACTGAATATATATATATATATATATATATATATATATATATATATATATATATATATATATATATATATATATATGTATATATATAAATATAGTGGTTTTCAGTTAATGAGGTTTTTTGAATCATGAAACCGGTAGCGTTGTTCTTTTTGTATCTTATATGTTTGTTAAATATTAAACACAGTCCTTCGCTCTTATTTACAAAGTTATCGAAATTAAAATGAAAGACGTCGAAGAGACTGGATATTTTTATATTGGAGTGCGGTCATTTCTGGCAACAATGTTCGAAAAAATCCATGTGAATTATGTTTTGCCGATTGTGGAAGAAGGATGGGCATATTCTTTTCAAAATGTTGGTAAAAAAGCTGCAAATTAGTTCAATATTTTTAATTAATAATTAAAATCTAAAACAAAGTTGTTCAACGGAAATATTACTAGTCCTTATAATATAAGTAGTAATGATGGAAACACTAATAATATTCAATCAACATAGTAAAGGCACATTACCAATATGCATATATATGGAAATAAATATGCGTATATATATATTTTCAAAATATAATTATCCACTGACACATGTTTCGTCTTCCACAGCTGAGCAGAGTGGCTGAATCTAGCGAGGCTCGAAATCGGCACCCCGTGAGAACGAGCCTAAATTTCTAACATGCGGCTATCCTCGCAGGACAAATAGATATATCACTTTTATATAGATGGTTTTAGTTGTTTTTGTCATCGGTACTTTCTTGAATGCACTCAAGTATTTATACGAAAATGCATTTAAAAAATGCACTTACATACATTCAAGAGCTATCAAGTATTTATTTATAATCTTAGTTTGTACGATGATAACGGCCATTTTTAGAAAGAAGAAAATGCAGGTTTCGTATTAAAAATCACACCAGGTAAACCAGACGGAAGCAATTGTTGATAGTCTTTTGAAGTTTCATAATGAGAGTGACGCAATTCACTTTAACATATTACAACTTAAGACATACTGGAGACTTGGTAGGGCGAGAGGGTATATCTTTATTATATTGGTTCATTTTGTATTAAATACATTTCTCAATAAAGATATTGGGTAACCGTTATTCACCAGGATTTCTTTAATTTTACTAATTTTAATATTTAGCCGACAAGGGGTAAAAATAACCAAACTCTGATGCAACTTTGGCTTTAAGTAATAATAGAAGAGCAGTTGGTGTATAAACCTGTAAAGGTAGGTTTTCTATATATAGAAGTAACGGGAGAGTGTTGTCCTATTCCATTCTCATATCTAATGACGAAGCATAATGTAAGACCTTTAAACTTTCTAAGAATTATAAAGGCGGGTTCGAGGAAAGTAAAGCCGCACATAGTATGTGGCTGTGAAATAATTAAAGAAAAAAGAACGATTTAACTTCCTTATTAGTTTCCTAAGATAACTCATAAATAAAATAAATAAAATACACAGTGACGGGCATTTAGTTCATTTTAACGTTAGGTTTCTCTACGGGACTCAAATTGCTGGACTTAAAAAGTGGAAGGCTTTTTTTTTCAGAACCTATCCGGTATTTAAATATATAAATATTTATTCCTTCATATAAAATATGTCGTATGAGCATTTCAGCATTTTGTCTTATCACAAGCGTGGTGTGTTTTTTCTCCGTTCTCTATTATATTTGGGCATATATCTGCATGGTTATGCACGCATGAAAAATGCAAACATATTTTGAACAATTGATTGGAACATTATCGATTTATGGACAAAATCAGAGAATATATGAATATGAGTAAATCTCGGAAGAAACGTATGCCAAAAACATGAAAGGCATCCGTTCGAAAACAAAATAAATGCATCATAAAAGATAGCATTATGGATCATTTTTATCAATGGCATCATTTAACGATATCTGAGTGCAAGAGTGTAAAAATGATAAGAAATCAGCAGGATATAAAAATATTGCTGATAAGAGGATGAACATAATGGATATTTCTAGTCCATAATCATCAAGTACACGGAGTGTAAAACAAAATGTAAAGGAAACACTTGTTCAGAAGTGTATTAAGTTGACAAGAGGCTTCTTGCGGATGAAAAAAAAATCAAATGATGTATTTCACAAAAAGATTTTCGTTATAATTGCTTTATTTTCTGTATCATTTTAAAAATAATTTTCGCTTCATCTCCTATTTTAAAACACTGTCGTTTTAAAACAAGGATATCCTATTTTTATACTGTTTAATACAAAATTGATAAAAACAAGAAGTTCACACTTTTTTGTTTCAATTCAAGCTAGGCCTATAATCCGCAGAAAAAATCTCCCGATATCAAGAAATCGTTTCGCTTAAGGCGAAATACTCAACACCCACCAAAATGGTGGTTTATGAAATTTCCTGGCGGCGACGGGTCTTGATGTTGATGAGTGTAGTGCTAGGGTATTGAATGTTGCCAACTATCACTTCAGCAGCTTAATCAGAGACACTTCACACACAAGTATTCGAGAACTTGCTTCAAAATAAGACGTGATCTAGAGGACGATTAAAAGGTGGTTCTCTCTGACAAACGGTGAAGCTCAGCTCAGTTGTTAGACAAGGACGCAATTCCGTGTTATTTTCTGAGCCAGAGTTGCGCACACAAATGCCATACTAACAGTTTGTTTGTCTAATCGATTTTTGAATTCAGGTGAGAAATACTATGAAAAAATCTATGAAATACTTTTGTACGTCTATAACAACCCCCATCTTTATCAAATAGAGTAATTATATTCTCCTCTGCAGCAATGTCCGACTACACATTGGAAAACTACTCTGCAGAAGTTGACCGAATTGGGTAACGAAAATCCGTCACATCCGTAACAGTCTGCAACTCCCCTCACCTACTGACTACAACTTGTTAATGCATCTCGACAATGTGCTTCGTGCGAAATACTCAGGAAACCTATGGAATATCATATACGCCTAAGCGACTACATCGCCGCCAGACACAAAGCTTTAAATGGTACGGCTATCAATACAATTGTATAGCGTGTTGCGTTTTTGTGAACTTTTTAAGTCTCTTTACATATGATACGTCCAATCGAAAGAAAGATCTCGAATAGCTGTGCGTGGATTGGCTTTGACTATGCCCCTGAGTTCGACAACTATGCTAAAAATCTGAAAAGAATTGCTTCCTCGCCATAAAATTTCTCAAAACACCATTAGCTTCAGTAGTAACCCCTAAACTTTAACCGGTCGTTTATATTTCGGGCAATTTTAGCCTAACTTTGATTGAAATGAGAAAATGTACGAATTTGCTTGTTTTCCTGTCTTGCATTGAACGTTCTAAAAAGAAAACATTTTTTTTTTTTAAACGATTGGATTTAATCAAGTAGATAGAGCCCGCCCTCGCAAAAAAAGACACTCGCTCTTTTAATGATATAACATGTACATGTATTATAACGAAAAATATTTGGAAATACATTATTTGAAATTAAAATTTAAGAATCCGCATGTACTTTCTCGTAAACCTTACACATACCCACACACCACACACACACATACATATATATATACACATATATATATATAAATATATGTACATATATATGTGTGTACACACACACACACACATATATATATATATATATATATATATATATATATATATATATATATATATATATATATGCACAAATATATTTATCACGAGTTTACCTATGGTTTTTAACCTTGGAAAAATGTCTTGCTTTCATTGTCTAAAATTACGTAAATTTGCACCTTTACGCATTGATCACATTAGTTGCTCGCTTTTTCTATCTACTTCTCTATTTCCATACATATGTACAAATGTATTATAATATTAATATATATATATATATATATATATGTATATATAAATTCGTGTATGTTTGTGTGGCTGTGTATCTCTGTGCACAGAACTAATTCTCGATAGCTGCCTTGGCGCCTATGTCTTGGGAACAGTGA
>NC_136495.1:136558901-136618901 GCF_053919585.1 Euprymna scolopes
CGTGGCAAGCATTCCGAGCACGTCCTTCTGGAAACGGTAAAATTAAAATAGCGTTAAAAAAGGCACAATGCAGCGATTCTCTTTTTCATTGTTTGTTTAGGTATCTTAACACATTGGTTTGAAAACTGGTTTAAAAGATAAAGACGCAGCAGATAAACAAACACAAAAATGCTAAACAGCAAAAGATCAAATCCTTTGAATCATTTGAACAGATGTACATGTGTGTATGTTCCACTTCTTATACTATTGTGCTAACAAAAAAAAAAACTTGCATTAGCTTTCTCAGTAGGCAGGTGTATTTCTTATCCAAATAGCAATGCATTTGTTTCTTTGCATTATATTGAAGACGTGAATGTGATTTCACTATTGTGTCTACTCGTACAATAAACAACACTATCGCTATTCGAGTTGAGTTATACAAATACATAACTATATTAACATTCGACCGGAACATCGAATGTCGAAGTTCTTATAAGTATTCCTTGAACTAACCTGTTCTGAATTTAAAAATACTCTCTGTCCATGAGAACGCTGTTATGAATAGCATTTATTCTTCTTCTGTGAATTTACTTATATTAGAGTATTGTTGATATTTTAATGAAAAAACTGTATATATATATATATATATATATATATATATATATATATATATATATATATATATATATAGGTGGGGGCGATTTATTCAATTACACCTTTATTAATTAAATATATTTCATACATACTTTTCACAGTTGTTAAAATAAGGAAAATGTTTATTATGTATTTTACTTATGAATAAAAAACAGTTCAAATTAAAAAAAATTGTCCGTTCAAAATGTACAGTTTTACTAGACGAGAAAACCTATCATTTACCTTTAAAAACAATCAATTTTAAAAATGAAATGCACGCTTTATCTCACCAGATTTATCTCCAATTCATGTATTTCTGGTCGATCAAACACAATTATACAAATTTATGGGCATGCTTATGATAATATGCACTTAAACGTATTAATATATTATTTTACAGTCTTACACATTGCGTTGTTAAAAATAAATAGCACATTGTATAGCGTTAAAAGAGTAAAAATAAAAATAATTAAATAGAAAATATGAACACTATAGGAATGTTATTTTTTAACTTTAACTCCAAAGATGTATGTGTATTTGCCACCATTGTATTCTATAACATTCTCCTTAGTTTGAGTCTACAGACTTAAGGCTTTGCTTATACGGAACGCAGAAATGCTTTGCTTATACGAAACGCAGAAATGATTTGCTTATACGAAACGCAGAAATGCTTTGCTTATACGAAACGCAGAAATGCAGAAAAAAAGTAGATTCCTTTTTATCTGCGAAAAGCTAGATATCAGAAGTTAGGAAGGTTTAATGTATCAGTTGAATTTTAAGTGAATATTACACGTGTACAAATTAACTATTATAAATTTTATACGGTTATTGTTTTTTAAGTTTTTATATGCGTCCGGAGACAGTACACATGATAACGAATAAGGTTGGTCAGCTATATTTTGGTTTGAATTGTTACTGATAGCACACGCCAAATAAAACTATTTCAATATCAATAGCAGTGCAATATATTTATCAATAGAACATTTAGTATATAATAATAACAATAATATATGCATACCTACAAGATTACCGTAGATTAAAATACCATATTAAAAATACTATATTAGATTTTTGTTCATATGTTTTGAGGCAGGTTGTGCTTGATCAACAATGCTGGGGAGCGATGAAGTTTAATATACTGTTTTGTGTTAAAAGTCGAAAACAGTGTTCAATGGTAAACAACTGATGATCACTTTAAGAGCATTGGTTGCATTGTTTGTGCATGTAAGTAAAAATATCAAGCGATACAAGAAATAAATTCACTTGCTAACAAAAAATAATACTAATTCAGGTATGAAGTTTATACATTCATTTAGCAGGGCCGGATCCATGCATTGTCTAGGCATAAACTACGCTAAAAACAAATAATAAATAATTTGATTTGTCCAGCTTTTGTATATATAATTATAGACTCGTAATTTAAAAAGAAAAATAAGTATTTAGGTGCTATCATATAAAATGAAATCTTAAAGCTGCTGACGTTACCACTATACCAAGCTGATGCGCATATAAACTGAATAAAATTGGACATTTAAGATATAACTAAAATGAATGTACACAATTGTTAACTATTTAATAAATTTTGATCGTTTTTCCCCCGAAAAACAATTTTTACCGGCTAAAAACTCATACAAACAAAACCCATAAAAACCTAATCCTGTTAGATCTTTAGCACTGCTTTCAACTTTTATACATTCAGTATAAATGGAGTGATGAAATATGGAGAAAGACAAATATATATATATATATATATATATATATATATATATATATATATATATATATATATATATATTTACATATATATATATATATAACTGACTGTATATATTTAATATTTAAATGTGTTTTGTTTCAAGTTATAAAATTGCATTGAAATAGACATCCGTTTGTTTCTATTAACAAAATGCTATTTTTGTCAAGGAGCAATGCCTTGTACATGTTCCTATATGTTGTGATAATGTAGTTAATGCTTTTTGGTCTTCGCCCGCAAATAAAGAAAAATCATAAAAATGATACTTTCTGCAAAATTTTTCAACGTTTCCTTGATTTTCTCTCTATCTCGAATTTTCGAGCAGAATTTTTTACAAACGAGAATAATTCGTGTGGTGTTAAACTTGTTGATCCTTGGTCATAATGTATCCAGGTAAAAGCTATGGATGACTTTATTTTTTCTATGATGCAGATCTTTAAGCGATTTTCATCAAGTGGATCCGTGCATTGTCTGAAACGATGTCCATTGAGGGATCCTTGACACCAATACTTTTTTCCTGGCCATCTACATTTTTTATTATATGTTTCCTAGTAATTAGTGACGCTGACTGTTTCTTTATTTCCCCTTTTTGCCTTTACTGTATTATGTATCATTTTTATCTTTATTGACACTGAATCTTCTGAAACGCCGCAGTAGTATTTTGCCTATAAGAAACGATATCATATTTTGTTTTTCTTTGTGTCCTGATGAAAACACTGTTTGTAGTAAGACCCAAACCATTTTAGAGGGTACATTTATTGCAGTCCTTGTAATCTTTTAATTTTTACTGCCGCAGTGAAAGGCTTATATTTTACTTAGCTAATTTGGAATTCAGAGGATAGACTGTTCGTAGTAAAGTCTCTTACGTACTTTGTATGTTATACAGTGTTACCTTAATTTTTTTGTTTACTTTCTATCATTCGAGAGATCGATACAAGAGACACTTGCCTACATCTGACGTTTAGCTATAAAACTATTGATGTCCATTATTTTGGAAAATAAATTATCACACTCTTTCTGTTTGTGAGAAACATCAGGTTTTAACATATATAGCAATGATCAGCATAGCGTTAATACACATTTTCTTTTTAGACTCTATACGCAACTGCAAGGTTTTATTATATTTCTTCGCAAAAGTCTCCTTTTGTAACTGTCACTAATGTTTAATCTCGTCGTTGTCGTTCTATGTATGTTAGGTAATAATTGTCCACCCCTCTACATATTTGTTCTTTATATATGTTTCCCTTTCTGACAGTGACTGCTGTGTTTCTGATGATAAATTCTGCAGTATTGATAATTCATTGCCACTGCATTAGTCAAGATCTGGTTTTGTTTTCGATGATTTTTATATTCACCATTCCACTCTACTAACATAGATCTTTCTAATAAACTCCTTTCTCTTTTTCATTGCTTATTTTTTTTATTTGGAGATTGATATTTCTGTTTAGTCTTCCGTTGGTCGTCGTTCTACACGAAAACGTTAACTGCATGAAGGATGATTAGGATTGGCGCCGCGGCTTCTTATGTTAGATACCGTGTGGGCTTATTTTTGTTACGTCTTGGACTGTTGCTGAGAAAGATGTTACCATCTTTCTTATTCTAATAGATACATTAATTTCTTGTCGTTAGTTGGAAACCAAATCCCACTCTCCTCTGTAAGTGTCATCTGTTTATGCTTCATCAACTTACTACTGTAATCAATAATTGGATCAGTATCGTAGTGTGGGTATAAATCCTACAGAAGAGTAGGCAATGCCTTCGAGAGAAGACTTTCTAAGGTAAACTATTTGTAACCCTATATCATCTCAAAGGGTAGCTTGTCGTGGTTTGCATAATCTATAATAGTGTTAGTATAGTGGCAAAAGTTTTGTAATCCTTTTATGATCTTAAGGTAGTTGAATTTTCTTTGAATAAATCTCCTCTCTTTGGTCGACACTTTGCTGGAAATACTTATGTAAATGTATATGGTGTAGTCCTTCCAGATTTGACTTTTTTCAACTGATAACACTCTGGATTTTGTTATAAACTTTCCGAAGATAATTGCTATGATTCTTGCAGGGCTTGTAAGGCTTCCAGTCATATTTTCATTTCTGTTTTTGTTCTCAAACACTGAGTGCATCAGCTATCTTGTATAGTCTCGAAATTATACAAACTCTGTTTGTTGCAGCACTGATTTCCTAACCCTGGTTTAATTGCTAATGCCGATTGGATCCAAGTACATCTCGTCATGTCAGTATTTTTTCTGATATTAATTAAGTTTGGAGATATTAATAGACAATAATCTAATTCATTTTTTTTTGCAAGTCTGGCTATAACGATTGATTTCAATTGTACATTTCGTGGTGTTCGTCCAACATGGATCTGTTCACTGTTTTAACGAAGCCGATTAGTCAGTTGTCATATAATTCAGGTGAGAGTCATTTTTTTTTACATTTAAAAGGCACCTGACACAGTAGGGTATCGTGGTCTGTTTTATAATATTCTATGCTTTAGTGTTGGTGGAGGTACACTGTGAGGTATTTTTTTCTAATTAATGTATGCGATTTATTTTTATAGAAAAACCGTTATGTACTTTACTCATTAATGCATGTATTCTGCAAGGCTCTATTGAAAGACCAACATTGTTTTCTTTCTATAAATATGTCTTTCAGAGTATATTTGACATTTGACAGATAATTAACATTTAGGCTGATAACACAACAAAATATACTGGCATCACTTCTGGCCTATTTCCCGGATGAGTGTAAATGTGCAGGTGATGAATGAGTTTATTTTCGTTTTATTATCGATTCTGGTAATTAACAGCTTCCTCAGTTTATTATTAATAGGGCTCTCGTATTTTCCTTCAATCGGAGGCGTGGCAACATTCTAACTGGGAGTTTTTCACTTTTATAGATATACTAGTATTTACTCCCAGCGTTCCCCGGGTGTTGGAGCTGTATGTTAAGCAAACAAAAAAAAAGAAGAAATAAACGCGGTCAAATTTTATAACATGCATCCCTATTATGGCGACTTAATATTAATTGTTTGGGGCTCAAATCAAGTTATTAAGTTGTATCCATGTCCAAGGCCCCTATATCTAAAATTCCCAGTGTTTAGACCCAAAATTGTCGAAGGAGTTTGGTAGAGATCACAAAGGACAATCGTTGCTCTTTGCCCCCTTAATCGCCAGATTCCTGACCGAAAACCGATCCCATAGATGTTTCCTAATCTCAGTACGCTGCATATCAAATTTCGAGTCTGTAAACTAAACATTGACAGAGTTATTGCGTAGGGAGATGTACACATACAGACACACAGATACATTGATACACACACAGAAAGACACTTTCACTTTTATAGATATATTAGCATTTCTTTCCGGCGTAGACCGGGTGTTTGGATGTGTCTGTTGAACAAAAAAAACGGTCATTTTTTTTTAATTTGACCTCTATTCTGGCCAGTTAATCTTTAATGTTTTCAGCTCAAATAAAGTTACGATGCCAGATCCATATCCAAGGAACCTATATCTAAAATTTTAAGTGTTTATACCCAAAATTGTTGGAGGAGTTTAGTAGAGTTCTCAAGGGTCAAATCGTTTAACTTTGACCTCTTAACAGCGACATTTCTGGCCGAAAACCGATCACATCGATTTCACAAATCTCATATATATCATGTATATCAAATTTCGAGTCTGTAGACTGAAAATGAACAATCATGTCGAAGGAAAATCTGGTCAATTTTTTTAACGTTCACCCCTATTTTACCCACTTTTTTTGTGATCAACATGCACATCCAAGCACCAGAGCAACGCCGGGCTTAAAAGCTTGTACGTATATATTTTTGTTGCATCTATAAAAGTGATCGTGTCTGTCAATCTGTCTGTTGGTGTGGCTGTGTACAGTTCCCTGCGCAATAACTCTGTCAATTTTTTGTCTATGACTCGAAATTTGATATACAGTTTACTGACATTAGGAAAATCGTAGTGATCGGGTTTCGGCCAGAAATCTGGCTTTTAAGGGGTCAAAGTTCCACGAGTAGACCTTTCAGAACTCTATAAAGTCCGCCTGCAATTTGGTGTCTAAACACTTGGAATTTTAGATATAGTTTCCGTGGAAAGGGATCTAACTTAATAACTTAATTTAAGCCCCAAACAGTAAATGTTAAGGGGTCATAATAGGGGTCAAAGTTAAAAATATTGACCGTTTTTTTGTTTTTTATTTATTTATTTATGTTTGTTCAGCATATACCTCCAAACACCCGGGCAATTCCGGGCCGAAATGCTACTATATCTATAACAGTGAACGTGTCTGTGTACAGTTCCCTACGCAATAACTATGCCAATGTTTAATCTACAGACTCGAAATTTTATATACAGAGTCCTGAGATTTGGGGAAATCTATGTGATTGGTTTTCGGCCATACATTTGGCTGTTAAGGGATCGAAGTTCAAACATTTGACCTTTGAGAACTCTACCAAACACTTCCGCCAATTTTGGGTCTAAACAGTTGACAATTTTGATATAGGTTCTTTGTACAAGGATCTAACTTTAAAAATTGATTTGAGCCCCAAAAATAAATCGTAAAGGGGTCATGACAAGGGTCAAATTTTTAAATAATTGACCGTTTTGTTTTTCGCTCAATATACACCTTCAAACAGACGGGCAACGGCGTGCTAAAATGCTAGCATAATAAAAAGTTGTAATTTCAAAAATAAAAGATGTATATATATATATATATATATATATATATATATATATATATATATATATATATATATATATATATTACTTGTGCGCGCCAACTTTAATCCACACTGAAGCCCAAACTTAGGAAAAAACAGTTATTGCTATTCTGTGTTTCCTTTAGTTTTGTATTAAACGGTAGCGCTTGAGATGGTGTTAAGAGTTATTGCAAAGAGAGCACCCTTCGTAATATAGCTAAGTTAGTCAAGCAAGGCGATTGTTTCGACGCGTTTCGGTGAGTATGCTTATAAATAAAGGGCGTGCTACTTTTTAGTACATGTAGTTATTTATTTGTTCTGTATCGAGATTACTTTGTACTTTCTAAATATCCTTGGTAAATTATGATTAATTAAGTTATTGGAGTGAGGGTGTTAAGAATTTTAGTATTACTACCATGAGGGAAAAAGTCTTCGATTTTCACATCTAATGTACACATAGGTGCAAAGTGTTTGTAGCTTGAAACCGATTCTACTCTTAAATTCAGCATTTTCCTCGTCAATAATTCGTTTTGCTCCAAAAATAATAGACAAATTGTAACATTAATGAACTACATGTGTTAGCTTTTTTTTTTTTCGTGTTTTTCATTAAATTAAAGGTTTTGTGTTCGCCTTGATAAACTTCAAGTAGTTTATCAGGAGTGAGGTGTGCGATGCATAGGCTTTATTATTCAGTCACATTGTATTACCGTAGAATCTGAATTTAAAGTCATTGGCCTCATGCGTAAGAAGAAATTTTCTATTTTCCTGTTTTTTTTTTATAGTGCATACTTCTAGATTGGTATACGACCTAACGCTTTGTATAAGAAAACCAACGACATAATCGATCTCAAATGAAAGTTATATACTTTAAGTCTCTTTGTGAACTTAATACGCCACTAATAAAAACAAATATATGCTATTATGTATTTGTTTTTATGTTTTTCCAATCCTACTTCAATACGGAAGCACATGAACCTATATAATATATCCCTAACCTAGCATAAAAAAGAACACGCATGAAATGTAGATTGCCATCGAAATGAGTTTTATAAATCGACATGAAAACATGTTATTTTCTAATTGCAAGGTACACCACAGAAACGTGTTAAATATTACTCCCATCTTTTTTTATATACATGTATGCTTGTTAAACAATTTTCTCGCCGTTAATTCTGACCATATAAAAATATCTTATAAATAAACAAATAAATAAATAATTTGAACATGAAAAACAAATTAAAGGATGAAAACCCCAGGAAAAATATAAACTACATAACTAGAGCTTATTAATAAATTATATAGATAATGTTGCCACCAGAAATGATAAAAAAACAACAGCAAAAATATAAGGATCTACACAAATGCAATGTTGACAACAATTGCAATGGAATTAATTAAAGCATATCGGCACACCTCTTATAATAAAGAAAAAAATGCACGGTTGTAAAAACAGAAGAATAAAAAAGAATAACTACTAAGAGCTTATGAAAAAATAAGAGTGGTAATGAAGTCGCCACAAGAAACAAAATAAAAAACTTCAAAAACCTACATAGGAAAATAACGGCAAAAATCGACATAATACAACTATATATCAAAGCGAAATTTCACGTCAATAAACAACCATCAAAATTAAATATTACTATTCTTTCCCTACCCTTGCACGGCTTGCAAACATGGAGTCGTACTAACCCACTACTCCCTTCCTTTAGAACACTCCTTTCCAAACGCCAAATTCTCAGATTTACCAAGTATAAAATCCCCTTTTTTTCGGGAGTGTAACCACGCCCAAATAACTTATAACAAATACGACAGTAATATTGACTATCCTTTCAATATCCATCCTTGTCTAGTCTGATAAATCTCTATCTTTTAATGGGGATTCCAACAATACATGTATACGTATATGATACCAAAATTGTTTTTCTAATAACAACACTATATACGAGCTCTCTTTTATAATAAACATTTTAATTACTCACGTGATTATGATTGAATTCTCATACGAGAAACACAATATATTATAACATTATACATATATATATATATATATATATAAATATATATATATATATATATATATATATATATATATATATATATATATATATGAGTGTGTTTGTTTGTGTGTTGGGTATTGAGTTCTTTCAGCCATAATACAAATCTGAATAAAACGTATGAAGATTTCTTAGACATAGATTACATGACACAAACCTCATGAAGAATTTAACGTAAAATTATGTATTAAAAAAATTGAACATCCAAAAAAATTTAACGCCACCCACTTTGAAGGAAAAAAAAGAATAAGCATAACACACAAACTGACACACAAGCTACCGTGTTTATATATGGGGATTGTGTTGTATAATACCTGAAATATTTTTTTGGTAAATCTCCTTGCTAAAACAATCAGATACCATTTACGTTTGATTATTATCTGGAAACCTAACACCACATTTCTCGGCCTGGTATTCCCTTCAGATTTTTTTATAGTGTGCCTCTCCCTCATTTGACAAGTAACTTCTTTTAGCACCTTTCATGTCCATAGGATAGCGAACAGTTCGAGTGGAAGAATCTATTACTCCCCTGCAAAAGAATCGCTCAGACGAAATAATGGGAATGCAATAAATTCAAATTTCTTCTTGAAATAGCACAAGGCAGCGAAATACAGCCTTCGAAAAGAGTCAATTATGCGAAAACGATAAGAAGACGAAATAATCGATGGCTCTTTTTACGATGATAGAAAATACATTTAGATACATCGTTCAGTGTATACTTTATCTTTTTAAATATTACACTTTAGGTGTATATACCAAAGACCTTAACTTTATTACGCATAGAATAATTATGTAATTGAAAAAGAAACAGTAATTGGCACGATGTCATTTTTAACAACTGTGCGAAAGAAACTTTCACAGTGTAATTGAAAAAAAAAGGGCAGCATATGTCTACAAAATGCAAATGGCATAGTTGAGTGCAGCATGAAAATAGCCTTCCGATGCATTACGAAAACGGATTATATTAACAGCCTTAATATCCCCTTAGTGTACGGTATTTATTCACCGTATTTATCTTTTAATCTATATAGTTTTGAGATATAATATTTTAAACATTTATATGTCGTTATATGAATTTGACTTCGCAGGCTATTACAGCAAAAAATCAATATTCGATTAATATGCACATGACTGAATAAATATGCCCCAAAATGTGTGTGTGAACACACACACACACACACACACACATATATATATATATATATATATATATATATATATATATATATATGTGTGTGTGTGTGTGTTTCAGAAAATATTTACATATATATATATATATATATATATATATATATTCATACATCCATATATATATAAATATATATGTGCCTATATAAAAAATATGCCTGCATAAAAAATATATATATATATATATATGATGAGCTGTGAAACAGCAAAACCGTACTATATGTGGATGACTATATATATATATATATATATATATATATATATATATATAAATATATATATATATATATATATATATACATTTATATATACATATATGCATGGATATATATATATATATATATATGTGTGTATATATGCGTGTGTATGTTTGTGTTTGTGCGTGCGTTTGTTTCTTATCATCGGACATATGGTTCCATGTCTACCCTTTAATATCAATATGCTGATTATTTACAAACCACGAATACAGCAAATACCTTATTCTTATATAGACCTTCATTGATGTGCATATCAGAGAGCTGCATTATATCATGGATGTCTTTAAACTATTTTCTTTAAAGACATATGGTCATAGTTTAATTTCTTTAATTATGTTCTTTAAAAAAGTTGGCAATTGTGGGCAATATTATTAGTTTAATACATTCCTATTGGAACATATATATCTCTATTTTTTTGTTAAAGACGGAAATGAGTATATTTGTACCTTGTATTAGCGTAAATCGATCTATATCTATCGCTCTCTCTCCCTGTCTTTCTCTCTTTCTCTCTCTCCCTGTATTTCTCTCCCTCTCTCTCTCTCTCTCTCTCTCTCTCTATATATATATATATATATATATATATATATATATATATATATATATATATTTATATATATATATATACATTCGCCACGAAATAATTAGTTACTGTGTCTATTACGAGAACATTAAACTAAATCTCGTTAATACTGCAATTCCTGTATGGATAAAGAATTAACTTTTGTGTAAATATTTAAATAATGATATTTAAAATATATATGTTTGATTAAATTCGATAGTAATGTTCTATTTGTATGCTCTTTACTTAGTATTATAGTGAAATATATATTTATGCTACTATAAGCACGGAGGCAATAGATAAATCGCAATTAATACGATATAACTTTAGCAGTTAACATTTAATAAACAACCTATGAATTATTCTGAAAACCCCATTCGTAAATTAGACAAATACTAGTCCGGATATACACATAAAGAAATGAAGATAAAAGGCAAACGAGATTAATAGTTTAGTTTAATGTATTTCATTCATTTTAGATTTGACAGATACGTTGATATACTTATGGTATTTTCTTGCCAACGGTCCTATTCAAGTCGAATATTCAGCTTAATTTGATCGTTTCAACATTGTTATTTGAAGTGATCGCCGAATAAAAATAGTAACTATTCATGAATGAGTTATTAAATAGATAAGCGCTAGAATCTTTATGCAATTATGTGTCAGGAAATCAATTGTTGGCTTGGGGCAGCTGGCGAAGTATTTCTCGAACAAGCACGATACATTATTTCTACTGATGGATATAAATGCTGCGTAACAATTATAATTCCATCCCGGCACAGAAACTATACATTAAAGATATGGAATAAAATGGCCACAAATAAGAATAGAAGCCTGATATGATACGGACGGAATCAAAACATCTGCATTATATCTTACTCTCTGCGTTGTTGAGTATTAGAAATTCGTTCGGATTACTCATTAATTTTTTAATATATACAGAGAAATATACGGAAAATACAGAGAAATACCGAAAAAATATATAGTTAAATATTTTCAGATGTACAATAAATAGTAATCCTCGCAAAATTGATTTGCACAGTAAATATTCTACAACATGCAAAAAAGACGGTACGTTTTCTCGTATCACAAAAACGAACTTTGCTCGAAAACAAACACAGGCACAATCTTGTGTGCTTGCTCCTCTTATTTTGCAGTTTTCATTGTTTATTTCGTTGGCTTTCGCAGATATGGCTATCCGACAGTGTGTATTATTTCCACCGAATATTAACACATAACACATAAAAGTAAAAACATATAACTTACAGATAGAAAAGACTAGAGCATATTGTATATGTATTGATTAAACTCTGGTTTAGTGTGTGAAACAAACGCGTGAAACAGTCTTCCAAATAATATAATCGAGGCTCTGTTCTTCAGTTAACACCAGCTCATCTCAATCTACCCTGAATCACAAGCTGCCTTCAACTTTGGAAAACTGTCATCAATTATGGTAAACTATATATTTCCTATCAACATTACCTTACTGTCGAAAACCTATTTCAACCCCTAAAATTGTCTAAATGTAAATGTAAATATAATGATTACTATAAAGAAAGTTATTTTATTAAAATTCCTATCTTGAAAACAGTTATACAGAGCTTAAATTGTGTCCCCTGATGTATTATTTTATAATATTTTGACTTGCTGATCTATTTTGCTTCTTTTTTGCTATTGTTTTTATTATTTCGTTTTAGTACTTTTACTTACAGAAAGAAAAATGCGAATCTTGATAATATCGTCGTCTCTTAATGTGGTTGTGTAGGTTATAAGAATTATGTGTTGAGTACGGCGTAAAAACGCATCATATCTGGCATACGTTTGTGGAAAGGAAATGCACACGAGGAATTTTGTGCTTGATTATTTACGCACCATTTCTTTTTTCTAATATAAATATTTTACATATTCGTTCTTCCACACTCTACTATTTCTGTTTATACACACACACACATATATATATATACATATATATATATATATATATATATATATATATATATATATATATATATATATATATATACACATATATAACTGTGTGTATATGTGTACATGTATATGTATATATATATATATATATATATATATATATATATATATATTACATTGCATGGACACACACATATATACATAGATAGATAGGTAGATAGATAGATAGGTAGATAGATAGAGGGATAGATAGATAGATGGATAGATAGAGAGAGAGAGAGAGAGATAGAGAGGCGCGGAGATTAATATTAGATATGCTGACTCTCGTCAACGCAGTAGGATTTTGAATTCTGCTAATAAAAATGCATAGAAGACTTATTCAATATCTGTGAATGGCACATTTATGTCCTGTCTATTACATTGACGTATCTAGTTTGTGAAATTGCCGAATGCCATTGCTATTTATATAAGTAATTTTCGCGCTTTGACTATTGACAAGTTGTACGTTGACATTAAGCACACTTTCAGCAGGTGTTGAAAGGTAGCTACTATTTAACTCCCTTGACGACATTTTAAATGGTTCAGTTCGATAATGTATGCGCTGTCCAGTCGCACGGAAAACCTGTAATGTAATTGATAGCCCCGGATTTTAATGAATATATATGTGGAACAAAAATATGCGTTACTAAACATATAATACGGTAATAAAATAATATATATGTGCGCGTGTGTGTATGGGTGTGTGTGTGTATGTGTGCAAGGAGCCTCCTCACTTTTATCCGGCCCGAAGTGCTCTGAATTGAATTACGAACTGTATTAGTTTTATTGCTAAACTTATGCATTCACGATGTTTTGACTCTCTGTTTAAGTTAAGGAATGTTTCAGAATGTGTATAAACCTCAGTCAACTACGTGCCTCAGAAGCCGAGACACGTTATTTTACATACATTTATATGTAACATAGGATAGAGTCACTATAAATAAGGGTGAATTCTATCGAGTATAGGCGTTAATGAAAGTACGCTGGTAAAAATGATGACAGCGTAGTAAATTTTAGCTCTTGAATTTCTGTATAATATCATGATTTAAGAAGACGTCTCAATATGAATTTGTTCAGTTGAACAGAACGATGACGCAGTAAAATGAAAGGTATGTCAGCGCATGCGAATTACACTGCGGGGCTGGTCATAGAAAATTATTTGACCATCTAATTTCCGTTTGATAAATGAAAAGTAAATCAAAGGCCTTCGATAAGGTATGTCACAAGAGTTCCAGCTACGATATAACTGAAAATATTTTCTAAATCATTAAATCATTTCTCTCTGATAAGCGCATGACAGTAGTGGTTGTTGGGCAGAAATCAGAGGCCCTCAGTATTAATGTTTGAGTCCCTAAGGTGTTCATCCTGGGCGCAACTCCTGATCTACATCAATGATCTCGCAAAACACATACATAAATCATTCGTTGACATCTATGCTGATGACACGACATTCTATGGCTACACATCAAAGGCCGTAAATGAAAAATTCTCTCTCCTATGATTTTGAGCGTGACGTAGATTTGGGGAAGAGGTGGCTGTTTACATTTACTGCATCTAAAACCAAGCTACTATCTTTACATCATCAACGCTCTGATCCCTATCTGGAATGAATTGAAACGGATGACTCTCGTCTAGTGGTAGCTCCATGTTTGGATAAGCTTCTAGGCTTGACCTTTACTCCTGATATGAAATTGAACATGTCCATCCAGTCAGTTGCCAACGTCGCTGGAAAAATCGTGGGATCCTTCTACCGCTTCAGAGATATCTCACCGCGGATGCAATTCTCTATCTATATAAAAGCCAAGGACGTCCAAAGATGGAGTACCGCTTCCACATCTGGGGAGGAGCTGGTAGAGGCGGCGTATCCTCCCTTGAAAGGTTACAAAATAGGCTTCGTGGCTTAGTGTTGGATGCATTTCTCTTTCCTGTAACCTCACTTCCACAGGAGAGACGTTACGAGTCTGTCTTTGTTTTATACTTAATTCCATAGCAAGTGCTCGTCTGAGCTTGAATCTCCGGCCCCCTCTCGTAAATATTTAATGAAAAACACCTGCCTAGCTGAAACCAATGCCAAGCATTTTCTCCACTTATTATCTGTGCCAAAACGAAAACGTAGATTCAATGACCAAAGGATCTTTCTTAGAAGTGCGCACTTCTTGAACTCTGCCCTTTTGCCTGTTTCCCAACTGACTACAAACCGGATGCCTTCAAGTTCAACTTAAACAAATTCCTGATCAACAGCCGCCTTAAGTAAGGCACATTATCAAATCTCCAACACTAACGTAATGTAAACGCAATAACCCTCATCCCCGAGTGGCTTCCGGGCATTGATTAGTAGCCTCCGGGACTTGATTAGTGGCGAACACTTTGTATATATATATATATATATATATATATATATATATATATATATATATATATATATATATATATATATATATATATATATATATACCTATGAAATTAGGTTTTTGTGTATTTATAGTCATAGTAAAAACCTTTTTTTCTATTTGTTTAAAACGAAAATACAGATTTGTTATATATGGAGCGTGAACTAGCATACATTTGTAAACGATCTAGCTAATTTTGATATTCGTGGTACAGATTTATTAACATTAACTCCCTAATATTTTTAGGTCATCTTCGTTAAACGATCTAGCTAATTTTTATATTTGTTGTCAAGATTTATTAAAATGAACTCCCTATTATTTTTTAGGTTTACCTATGAGAGAGTTATCTTCATTTAACTATTCCCTGCAATTGTATTCATGTCGATGATCTACGTGATTTATAAAGTTAAGCAATACAAATTATAGAAAACACAAACCTCATTTTTTATAAAGTTTTATATTCGTATATATATTGGATAAAAATGTACCTACAAAAATCCCCTGTCATTTTGTTCGTCAGCATCAATAAAAACTTGTATTCAGGGTATTCAAACCAGGTAGAGTTGTGTTTTATCTGCGGAAAATCGGTGCAGAAGTGTAAAAATAAAAAAATAAAAATAATGGTATTCGCCAGGTCATGCTCGAATGACGGAATTACAAATATGCATGCGCAACTTATTAGATATTAGTTAATTCTTTTTATTTCGAAGCCTTGCAGGAAGTATGTCCTCATAGATCAGACATTGACGTCCAAGGAAATATATATCATAAGCTGAAGGTTTGGGTTTCGATTCTCGGTGGTGGCGTACGAGTCATGTTTTTATTAAACTTGTGTAAACCTATGGATGTAGTTTAGGGATATTGTAAGTTCTTGAATGTAGTGAATTTTAATATATAGAAACTACATTCAAGAACATACAATATACCCAATACTTCCTACTTAACGCTAAAAAAGGCCTGAAACATCTATCAAAACTTAGATCAAAACCACTCCCAAGAAAACTAATAGAGGACTAATTGTTCCAACTTACGATAAAAATAATAACATTAAAAAGAACTTAACAAAATCGGTTTTCAAATAGTACAGACCCCCCCCAACGATAAAAAATTTAACTCAGAAATCTAAAACTAACAATAACACACTGTAATTTATATCATACCGTGCCTTGATTAGTGCAAGATATATGTAGGAGAGATTCAGCGAAACCTTGCTAAAAGATTGTACGAACACAAATGAGACATAAAGAATAACAATACACTTAATGAACTTTTCGGTCAAATAATGGAAAATGACTATCGTTTCGATTTCGAAAATGCGACCCTCCTAAAGCATATAGACAGTAGGTCAACATGCCGTCTGTTGGAATCTGATCTTATCTCTGACTCTACTAACACTATCAAACAGAGAAAAGGATTATTTAAACATTCTTTCCCACTTATCTAAAATAATATTATACGAAAATAATCTAGACACTGGTTAATAAATATATATTTGTTCTTTTTTTGTATATTTTTATAAGAGTTCTATTTGCATAACCCCCTCCCCAGTATATATAAATTTAAAAAACCTCAACCCTCTCATCAGTGACCCCGCCTCTTGAAATAGCCCGCATAATCCGAGCGAAACGTCGAGCCTCCAGTGTCCCGCTTCCATTTCCCATCATATATATATATATATATATATATATATATATATATATATATATATATATATATATATATATATATATATATACGTTAACAGGACCCAATGACCGGTGTTTCCTGGGGAAAGGAAGCTCCCTCCACGTAAAATAAGTAAAATAAAAATAAAATAAAATAAATGACGATTTACTCTGTTTAAAGTAGCCTTTGGATAGGCATCGCAAAGTCTGCTATGGTAAAGACGGCTTTTTGAATAGCCACCCCATTACAGCAGGGCGATTTTCAAAGTATTTACCTCAAATCTAACCTTGATATTCGTTGTCTGCATACACACCGGTAAATGCCTTTTAGCCCTAGCGAGTGACAACGTTAGTGGAATAGAAGTTGATTTGTTTTCTGTGTGTGCATATCAATCTTGTGGTCATTTCAGTACAGTACATAATACGTGTATGTATATCTAGAAAACTTCTAACAAAAGTTAAAAAGGATTTTCTGTAGTAGCATATTCGCAACTTATAAAGCTCCTCATTCTAAAGCAAGTTGTTGCGTTTGATTTAAGGCAGAACTGTTTCTAAAACAAAACAAAAAATATAATGTATGAGCAATGCTGATAATGCGTCCGATAAAGAGAGGTTAATAAAATATAAAAAAATATAACAACTAAGTGTTTCCTAGACAATATAATTAATTGCACATATATGAACTTTACCTGCAAATTTATTTCACGAGCACATTAAGCATAAATAACTTTTTATATTTATATAAAAATAAATTATAAGCCACAAAGGCTGAAATGAAATCCGAAAAAAAAACGAGTTTATTTAGGCTAAATATACGAAAACAAAGGAAACCATATTGTTTTAAAGTTTGGCGTTGCTAACCTTTTGCAGGTTGGCATTTTTAAGGCCAAATTGTTACCTTTTAATGCTTTTTTCATGGAACGTTGTTTTAATGAAGAGCATAAAAAGTAAGAATTTGGTCACAAAAATAACTATCTAAAAGTTTAAAGAGGACAATAATAAAAACCTATATGCTGGCCGATACTCTCGTAAATTTAGTATAATATAAAATGATTGAAAAGAAAAAAAATGAATTATGTTTTATTTTATTGTAGCGTTTTTGTCTTATAATGTGTTTTATATTAAAATTTTAAAAAAAGCATAGGATCCTGGAAGGGTTGGAGAGGGGGCTGAGACGATAATATTTTGGTTGAAGCTTTCGTAATCGTTGGAAAGTATATAATTAATAACGTCTGCAGTAATAATAAATGAAAAGAACAATAGAGGTGGTACAAAAAATAACTCTCTAAAAAAAACTAAACAAAACAACAACATCACATCATGTACGCGTTTAGAAGCCGCTCCCAAATAAAACAATATTAATGGTACGGGTATTTTTTTTCATTTTTTTTCTTGTTTTACAGGGGTTTATTTGTCAAGTTGGGCAAGTGCGTGTCGAAAATTTGTGCAAGTGTAAGCGCTTAATAAGTTCATATTTGATATTGTTCTTTTTAGCAAGATTGTACCATGCAAAGAGCACTGCCATATTGAAAAATATCTAGAGCATTCGTTTATTTTTGAAGAAGTGAGTTCTGGAATAATGGAATTGGCTGGTGTCAGCTTATAACCTGGGCGAATTTACAGCAGTGAACAGTTATCAATTTTGATTCGAGTATGGAGAGAGTGTGCGTATAACGAGTTTCGATGTATGGAATGGTAAGTATTGTAGGAAAATGTAGAATAGACACTGTGGCAGATGGTAGCAGTGGATTGACTAAATATTTATAGCATACAACCGACTGCTCCCTCGATAATTGTCGCGATTGTGATAGTGTTGTTTCTAAAACTCAATGTATAATTTTAATTATAATGAGTTCATGTGACTAAAATTGTGTCTATAAATTACCTAAATAGTGGCTAATATTAAGCAGTACTGATTTTCTGCAGTCAAAATATTGTATATATACACACATATATATATATATATATATACACATGTATATGTGTATGTGTGTGTGTTTGTGTGTTTTGTGTGCGTTCATGATTGTGTATGGGCGTGTGTGTGTGTGTGTGTGTGTGTGTGTTGATATGCGTGTGTATATTTTACTAAATTTAGACACAAGTTATTCTTGTTTATGTAATTATCAGCGAAGCAGGTGAAAGCTCCTGCCGGTTTAGGTAGTCGATGCAAGACCGCAACCAGTTTTGATTATATTTTTACACTAACTAATGTGTATGCGGATGAAGAAAATTTGAACTAATAAACGCAAAATTCTTATCAGAATAGAAGATTGATAGATATATGAATAGATATATAAAAACAATACATATTTATGTCTTTTTAATGCAGGCATATGCATGTTATACGTATGGTGTATATACATACATATATATATGTATATCTAAATATATATATATATGTGTGTGTGTGTGTGTGTGCAGGTGTATTTCTATAATTTAGTAAAAAATAAATAAAAATATGTGTCAATATTTATTTCCATTTGTTTAGAATCGATAACAGTAAAATAAATAAATCCATACAGTAAAGAGAAGGACTAAGTACACAACATCCGATGTTAGATATTGGTCGCATTTGACATTTATCGAGATATATTGACTCACCTCTTTTTCTGACTATTGAACCTGTTTTCAATTGTTCATTGACAGTCTGATCGAATTGTTTACAGAACCGCATGATTTATATGCACGATGTTGTCTTACTTCTGGTATTTTTCCTCAGTATTCTTCGAAAGCTGTTGTTGCTGATCGTTTCTTTAATGCAACTTATACACATTTTATTTTATTCTCGTCTCATTTCTCTTAAGAACGTTTGAATTCCGAGAGTATGTAGATTATATTATTTTATCTCCGGTTTACAGGTTTATACGGGACATGTACACATACCGGGACATGTACAAGCATACACGTGCGATGGATTTTTTTTTACGGCATTACCGCCCTTTTTAGAGTTTTTAATGCCGAATCCAGTTATTTTGAAGATTTTTTTTTTTTTATTGAATATATATCTGTTTGAAGTCGGTTGCTATTTGAACGAAACATGGGATCATAAAGGGTACGACCACTCCGGGTCAGAGTTGAGCTGGGATCAATGGTAATTAAAGAGTTGGCCCACCCTCCCCAAAGCCCGCAAACTAGGGATTCACTATCGGATATATTTTAAGGTCATATCCAGGATCACACACATGCGAACATAAACACATATATGTATATGATACAAATTAATGTCATAAGTTTGATAATTTAAATGTTAGAAGAAAATGCACATCATTCCTATGATGAAACTACACAGAAAATATGCATATATTTACAAAGTATGGTTTGCGCATGAATATAGAGGCATAATATTAATGATCTCAATGCAGAAAAAAATTGTAATATATCATACAATGTTACTTCACGCGTGAAAACTCTATATGTATCTTTGTACTGAAATACGCATCTGACTAACTTTTTCAATTATGATATTGAAATTTGGATTCAAGCAAAATATTTGTTCCTGACATATGAATGTATGTGTATAGATTTTATAGATGGTTCCGCAAAATCCAAGCTGGGGTCTTTCTTTGAAGCATCTTTAAAAGTATCCGTGTTCAATTCATTTGACAGTACATTTTAACTCGATTAAATATATATATATATATATATATATATATATATATATATATATATATATATATGTGTACACACACATAATATGTGCATATATGAAATATATATGTATAAATGTATACATATATATATATATATATATATATATATATATATATATATATATATATATATATATATATAAAGGAACAAACCGAATAATGTGTTCATCAAAGTTTCGTCTTTATTTCGAGACTTCCTCATGATGAATGAGATTAAGAAACAAAAAATACCAGTACAAAATATTTGAAAATATTTCACATGCACAGTCTGACGCAGTACTATTTCAGAAAAAAAAAACATGAAAAGACGTTGGAAATTTAAAAAGGAGGGGGGCTGGTGTTCTTAAAAAGGAGGAAAATTTTAGTGACATCATATAGTCGTTTGTGTAATTTAAAACATATGAATGCTGGAAAAAATATATCTGTTGAAATACAAATATACGTTTGTAACAGAAATGAAATGAGTGTTTTTGTTGTGTAATTTATTGATTGAGATTATATGTATTAATTATTAGAGGGGGTGATTGAATGGTATGAGGTTTACCTGTGTCTACAGTTAAAAAATGTTCTTTTAATAAAAGTTTAATTATTAATGGCACTATGTTATAGAAACCTGCACGTTGTTTAATTGTGCTCGAATTTGCGATATGCGCAGATTCAAGATCTCCTGCGCGGTTTATTTGAAATACTTTTACTACTTGAACTTGTTTAAAGTCAAAGGTCTGATTATGTTGCAATGAATGAGAGAATAATGAACTTAGAGAATTGCTATTATTTATATCTCTTTTATGTTCACTGAGCCTGTTTGCCAATTTACGCTGGGTTTCACCAAGGTATTTTTGATGACAATTTTGCCAAGGAATAGTGTATATACCTCCATTAGAAACTGTTTTTTTTTTTAGATGTTTCGTAGTTTTTAATATATGTCTCATGGTTATGAATTGGTTTGTACGATAGGAATTTCTAGTTTGTTTAGTGTGTTGCAGATTATTGTATTCTTGTGTGTGTAGGTAAAAGAAGCTGTCTGTTTCTGAGAGAACAGTTTGGTGTATATGATTACTTATTAGTATTTCTCCTGGAAAATATCTGTGTGGTTTTTCTCTTAGCATTCAATATGAAACATATTAAAATATTTTTTACTGGTACTTTTTGTTTCTTAATCTCATTATACAGAGGAAGACTCGAAATAAAGATGGCCCGTTGATAGAACACATAATGCGGTTTGTTCCATTTTATGACTCTATTTTGTCGGAACACTTTTTCCATTATTTTCATCGTATATATATATATATATATATATATATATATATATATATATATATATATATATATATATATATATATATAGGTGTGTGTGTGTGAAATTTATTTATACACACATTGATGTCTACATATGTGCATACATGTTTCTGTAATCACCCCCGTTGGAGGATTACGTCTTCAGGCCAAGAATTATCGTCGAGAACTGATATTTCAAACAAAAAAACATTTTCTTATTTCGTTTACAAAGTTAGAATGTAACATGGGTGGGGGTATGAGTGGGAAGAGGAAAAGTGAGGTTTTTAAAGATAATACACATCTTATTGTTTTATTTCCCTTTTTTATATATATTTCCTTTTTTAAGTTTATCGATCCCATCTTTTGTTTTTTTATGGCATAGGGTACTAAAAAAATTAGTATTTTTGTCTTGCGGTCCGTAAATTAAGAACATTTCTCATGGCCATTGAGTACTGACAGGTGTCGTTCAATAAACGCACACACACACACACACACACACACACACACACACACACACTAGAAGCAAATATAGGCTTATACCTATACTCAGGAGCGGATACACACTGTTGGTTTTATTTGACTCACACACACGCACTGAAAATAGGTCATAACTATATCAACACAAGAAAAAAATTAAAATAAAATAAATCAAATAAATAAATCAAATAAAAAATAAATAAACAAACAAACAAACAAAAACTTAAAATGAACATAAAACCCCGAAAGTTATCAAAGTCCTCATGCATACATATATATAAATACACGTATATACATCCACACCTTGATACAACCGCGCATATGCACACATACATAGACATATACACATACATATACATATAATGCTCACATACAGTTATAACATGTTTACTCCGTTTATATAGCCATAATATTCTGATTTTTTGACATATGTCATTATATATTCTTGTTATATATTTATATATCTTATGTATATCTGTGTAACCCTCGAAAGAGTGCTAGCTCAATATGAAGATAGGCCTAGGGACTTCAAGCTGAATTCATTATACATTTTTACGTAGTAAAAAAACGTAAAACTCATGAAAAAGTAACCAGCGGGGGGGATAATATAACTATGCGGGTGGGGTTTGATAGAAAACAGAATTATGTAGTGAATGAGTTAATTTCTATTTCTATATTAGATGAATCATTTGGTGGCAGTGTACATATATATATATATATATATATATATATATATATATATATATATATATATATATACATATATATATATACATATATATATGCCTGTATTTTGTGAAAATATGTATGTATAAGTGTATTTATGTATTATGTGTATGTATGTGAGTATATGTGTATGTATATACATGTATATGTATGTGTATGTATATACATATATACGCATATATATACATATATATATATATATATATATATATATATATATATATATATATATATATATATATATATGTTTGAACTATTAAAATAGACGGTCTTTTATACGATGGTTGTAATAATGTATATTACAAGAATGTATGGGTATCTGAGTATATACGCATGTATGTTATGTGTGTGTATATATATATACGCCCTTGGGGACTGTAGTGGTACGCTCTTTCATATATAAAGGGGCTACCATACTACTGAAGTAAAAGGGCACCTTATTGTTATTATTAAAAAGGGTTCTGCATTTGTGCATGTATTACTGTGTTTTTATGCATTGTGAGTGAGCGGGGGTTGGTTTGTCCATGCGTGTGTATGTATATGGGTATATGCGTGAGTCTATGTTGGTGTCTATATGCATATTTTTCTTGTTTACGTCTGTGGAGATTTGGGGACACGTGTGGATGGGGATGTGTGTCTGCGCCTGCTGATGGTCTCAATGTGTGTGTATCTTTTGTGTGTATGCTGATGTGCGTGTGTATATGCATGTGTGTATGTATATGAGTGGGGGGTGTATGTGTGCGTGTTTATATATATATATATATATATATATATATATATATATATATATATATATATATATATATATATATATATATGTATGTATATATGTGTTTTGTTTCGACGGGTGTCCGGTTAGGGTCCACGGGTTTTGGGGTTCCCAATCGACAGTCTTAGTATTGTTATTATTATTGATATGGTGGTGTCATTAGTATTATCAATGTCATAAGAATTATCATTATTAAGAGTGTTAGTGGGATTAATATTAGTTTTGATATAATAGCAATCATGATGTATGGTATCCAGGTGTAAACATGGATGTCTGTTTGAGGGTCCGTGCATTGATATAACTTCCTGTGTAGGTATAGATGTAAATATGTTATAACTTTATGTGATCATTATATTTCAATGTATGTGTATGTGTATATGTGTATATATGCGCGGCTGTATCAAGGTGGGGATGGATATACGTGTATGTGTATATATGTATGCATACTGAGTTTGATAACTTTCGGGGTTTTATGTTTATTTTTATTTTTTGCTTGTTTGTTTATTTATTTTATTTTATTTCTATATTTACTTTATTTTATTTATTTATTTATTTTTTGTTAATTTTAATTTTATTCTTGTGTCGATATAGTTATGACCTGTTTTCAGTGCGTGTGTGTGAGTAAAATACAACGAACAGTGTGTATCCGCTCCTGAGTATAGGTATAAGCGTATATTTGCTTCTAGTGTGTGTATGTGGGTGTGTGGGTATATATACACACACACACACACACACACATATATATATATATATATATATATATATATATATATATATATATATATATATATATATATGTGTGTGTGTGTGTGCGTGCGTGCGTGTGTGTGTGTGCACTCAATGACCATAAAAATGTTTTTAATTTACGGACGTCAAGACTAAAATACTAAATTCTGAAGTACCTTATGCCATAACAACCAAACCTTTTATTATCTTTTAAGTGCCTTCATACGTTTTCGTATGTATATTTATGTTGCTAATCCCTTTAGCTACTACCTTATGGTGTATCAGTTTTTGAAAAATATTGTTTCTGTTTGGTTTCATATTTTTAATTATTTTAATATGATTATGTGTGTAATTTTTTATCCAAGCTTTTCAAAGAATTAACCTACATATATGCCAGGAAATTAATAGTTATATGAAACACAGGCATATTATCACCATCAAAATGTGAGTACGCTAAATTTCGATGCGTAAAATAATGACATAAAAATTCGAGAATGATACACGTTAAATAATAATCATCGACAAAGAAGGCCGAATATTGCATTTATCAGGATGGAAGTCAAAAGTAATATCTTATACGATAAACATTATATGATAAAATCTAATATTGCATATTTCTGAAAATTTCGGTGTAAATTTTAGTGGTTGAGAATCTATGGATATTCACGCATTCTCTTTTTATTTGGATAAAGACATATATTCCGAAGCGCGTGAACCAGTTGCGTTATTTCAGATCAATGAAAAATAAACTATATCGCTGCTTTGGCGAATGTATATCGACGGCCGCCACAAGTAAAGAAAATCCTATCATGAAAAAGTATATCCATGCCAAATAAATATGTTTTGTTAGGCTTGCAAATCACATACAATGACCCCAAACGTTTTTGATCTTCCTTACAAATTCACCGCATCAAATATTCTGAGTTGTAAAAAGGACACGGGATGCTGGGTCTTCGTTTTTGGACCAAATTAATCCTATTACATTCAATATCAGTGTTTTTTTTATTATATTTACTGTGATACAGTATGTCGATGACTAAAATATATTATATATATATATATATATATATATATATATATATATATACGCCCCAAAATACATATATATATATATATATATATATATATATATATATATATATATATATATATATATACAGTATGTCGATGACTAAAATATATTTTTATTATATTTACTGTGTCTGTATATATATATATATATATATATATATATATATATATATATATATATATATACGCCCCAAAATACAGGTTAATGAAAGCAACAATTAATTCTGTTTTATGATTTATTTGATGATTTTGACAAATATGCAAATGCACTAAACATATCCACATCCATTTTTATAAAACCTTTTCAAACAAAAATTAGCCTGCATTTATTAGTTTTCATCACAGGATAAAATGGCTGATGATAATGCAGAAGAAAATAGTTATTAAATGTGAGCCATAATCTACAAAATAAAGAAATCGTGTGTTATCAGGTATCATAAAGAATCAATGATATGACACATACCCCCATCCATTTTTATAGATGCCTCTTCAGACAAACATAAACCTTTCTTTGCCACTTCAAAATAGAAATGGCTAATGATAGTTCAGAAAATGTAATTATTAACTGTGAGCAAAAGACGGCAGCCGACAACAATCGATTAATGTTTTGTAATCACAGTATGTTGATAGCAATATAATATTTAAAGTACTGGCTTCTTAGGACTTCAAAACTATAGAATTGTTATGATATAATCATATATTCTGTTATGATACACATCATACAAGTATTTACAAATTGTTATGATACACATCATATATTTTGATATGACACACCTCATATATTTTGTTATGATACACATCATACATGTTTTTATGATACACATCATACAAATATTTACAAATAGTTATTAGACACATCATATATTTTGTTATCATACACATCATATATTCTGTTATGATATACATCATATATTTTGTAATGATATACATCATACAATCAATTCCAAATTGTTATGATACACATCATATATTTTGTTATAAGGCACATCATGTGTTTTGTTAATTTTGGTTTAAATCCTCTCCAACTTTCCTTTTACCTTGCCTAATTACATAATTTCCAACTGAATAAAATCCGAGTTATATTTCAAGACAATTTTAAATAATACGTATATAAAATAGAAAAACTGCAGCGTGCCCCCACTTGGCAATAATATTCTTGTGTGGCAACAGCAGACGCCAAATACAAACTTAATACATCTAGGCTAATAGCGACTATCTTATGTAACTTTTCGAACACCATTTCAGACGCATTCAGTCCAGTTCATAAAATGGTATATTGCCGTTTACGAGCAAACCTATTACAATAACAACATATTTAGATGAAGAATCCGCTGTTTTTTTCTGAATGTCTAGTCCCCCAACCCCTTCTAGTTGTAACCGAAAGGAATTCTACACATTTCAGACATTTTGTTATTACGCTTCACCTAGCTCATAATTGTTTACACAAATATTACATAATCTTTATTTCCAATAATTGAATTATAATGCGCCCTCGGCTAAATCAATTCTGATTGGCTGAGTTTCAACAATTATCATAGAATGGAATGCAATTATTTGCTTCATAAATGAACGTATACTAACAGTAAAATGTGGCGTCGTTATATGTCATAATAAGACGATTTTCTCAAAACAATACATGCAATAGACCGTCCTTGGGATCGACTCGATATACCATTTTCACACTACGTGTATATTGGTGATGTTTAAACAGACGCATTTCATATCTATTTATATACTGAGTATTTCAGTTCTTAAATGTTTGCATTAACATTTCTCCACGAAAATACACACATACAAAAACCGTTTATTTGTAAATGATTTTTACTCACTAAGCGATTTCACATTTACTAAATAAGGTTGTATATTGAAGGAAATATATAGAACTTATTTTCTGTTAATATTTTTCTTCGAAAAAAATCGTAGGACATAACACGCCATTATTTGGATACGAAACATTCAATATATTAATATAAATGAAATGCGCCGGTTTAAAATCATAACCAATCTACAGAATAATACATAATATGCATATACTGGCGTGCACTAAACTCTCGACCAAACTGAAGAATTTAGCTACCGAAACGGAAAATCCTACATTTTCTCACTATTGTTGATATTTCGCAAATGTTTTCGTATCATTCATTAAGATTTCTCTGGAAAAACATAAAAACAAACACACACACACTGAAAATACACGGACATTTATTTGAAATTATTTTATTTGTTCAATGCGATTTGACGAGATTTATAAGTAAAAGGTACAGAACGTTATTGAATGAAATATAGCACACTGCTTTTTCAGCAACTCAATTCTTTTACTCAACATATTTCTTTTAATAAAAGTTTGTAATTTTACTTGTGTCTGTTTTTACGACACAATAGATAACAATGAACTCGCGATAAATTGAAAGCTAAACTTTGCAATATATACATTTATATAAAATACGTTTGTTAAAAACATCCAAAATCTACAAAAGCACAGAAAATATGAATATTATGGTCTGTAATTTTGTCTGGCATAAATTGAAGAGTTAAGCTCCTAAATCTTTTCGGTTTATTATTATTATGACAAAAATGAAAGTAAGGAAATTTATTAAACTAATGAAAAGGAAGTTATTTTTCTAAGTATTTGATTTTAACAACATATATCTTTTATGGTTTTAAATAAAAGAGGTGGGCTATTTTGAATTTGCGAGTGTGTTAAATTATTAAACCTAAAAAACACGGAACTTTATTGGACGAAGTAAGACGAACAATTTTCAATCTATAGCATCCCTTAATTTCTATTTAAAAAAATTAGTATTTTTCAAAGTTGATGATATGTAAAATGCATAAATGGTTTATTATATATGCACACGTCATTTGTTTTTTAATTGGGCTTTTCTGTTTATGGAAATCTAGCCCCATTTTTAATTTCGCTTTTTTTTGGCATTTTTTCTAAAATGCTTAGCTTCGAATATTAAGTAAACTATGGAAAGTGCATTATGATAATTAATTAGGCACGTTTACCCTTTCAGATTTTTAAAAATATACATCATTTGCAGATTGGAAAGTTATTATCAATGGACACTGATTCGTAATTTTTACATGGGGATTATCAGCGCTTAAGGGCTTTAATTTGAAATTATAAATTTCAACTTCAATGAACAACCTCTTTTTGGGCAATCATTTTGTTTTTTTCTGCCATGAGAATTTGAGTTGATTATGTTAAATTTTCGCATATTTCTACGAAGCTTTTCATAGATTACACGCTTAGCTTTTATATTACCAAAACACTTGGAAACATTGTATACAGTTTTCCAACAGAAAAGGGAAAAAATTCAAAGCAAGATGAATCATTTACAACTGACGTGATATACAACGTGTATGTGGCATTTATAAAGAATGCTATTATTATAAAGTGACCCCTGACTGTATTTAAACATCCTACGTTAGATTTATTTTTCTTTTTACAGTAAAGGAAAAGAAAACATTTAAAGCCTATTGGAATCATTGTTTAAGTACGCAGTGATGTTGTTCTTTGTCGTTGTTTCTTTCCCTCATTTCATGCATTTTTAGTCGTGTACTAGCGACTCTATAAGTCATCCCGTCTTTCCGTCGATCTTTCTGTCGGACGGTCTGTCCGTAACCCATTCGTGCCTGACCTTTTTGGTTAAGATCAAAGGTCTGTTTTTATTAGATGCTGTTCTTAGCTTTTGAAGCTTTATTTCTTGACCTTTTGGCCAATATAAATGCATAGTATCTGTTCCGACAGATACTGCAAGCAAAGATCATATGTGAGGGTAACCCCAAATATCATACCTTAGTCAATGTATGGGAAACCCTACATACTAATTGTACCTATACAGCTCCCCTACACCCCGGGGAGCTGGTCACCATTTCTCCTTCACTCCTCAAATAAAAAATAAGACGTGTGCCTTATTTGCTCGGTGGGGGAGCACATAAATACCGACCCTTGATACCAATTATCACTATACAGCTCCACTACTCCCCGGGGACTTGGTCTTCATTTACCCTTCACTCCTCACATTAAAAATCGGCCTTCTGCCTAATTTGCTCGGTGGGTGAGCAAATAAATACCCTTTACACCAGTTGTCACTATTCTGCTCCGATTTCCCACCAATCGGAAGCTGGTCCCCATTTTTCCTTCCCCCCTTCCTCTCTCTTCACATAAAAAAATGGTCTTGTGCGTAATTTGCTCAGTGAGGAAGAAAATAAATACACACTATTCAACTCCCCTACTCTCCGGGAGCTGGTCCCCACTCCCCCTTCACTCCTTACATAAAAAATCGGTCTTGTGCCTTAATTGCTCGGTGTAGGAGCAAATAAGTTTTTCTTTGCCTTTTGACCAAGATCAACGTGTAGTATCTGTTCCGGCAGATACTGCGATCAAAGACCATATATGACGGCAGCCCCACATATAAGACGTGGGTCAGTGTAGGAGCAACTCTTCATACCAATTGTCTCTATCCAGCTCCCTTACTCCCCGAGGAGTTGGTCCCCATTTCCCCTTCACTCCTCACATTAAAAATTGGTCTTGTGCCTAACTTGATCGGTGGGGGAGCAAATAAATACCTTTTTCTTAGCCATTTGACCAAGATCAAAATGTAGTATCTATTTCGGCAGATACTTCAAGCAAAGACCTATGTGGGAGCAAACCAACAAATAAGACATTGGTACAATGTAAGGGCTACCTTTTATACAAATTGTCACTATTCAGAACCCCTACTCCCCGAGGAGTTGATCCCTATTTTCCCTTTACTCCTCACGTTAAAAATCGGCCTTGTGAGTGTTTTTCTCGGTGGGGTAGCATATACATACCAACCCCACATATAAGACCTTGGCCAATGTAGGGGACATCCTTTATACCGATGATCACTATCAAGCTCCTTTACTGCCCGGGGAGTTGGTTCCCATTTCCCCATCACTACTTACATTAAATATTGGCCTAATTTGCTGGGTGGGGGTGCAAATAAATATGCATTTCTTGAATTTTTTTCCAATATAATAGTGTAGTATATATTCCGTCAGGTACTGCAAGCAAAGACTATATGTGGGAGCAACCCCACATATAAGACATTGGTCAATGTAGCGGAAACCCATCATACCAATTATCACTATCCACCTCCCTTACTCCCCAGGGAGTTGCTCCCCCTTTCTCCTTCACTCCTCACATAAAAATCAGCCTTGTACCTAATTTGCTCTGCGGGGAACAAATAAATACCGACCCTTCATACCAATTTTCACCATCCATCTCCCCTACTCCCCGCGGAATTGATCCCCATTTCCCTTTCACGCATCAAATTAGAAATCGGCCCTTTGCCTCATTTGCTCGTTGGTGGAGCAAACAAATACCCTTTTATTGGCCTTTTGGCCAAGATCAAAGTGGAGTATCTGTTTCGGTAGATACGTCAAGTAAAGACCATATGTAGGGGCAAACCCACATATAAGACCTTGGTAAATGAAGGGGCAACCGTTCATACCAATTGTCACTATCCTGCGCCCCCTAATCCTCGGGGAGTTGTTCTCCATTTCCTATTCACTCCTCACATTCAAAATCGGCGGTGTGCCTAATTTGCTCGGTGGGGGAGGAAATAAATACAAACCCCACATATAAGACATTGGTCCATGCAGTGGCACCCCTTCATACCAATTGTCAATATCACGCTCCACTACTCCTCGGGGAGATGGCCCCTATTTCCCCATCATTCCTCACATTAAAAATCGGCCTAGTGCCTAATTTGCTCGATGGGGTTGGGGCAAATAAATGCCCTGTTCTTGGACTTATGGCCAAGATCCAAGTGTAGTATCTGTTCTTACTACTTGCTGTACTTACGTTTGTAACTTCTCCTTGGCCACATAGTTAATATCAAATTGCAGTATCTGTTCTTAATAGATGTTGTCCTAAAGTTTGTAATGTTTCCTTCGCTACATTGCTAACATCAGAGTTTAGTATATGTTCTTAAAAGATGCTGCACTTAAATTTTTAACTTTTCCAGGTAAATTGAAGTGTTTCCCCTTCCATGCTAAGGCATATTTTGTCGCACCCAATCACTCCATCGGTCAGTCCTTAACACCTTATATTTTTTTTTAAGAAAGGGGTATGGAGTAACATTTTTGGTGCCCGATTTATCATAGAGGGGCTTATGTTTTCAACGGTCCGACTGTCCGTCTGTCCGGTTGACTGACAGATAAACGCCCATTAGTTTTTCCTGAATTTTCTGTTTGTTTACGTCATTTCAGCCGATTTTTCGGTCATATTAGTTTAGCTTTAAGAATTTCATGTTAATACCACATTCGCGCATTCATTCATTACACGAGAGCACGCAACTAATCGCTATCAACCTTGTTATTTATAATCTAATCTGTACTTAATTTTAGAACAAATCATACATACAATCGGAACAAGCATATATCTCACTCCATTGACTCGTTCTGATATAATATTAAATTGTATTAAAAACGTACACAGAAAAAAAAAACACAAAAAAATACTGTACAAAAAATGATTTTTTGTCACAAAATCCGTGAAACATTCACAAAAATCCGTCAGTTATTTTATATTTGTGTCGTTTTTTACTCACTTAATTTTTTTTTTGTAAATATATATTTTTCTTTTAAATTTTCAAAATTTAGTGAATATATGTTTTAAAAATATTGCCTGCGAATATACGAGAGTGCTATTTAACGTGTTTTTAAACAACCAACGTCATGTGCTTGTGCAAATGTTAAGGTCGAATCACCGGTGGCACTTGAAATGTGCGCCGGTCGTCGCTAATCGTCGTCTTCTGCTACATGGTATTTATTCTTTACTTGATCCCACATATTATCTGCAAAAATACATCCCACCTCGAAACTGAAGAAAACAAAATATGCAATAAATCTATCAGTTTAAATACTTCAACACCAACAACATATGAAACATCCAGGCACGGAAATCGAACACACACTCTCGTTTCTCAACGTGAATCATCCAAAATTTGATAGCCTTATATACTGTACAATTCAAGAAAGTCAACTAAGTTATGAAAATAGATATTTTTTGGTACTGGAACGCATTAATAAACAAAAAATAATGTAAAAGAAAAATCACACAATCTCTGATAGATATACATTATACTCACACATAAGGCCGCATTTAATTCATTATCGTAGCAAATAATTTAAACACATATCAACAAGGACGAAAAAGTGAATCAACTTCTTAGCCTACACACGGCCATCACAGCAGCGTATTAGAGCGACTTAATAATTATCATTTACACAAAAACACAGACGGAAGTCACATATTTTTCTGCACAGACGATTAGTTACGGCAGCAGGAGGGATAATGTGTTTCATAGTAATTTATCTTTCCTTTTCTCCCAACTCCATTCCATAACTCAATTTCATTAATACAGAAAAGCTATCACCGCCTATAATCCGAAGATTCATGCTGGACACACTTAGTGAACCTTTTATAAAACAAAGGCGATAGACACTACAAAAGTCTCGTCGGCGACATTAATTTTTAATGGTTTGCTATCACCTATATTTTCGTATCAATCCCCCTCTCTCGCCATATATGTGTATGTTTGTGTGTACATGCCTGCATGTATATGGAATACGAGTGTATCCAAGAAAAGTATGCTTAAACATGATAATGCCCTTGCACACACTGCTAATGTCAAAGGAAATGGTTTTCTGATAACTCAATTGATGCGATATTTTGGCAACCTCAAAGCCCACATTAAAATAACATGGAGAATAGTTGGGTTCTAATATCTCGTGCATTGGCCGGAATAATTTTTCTGAACAATGACAAACTGTGGGAAGTTCTATGGGCTGGTTTATGCCTTAATGAATCTTGCTTTCCAGGCTGTTGGAAAACTGCTTCTGTGGTCCAGTATTCAAGAATTCTGGCGAAAGAACTGGCCCATTAAATTATCGCCCTATTAACCTCCTCCCACTTTTTGACAAAATATTTGAGCCCTTAATTAACCATGCTCTAGTCCAGCACTTACAGATGCTAAACTTCTGACCGACCAAAAATATGGATTTAGACAAGTCCGTTCCACAGCAGACATCCTCACTGTAATCTCTGAACGCATATACCATTCACTGGACAAAGCGGGAGAGGGCAGAGCGGTAGCTCTATATATATCTAAGGCTTTTGGCAGGGTATGGCATGAGGGTCTCCTCAGGAAGATTAGATCATACGGTATCACTGGTAGAATAGTAAACCTAATAAAATCCTTCTTAGATAAGAGGAAAATCCAGGTTGTCCTCGACGGTCGTACATCTAAACAATATGATATAAATGCGGGGGTGCCCCAGGGATCTATCCTTTGACCTCTGCTTTTCCTGATATTCATAAATGACCTCCCCGACAAAATTGCCTCTGAGATGGGTATATATGCTGACGACACCACACTCTATAACAGGCACGACAGGAAAACAAATGAACATATATCTAAAGTAATGGCAGAAGCACTAGAGGATGACCTCCAATCAGTAGTGGAATGGGGACAAAAATGACTGGTCACGTTCAATGCCGCCAAGACAAAACTGGTTTCATTCAATAATTACAAGAAACCTTCTCTACTACCTATAGCAATGGCCAACGACTCTTTATCTGAGAGTACGTCTCTCAAGCTCCTTGCCCTAACGTTCACAGGAACATAAGTTGGAACAATTACATAGAGAGCTTGCCAGGGCCGCTGACAGGAAGTTGGGCTCTCTCTACCGTGCTAGAAAACTTATAACACCCGAAAGTATCCTGTACCTCTATAAGGCCACTGTTCGCCCATGTATGGAGTATTGCTGTCATATTTGGGCTGGTGCATCGGCTACTAGTCCCTCGCTCCTTGACAAGGTTCAAAAGAGAGTCGCAAATCTGATAGGCCCTAAACTGACATCTAAGATTCAGCCTCTGTCCCATCGTCGAAACGGTGCATCCCTCTGCTTTTTTTACAAGTATTATAATGGTGAATGCTCTTATGAACTGCAAGCACTTGTGCCCCGACGACGTGAACACCCTCGACAGACCCGACAAGCTGCAAAACTCCACCCCCACACTGTAGAGATCCCTAGATGTAAAAAATCTTTCTACACCAGTAGTTTCTTCCCCAGAACTGCTAGACTTTGGAATTCCATTCCAGGTCACTGCTTCCCCAACTGTACTGACATGCATAAGTTCAAGTGCAACGTGAACCAACATCTCGCTGCCCTAATCCTTACATAGTACCCAAGTAGATGTTTCCCCTGATAGTAGCCCCCTACACCAAAGTGGCAATGTGCCTTGTTTGGGGTTAAAATGTAATTAAAAAAAAATAGAATCTCTACTTCACAGGGTTCTACTTTAGTTGAGAGCATGTATAAAATTATTGATCTGTTAAAAACTATAAATTTAAATCTTAAGGATTTATAAAAGTAAATATCTTGTTCTGTGTTATTAGTCTCGTTTAAGTTTCCTTATCCAAATATTCTTTGCTCAATATAGCTTTTAATGCAATAAAATATAGAAAATTGGTTTGGCCATTTATTTGCTTACTAGTGTATATATATATATATATATATATATATATATATATATATATATATATATATATATATATTTATATATATACATATATATATATATTTATATTTATACACATACTAGTAAGCAATATACATATATGTGTGTGTGTGTATGAGTGTGTAAGTATATGCATACGTATAATATATATACATATACATATATTTCTACATATATATATATATATATAAATGTATGCATGTATGTTTGTGTATACCTGTACATATACGTGTGACAATAATTTAAGTCAAATAAACTCACCACCTAAAACGTAAACCCAACTCTCCAGTTTGTGATCATTTCATTTTACTAGCATGCACCTACCACGATTTTCCTTCCTTTATACTGAATAATATCCACAGTAACATATAAACATAAAAGTCATCTTAAACACAGTTGTACTTCCTTCACTGGCCACCTTATAAGGTGCACACACTCTCGATTTAACAGAGTAAGCCTGATGGTAATGTCCAAAACTTTGTGCGCCCAAAAGGCATACCCCCCCACACACATATATATATATATATATATATGTATATATATATATATATATATATATATATATATATATATATTAATACAATGGTTTCTCTAATGCAATTATTAACAGATGCTAAATTAGAATTTCACATAATTATTACTGACATTTACATGAAATCCATAGCGAAAATCAGTAATCAAATCGAGTAAAAATAGGACATTATCAGAATATTAAATCCGAATAATCAATGCAAACACATTCATTAATTCTTATATTACAAAGGAATTGTTTTATATATGTTAAAACAGAACTTATAAATCCTGTGTAATATTTATATTTAATTGTAAGCCATTCCGTAATAAAATATTAACATTTATGTAAGAACCAATATTTCAAATCTTCTCGTTTACAAAGATTATATATTAACAAGAAAGTTCATCTTGGATACACATACTTTGTGACAATCCGTATTTACTAGGGTGTATTGCAAGTCATTCTGTGGCTGGATAAATTCACATGGAATTATAAAATCGGTCACTTATTCAATAAGATATTAAGAAAAAACATATTGAATTTTGAAAATCTACGAAGACTTTTAACGCCTATGGAAATTTATTAGGGACCCTCGTAGATAGACACGCAGATATGTGGGAGTTTTGACTTAAGAAATAGACAGTTAGAAAATATGATGTTGAATTACGTATACGTACATTTTCATAGTTTAAACTAAGCAGTGTAACGAAAAGCGTTACTCATCAAGTAATCTTAATAAATGTATATCTTGCTCTTCCTATGTCGATTATATTTAAATGTTCTCTGGTTTGTTCTAGTAAACCAGATAAAGGGCGGCTTAGAACCAATGTACTATTCGTTAATGCCGGTATATTTTTGTTTTCTTCAATTGCATATTCAGATACAGTAAATATCATTCTTTGAATATTTAGATAATCACACAATCCTAGATTTTTTTTCGCATTCTCTCCCAACTGAAATACAATAACTACCGTAATATCTTGGGAATTTCTGAAATAGAAATATCTGCTTTCATCTTCTCCCTTGATATTTATTAAGTATTTATGTGAAAACATATAAAAACAAAATATTACATTCTCATGTAATATTACGCTGTTTTTCTTGGGAATTTTCTTCGATAGATCTGGTTGCTATCCCAATGTGTTTAGAAGTACTAAGCCGAAAAACATATCGATCAGACCAAAGACAATTTGAAAAAAAGAGCATACTGTTTATAAATATATATTTTATTTCGTAACGGTAAACACAAAATAAAGAAAAGAACATAAGTATAAACTAAAATATGAGATTAAGTATAAAAAAAAACTGAAGTTTTACTTTTTGAATAAGCAGTAGAGCCCACTTTAAAAATGTACATATTAACACTTGTTTATTTACAATGTGTTGCAACGTTGAAAGCAGTTTGGTAAAAATACAAACGAAAGTTCCATTACAGGATGTAGTTTTCCCCTGATCTAACGAAAAACATTATAGTACGTTAAACGCGATCCCCGATATATATATATATATATATATATATATATATATATATATATATATATATATATATATATATATATATATATATATATATATATATATATGTATATATATAAATTATAATAAACACATTTTTAATTTTCCACGACAATTTTAAATCGCTGCACAAAATACGGTTTCGAAATTCATTTAAAGGAAACTTATATATATATATATATATATATATTTTGTGTACAGAAAGTTGTTAGTTGAGACAGGTCATTGGTACCGTCGGTTTCAAGCCCGATAATAAGGCCCGTTTAAGGTATCCTTATCGAGCTCTCTTCAGCCAATATTCGTCTATCTTATAACCGGAAGTGTGAAGTATATATACCTCGCGAATCCACGTTCAAATCTCGTTTTGTTTAATCCCCCCCCTTTTTTTTTTTTAAATTTTTTTTTTTTTATCTATCTATATCTATATATATATATATATATATATATATATATATATATATATATATATATATATATATATATATATATATATATATATATATATATATCGGGTAATGTAATACCTAATTTTCAACTTTGAATTATTTAAATTTAAGATCTAATTTCGAAAAAATGTTTTTTTTATATGAATCGATTTTAATTTGAACCCCATTTAATTTTAAAATCTCTTTCCTTATGTATAAAAACTTTAAAATCTGTATTGGTATCGGTTAAAAACTTAAAAATTCGTTTAATTATATCGAACATTTTAAAATTTCCAAAAATACGTTTAAAGTTTTAAAAAATATATTTTTAATTATATCGAATCACGTTTAAAAATTTCGAAATACGTTTAAAAATTATTTTTTAAAAACCCAAATCTTTCAAGGTTTGGGGAAGTGAGTATTTATCTATCCTAAGTGATTTCCCTAGTTTATTAACATTATTATATTTTTCTATAGTTTTAAATTCGAAATAGATTATAAATTACATTTATAAAATATAATATATATATATATATGACATTAATTAAAAATCTATAATATAATTGCGATTAAAATCCAAGTTTACCGACTAATTATTTATGTATTTACATTTTTTTTTCCTTATATATATATATATATATATATATATATATATAAACAACATCTAAGTGTTGTTCTTTTCATTGATCCAATTTATTAGGAGACCCTTCCTTCTATGTATGCAACTTTTCAAAGCTTCACTCCTCACATTTAAACATTTTATTTTTGGGTCATGAATGGACCGGAGGATGTAGTATTTCTCTGCGTTACAGAGTGAGCATTGAATTAATTCCGGGACGTATGCTGGTCTCTGCTCTATTTTTCTCCATTTTATGGAAAAGGGTGTATTTTTTTCTTTAAGCTCCCACACGCGGGTAGCTAATGCTGTATTCATCCTTGTTTTAGCTCTAAAGGAGCTCATATGTGCATAATATCTTTGTTTAAATTGGCCTTTTGTCATACCTATATATATTCCCGGTATATTTGTGGATTGTTCCGTTACTGTGGCCTCATAGACAAGGGATTCAGCTTTACAATTACCCTCCAATGGACAGCTATTTTTGGTCCTGCAAGAGCAGCCTGCGTTATCTATCTTTTTTGGTTCTTTGGATATTATCGACTTTATTGATGGAGCTGTCGAGTAACTAACTTTCACCGTGTTTCTATTAAAAAGTTTATGTAGTCTATGTGTTCTTGGAAAATGTTTGTCTAGAAGGCTAAGAAAACAATGCCCTACTCTAGTTTTAGTGTTCAATGAAAACGGAGGTAAGAACCAGATTATTTTCCGTTTCCTCTTTCGTTTTATATTTTCTTTATTCTGGGTTTGTTGAAATTTTATGTTTTCATTGAACCCACTTTGATGCAGTGCGTCATTATAATATGGTGCTGCTTTCTCGAACACTTCAGCGTTCGAAGAAAGCCGTGAAATCCTTTTGCTAATGTTCGCTACCATATTTTTAAACACTGTGGGTGGGTGGCATGAACCCTTATTTATATACATGAGTTTTTCATTTAGTTTGTGAAAGGGTTTGTGTATTTTCTTCTCGAGATCTAGAGTGGCATCTAAAAAATCTACTCTATCTAAATTTGTCTGTATTATTATTTTAAAGCCTAGTTCCTTAAAAAATTCAGTTAGGTCTTTTCTAAGCCTGTCTAGTGCACATCCATTGTAGTCACGCGATAGGCAAAGTCCATCATCTCTATATATTTCTATATATCCGATATATTTCTTTAACCGATACCAATACAGATTTTAAAGTTTTTATACATAAGGAAAGAGATTTTAAAATTAAATGGGGTTCAAATTAAAATCGATTCATATAAAAAAAACATTTTTTCGAAATTAGATCTTAAATTTAAATAATTCAAAGTTGAAAATTAGGTATTACATTACCCGATATATATATATATATATATATATATATATATATATATATATATATATATATATATATATATATATATATAGATATAGATAGATAAAAAAAAAAATTAAAAAAAAAAAAAAAAAAAAAAAAAGGGGGGGGGATTAAACAAAACGAGATTTGAACGTGGATTCGCGAGGTATATATACTTCACACTTCCGGTTATAAGATAGACGAATATTGGCTGAAGAGAGCTCGATAAGGATACCTTAAACGGGCCTTATTATCGGGCTTGAAACCGACGGTACCAATGACCTGTCTCAACTAACAACTTTCTGTACACAAAATATAAGTACGCTCTTAAAATTTGGATTTTCCTTTTAATTGAGCACTCTGCTGGAATTCTTTTTCCAAAAAAACTAATCATATATATATATATATATATATATATATATATATATATATATATATATATATATATATATATAGTAAGTTCCTTTAAGTAATTTTAACACTTATTCTGTACACCCATTCAAATTTGTAGTAGAGTTCTCATAATCCAAAATGCTATTCTATACTCCTTCTTTAATTGTATTTAATTTACGTAATATGTCATTTTGTAATATATACTATTTATAGTTAATGCTTCATGAGATTACTAAAAGTAATGAACAGGCGACATACGTGTTAGTATTCTCTCTAACTTTATACCATTTGTAAAATAGATTATAATTGCATATTCATCTGAACATACATTTTTTTTCAAGACATCATTTATTAACACCGTTTACTTATTTGTGTCTAATGGCCATTCACAAGTGTAAAGCAGTATATGTTTATCTTCACTTTAATATACGTTCCCTCTTTTTTCTCTTTGTTTCAATCTGTACACTCTTGTACACATACATACACACACATATGGGTGTGTTCGTGTGTGTGTGCGTGTTCTAGTGTGTGCACGTGGACGGGTTTTCAATAGGTTCTGTTGGAAATAGCTGTATTTTCCAAGTTGATCGGTCTCTTCTCCTGTCTTAACTCAAGACAGTTAGGCTTTAAAGCATTCGTTAGATTGTCTTTACATGGTAACTGTAGAACTAGTTAAAAAGAAAATGATCATTAAATTTTCTCTCAGAAATAACTTGTTTTATATCTATCTATCTATCTATCTATCTATCTATCTCTATCTATCTCTCTATATATGTATATATATGTATACACACACCCACCCACACACACACACACACACACACACACACACACACACACACACACATATATATATATATATATATATATTATCTCTGTGTGTGTCTGTCTCTGTGTATTTTCCTACAAAACTACTTTATCAATATCAATGCTTCGTCTACAGACACGAGATTTGATATAAAGGGAATTGAGAGTTGATGAAAATCTTTTTCATCGATTATCAGCCCGAAATTCGGCTGGCGGGAGGTCTTAGTAAAAGATTTGACCTATGAAAGCTCCAAATTAATCCTTCGCCAATTTAGAATCTAAACGCTTGTCATTTTATATGTATGTGCTTTGGACATGGATCAAACTTTTGAATTCAAGTTGAGCCTAAAAAAATAAATATTCAATGGAAAAAGTTGATGTCACAGTTTAAAAAAAAATACCTCTGTGGTCTCTCCAAAATTACTCAGCCATTTTTCGTCTTAACAATTGAAATTTTACATGAATTGTAATAAGATATCGGACACGATATTTCACGGGTTTTCTTTAGCAAAAATTTGGATGCCAGAGGGTAAAAGTTCAAATGATTTTACCTCCGCCGTCTCTAGTCAACTCTTTCGTAAATCTAGGATCTAAACATTTAAAAGTTTTTAAAAAAGCTAATTCAGACATGCAGCAAACTTTTTAATTAATTAGGAGGCAAGCAGTTCGCTCACAAGAAATAAACGTTTAAATTGATAGCCTTTGCCAACTCTATAATACTCCCCCAGTAATATTCGGTCTAAAAACTTGAAATTATACATGTAGGTTACCTCGTCTCAAGTCAAACATTTTATAAATACACTTAAATTTATGAGCATTACATCAAACTCGAGAAAACCTGTCCTGCACTTCTACTCTCTCTCTCTCTCTCTCTCTCTCTATATATATATATATATATATATATATATATATATATATATATATATATATATATACATGCAAATATATGTAAATATATGTGTATATATATATATATATATAATATATATATATATATGCACTACTAGAATATTTAGATATATTGTCTGTTTACAGCGAGTTTTATATGATACATATATCAATGTTGACGTCGGTTTAAAACCGATAATTACTCTCATCAGCCCATACTCATATCGTTATGTATCGTCAGCCAATGCTTACCGCGATGAGTATTGTCTGGTGAAAGCTTGATATGGGTATCCAAAACGGTTCTTATTATCCGGTTTAAACCGACACTACCAATGACTATAAACATTCTGTAAACAAAAAAAGTATATAAATATGCTCGTATTTTTGGATGTTCTTCATAATTGAACACTCTGCTAGATTTCCTTAAAAAAAATATGTATATATATATATATATATATATATATATATATATATATATATATATGCATATATACATATATACATATATATGCATATATACATATATATATATATATATATATGTGTGTGTAAATATGCAAGTATGTATACACACACACACATATATGTATATATATATATATATATATATATATATATATATATATATATATATATATATATATATATATATTCCCACCTTTTAAAATTAGACCACAGAATATAGAATATGTTCGGCTATTTCCTTCTCTGCAAACGAATGTGTAGCTATTTAAAATATTATAATAGAAAATAAACTGCAATAGGCATTCTTCTCTCCCTGTCTCAGTATCTGACTCTGTCTCTGTCTCTCTCTGTCTCTCTCTCTCTCTCTCTCTCTCTATATATATATATATATATATATATATATATATATATATATTATATATATACATGTATATATATATATATATATATATATATATATATATATATATATATATATATGTATATATATATATATGATGATTGCAACGTCTTCGCAGACGAGTGGCAATCCCTCAGGTACTGAAGGTCCATGAGCCGAAAATGACTTTAGTCCTGCCGGCAAAATTCACACGCACAAGGAGACATGACACTGAAAACGTTCACTGGCATCCCTACATATATATATATATATATATATATATATATATATATATATATATATATATATATATATATATATATATATATATATATATATATATATATATATACTTGCACGCATACATACATATAAACACACATACACACACATATACACCACATATATGCACACGCACACATTACATATCCGCATGCATACAAATACTTGCACATACATAAACATACACAAGACGGTTATTATCATATATACATATATATGTATATATATATATATGTATATATATATATATATATAGATATGTATATAAACGCAAATATACATATATACGCATACAAACGTACATATCTGAAAACATACACACAAATATACATATATACATACGCAATGAATAATACACATACATATGTATACAGACACACATGCATACATGCAAATATATATATATACATACACACAAATACAAATACAATACGTACATACAAATATTACGCATATACTACATACACATATACTTACACATATGCACACATATACATACATACACTTGCCTTCATATACATGCACGTACATAACTATGCACTCATACACATATACATACATGCACATACACACGTACACATAGTATGCACACATACACACCCATGCATACATCTACATACATGCACACATGCCTAAATACACATACACACGCACACATACACATGCGCAATATGCATATATACCCATACACATATGCACACACAAACATATATATGCATACATATATACATACATATACACAGAGATATACACACATATACATCCACATGTACATAAACATACATACACCTATACATACATATGCACATGTATACATATAATGATGGCATAAAAAATTATTACATGCACCAGCATTTCAGACCTAAACGCGCCACAACTTTTCCATCGCAGTAGAACCTTTTTTTTATCGATAAATGCCTGAGGGAGTATCTATACCTGATGGTGTTACATAGTTTTAGCTTTGTACGACTGCTAAATCTCTTTCTCGGTGCAAAATGTAGGAATCCAACAACAATCAAGGGCAAGATAGCTAGCACCAAGTACAAACTGCAGACTAGCTTAATACCGGTTTTTGTCCCCCGCTTTATGTCGTTCAACTCAGAGATATGTTTCTCCTAGAGGGGTTGCCTGCACCACGGCTTACGGGAACCCTCTCCACCCCGCATATACATGGAAATAAACACATGCGTACATACAGAAGTACGCCACTATACGTATGCATGTGCACACACATACAAACATAATCACGGAGAGGGACACATATACGCATATACACACATATTCATATACATACGTATACACGGATATACATGCAAAATACACATGAACAAACATTCCAAAAGTCATAAATAGTAAGTCATCAGCGACTGGACCGTTTTTGAACCTTTCCTGGATCTTTACTTTTTTTTTCAAATAAAAAGTTTGTTTTAAGCTAATACTTCTGCAGCACATTACAATAATGTTCACATGACAATAATGTTGACAAACTCACACATAATTTTCCAAATAAATTCACGTAGAGCCGCTGAGAATATAGTCCAACTGAACATGATTTATAGACGCTTGGATTTTTAAAAAATAAAAAGTTTGTTTTAGACACATACTTCTGCAGCACATGAAAATAATGTTGACACACTCACACATAATTTTCCATATAAATCCACGTACAAACCATCGCGAATGCTGTCCAACTGAAAATGATTTGAAGACGCTTGGATTGTTTTTTTTTTAAATAAAACAAGTTTGTTTAGACTCATAGTTCTGCAGCACATGACAATGATGTGGACAAACTCGCACATAATTTTCCAAATAAATCCACGTACCAACCGTCGAGAATACAGTCCAACTGAAAATGATTTAAAGACGCTTTCAATATAAATATATATATATATATGTATATATACACACATACATACATACACGTATAGATATATATGTATATTTCACGAGAAAACGACGATCAATATAAAAAAATCATATTTTCGCATATATATATGTGTGTGTGTGTGTGTGTGTTTGTGTGTGTGTGTGTTTGTATGGAGCGTTTTAAAGTAATCCACAAATATGGTTGTGAAAGGGAATGTTCGTTCGTTGTTTTAATTTCATTTAGCTTATTTCAAATACCTCTTATTTTTTTAAAAGATGCAGGAATTTCTCCCCGTATAAATATTTACATTTCTGGACACATCTAACCACGTTTCAGGTACTTTCTTTCACTCTTCTTTGGTTATTCTCCTGGGAGCAGTTGGAATGTGCTCCAAATTAATTGGTGTACATGACAGGATTTCTGGCTTAAGCTGTTGATTTTAATGTTTCGCAAAGATAAAACTCACACGATGTCAAGCCCAACACCTGCAGTCCTTGCTACTTTGCTAACTGTTCCCTTGTCTGTATACATGTCATTAACTTGTGTCAGTGATCTGTGAGTCGTGTGTCATGTAGTGCCTTCTTTGTGGAAAAAAGTATTGCATTGTTGGTTGGTATATCAGCTGGTAGTACAGGGAAAGATCAGAAGGATTGGGCTACTTCTAAGTCGCATAATCTGAAAAAATCGATTTGAAATAGTTAGATATATCGGGAATTTTGTAGGTGGGCCAGAGTGAATATATATATATATATATATATATATATATATATATATATATATATATATATATATATATATGCTTACGTATATATATATATATATATATATATATATATATATATATATATATATATATATATAACATAAAATATCAACATTAAATCTATTTTTGCCCTTCTTCCTCATTGATTTTTCTTAGTTACACTTTTTCTCGGCAGCCTTTATTTTTTCTTTTATTAATATTATTGGACTCTTACCCCTTTTCATTGTATATATTTGTGAATTATTGCAGGCAGTTCGACCTTTGGGATTATGTTGAACTATCTTCCAATTACGCGATTTCTGAAGATCGGAACATGTCAGAACTGAAATTTGAGGAACACGCATGGTAACTTATTAAGTAATTTCGATCGCAGAACCATAGTATTATTTAGAACATCCGAGGATGACACATTTGCATAACGAATATTTGATGGTACGTGTTGTTTCAAACGGAAATCTTATATTTGCGATGTTTGCCCAACATAGTGCTCCCTGCATCTACAGTTAAATATATAAATAATAGAATTATTATGGGAGGGAGACACCTCTTTCTAAATTGACGGCAACATAGGTCTGCTTGAAATAAACAACACTTGGATTCGATGCAAAATTACACCGTTGCACAGACAAAAAAATGTGCATAGCAAATCTGTCGCTGATGTTCCATAGACAAGGTTGACATAGAAAACATCTTATAACTATGATTTCTTTAGGTTTATAAAAATTGGAAACTTTATTATTAATAGTATTTTCAACAATATCTAAGTGGTAAACTTTATTACAAAGGTTATTAGTAAAAATTTAAGCTCGTCATCGAGATTAACTTTATAACAAATAATCAATACCCTATGTGCTAAAGTCTTAATTACATAGTATTTTGGAGTTGTAGGAAAAGATGAGTCCAAACGCGTATACAGACCGATAAAGGTTATTTTATGATAAACAGAAGAAAGAAAATACGAGGATGTCTTAGACACAAGAATATCCAACAACGGAACACTAGAATTCGTTTCCCTGTCTACCGTAAACCAAAGGGCTGGATGAACGTTATGTAGGGACACAGAAAAATAATCCGCATTCGTGACGTTTTCAAATAAGAAAAAAAAGTGTCAACAGCAAAACGAAAATAAATGGCTGGTTTATGGAAAACATGCAATAGACACTGTTCATTAAACTCCTCAAAGGTATTGGCCAACGCTGGAACACATGGTAGACCCATGACCACATCATCTGTCTGTCTGTACATAATATCGTGAAAACTGAATTCTACCGACATTGTGGCGAATTTCATTAATTCTACACAGATATTTTCTGGAATTGGGTGATCTGGAATAGGGGTAAAGGGCACCACAGCTTGGACCCGGTCATCGGTGAATGCGCAGGACTATAGAAAGTTCATGCCGGTGCCCGTCTAGTACGTGCTGGTAGTTGCGCTCATGTTTAAGTCATTCAGTGTAAGAGATATATTAAGTAATGACCATTCTCGAGAAAGAGTTGATGCTATGATGATATAGATATATCGGGAAATATACGTATATATATATATATATATATATATATATATATATATATATATATATATATAATTTAAACACGGAAACGCTAAACCATATATAATTATAACAATATGAAACAACTAATTTAGTTTATTTTAAATATTTTTCGAAATGTATTCAAGTAATCGAGGTAGTTACGTTATATTACCAGTTTGGTTTTAGTGGTTTCTTTTATTTGTTTAGAACATTTCCCTATTTTTCTATTTGCCATGTATATAAGCATTTTTTAAACTCAATTGCTATTGTTATTTGACTGTTTAAGATTTGATTGAAAAAAAAAAGCCATAAGCCTGCCGTTTGTAAAGCTAATCTATCTTCTTTAACAGTTTTATATTTCTTTGATTTATTCATGCTATCGATGTTTTTTTAGGCATTCCAGCCCTAATCAATCTTTAATCTCATCATCAAATCAGCGCCATTTTGTTTCGATCTAATTTGCCTCCATTTATTTTTTCATCATGACTTCGATGTCTGAACGCTATTCATCAATGTTTTTTTTTTTTTTTTTTTTTTTTCGTGGAGTTAGTTTTTTTTTATTTTCCTCTGAACATTGCCGAATAAAATACACAATCTGTTTGATGAATACCGCGGAAGATTGAATAAGATGTTTAATACATATGGTAAAGAAATGGCTAACTAATACTTATTCTCTATTTTCTTCAAAGAAATTATTTTGTTGGTTCCACTGCCCTCTTACATTCGTTCATCGTATGTATTAAGCCTCTCTCTCTCTTTCTCTCTATCGCTCTTACTTTCTCTCTCTCTCCCTCTCTCTATATATATATGTATATATATATGTATTTATATATATATATATATATATATATATATATATATATATAGATATATATATATCGTATACGTTTGTGTCGCCGTTCATATAAAAACTATATCTGTGCAAATCCTACAAAATCCAATTTCCGTGGTGGCTCATCACAGTGATTAATGGGTGTTGCTTCATGCCTACATAACTTAAATAAGATTGTATTCCCTGATACATATTAACGATGAACAGATTTTATAAAGTGCGTCATTGCGTGACTAAACATAATGTATTGAAACAAAACACCATCAACATTAAAATTACCGATTACAAAGTAAATAATAGAAAAACAATTGAGCAAGATACTCCTCAGAATGCAAAAACAGCCACAGCAGGTTTGCATGTTCTAGCTATTGCAGGCATCGGGCTTTTTTTTTTCTAACTGAGAATACTATGCAGTGATAAGGTTATTCTTTAAGGAATTATATATATATATATATATATATATATATATATATATATATATATATATATATATATATATATATATATATACGTATGTGTATGTGAGGGTGGGTGGGGTGGTGTGGGTGTGTGGTTGTATGTGAATATAAGTGTGTGTATATATATATACATATATACATATATTTATATATATATATATATATATATATATATATATATATATATATATATATATATATATGCCTACATATGTAAGAATGTGCATGCCTCCGTATTTCTGTTTCATACGTCTCTCACAAAATCTTTCTGTTAATTGTATATGTATGTATATATATATATATATATATATATATATATATATATATATATATATATATAAAGATAATGAAATATATTCATATAAAATATATATATATATATAAATATATATATATATAAAAAGATAATGAAATATATTCATATAAAATATATATATATATATATATAAATATATATATATATATAAAAAAATAATGAAATATATTCATATAAAAATATATACTAATGCACATATATATATATATATATATATATATATATATATATATATATATATATATATACATGATGATTGCAACGTTTGTCAGACGAGTGCCACTCCCTCGGGCACAGAAATTCCTGAGCCGAAAATGACTTTAGTCCTGCTGTCAAAATTCACAGGCTCAAACATACATGGAACTGAAACCGTCAATAGTATACATACATACATATATGTACATGCACGCATACATACATATATATACATACATACACATACACACATATAACAAACATGTATGCATAAATACATACACAATACATAATCAACATGCATATACATACATAAACATACACAAGGTGGTCAATAGAATACACACACACATATATATATAAATGCAAATATACATACACACACATACACACACCTATCTCAAAACCTACACAATATGTACATACACAATGTCTTATACACATACATACATATACATACACACCCATACATACATATGTACGTACATATTAATGCACACATATATACAAATACATACACACATATACATACACACAAATGTTCACATATGCACATATATATATTCAGTAACCTACACATACGTACGCATACATGAATATGCACTCATACACAAACACACACATACATACACATATACATGCATACATGTGCATACATACACCCATGCCAATATACACATACACACATGCATATATGCACATACACTCATGCATATATATACACATACATACAAGCAATACATATATACGTATATACACACATCCATACATATATGCATACATATACACATATACAGACATATACAAACATATGCATAGGCCTGTACATGAACATGCCCGTACCTATATATCTTACTATGTTTAAAATGTTGACATCCAGGAACAAGCAAGAGCAAGATAACCAGCAACAAGTCAAACTTGTCCTTGAGGGGCTGCCTTCACCACGGCTTACGGGAGCCGTCTTCACTCCACATGCGTACACACAGATATATGCCAACATACGCATGCATGTGCATACACACATGCAACAATAATCACGTAGGGGCACACACACACGCACATACATACATATGCGTATATACGTGCACACGTATATACATGTAAAATACACAAAAAGGAACATTCAAAAATTCATACATAGTAAGTGATCAGCGGCTGGACCGTTTTCTCCCTTTCCCTTCCTGATATTTTCCTCCTTCCTTTTTTTAATAAAAAAGTTTGTGTTAGAATCAGACATATGCTGTACTTGATAATGCTGCTGATAATGCTGACAAATTAACACAATTTTCCACATAACTCAATGTACGAATCGACGAAAAACAAGTCTAATTGATATGATTCACAGATGTTTGAATTTTTTAAAAATAAAAAAGTTTGTTTCAGACTCACACATATGCAGTGCATGATATTGATTATGATAATGTTGACAAATGAACACATAATTTTGCTAACAACTCAACCTACCAATCGACGAAAAACAACAGCCCAATTGATATGATTTACAGACACTTCGGTGTTTTTAACTAAAAAATGTGTTTTAGACTCAAACATATGCAGAACATGATAGCTATTATGGTAATGTTGATAAATTAACACATAATTTTCCAAATGATTCAACGTAGGAATCGACGAAAAACAGCAGTCCAATATACATACATATATACATACATACATGCATACATACACACATCTATACTTTAATGGTGAATTGAAGGTTATGGGTGTTTTTGAAGCATGAAAAACGATGTTATTTCTTGTATTTAATATTTCAAGCGGACCTCCGCACTTGGTCACAAAAAAGTATCGAAATGAAATAGAAATAGGAACCATTGTCAGAACTGGATATTTGTAACGTGGATAGCGTTAATTCCTAGCAATCATGTTCGAAATGTTCACGTGAATCATTTCAGCCGTTTGTGGAAGAAGATTGTGTTGTATTTTTTTTTAATGTTAGAACATAAAAGTGTTTAAGTAAAATGCAAAAAAATGAGACGCAATTGATTTCAATATGTATAATGGAATAGAAATGAAATTGTAAACTGGTAAAAATAATCCACTTATTAGTTATGAATAATAATAATAATAATAATAATAATAATAATAATAATAATAATAATAATATTAATTTTAATAATAATAATAATAATAATAATAATAATAATACTATTTATATTAAAACAATAAACCAATAGTAGTTGTTACATAATAAAACATGTCCATAAGGGTGCAGGTATATATATATATATATATATATATATATATATATATATATATATATATATATATATATGTACACATATATATATATGCATGCACAATTATATATATATATATATATATATATATATATACATGCACATTTAACACCCATATATACGCATATATACCAATACATAATAATATTCAACGACCAAATGTATAGAATATATGCACCCCTCATACATATGATGCATATATAAATAATAATATACATAAACAGATATGGACGCATGCACACACATACACACTCACACACACATATGTATGTATATATATATATATATATATATATATATATATATATATATATATATATATATATATATATAGGCATAGACATGTATATGCACAGAATTACATGTACAGGTCCAGGCATGCATATGTGCACCCATCTGAATACATACATGTAAGCACACATTCCCATATGCGAACATGAACACGCATACAATATACATGCATAAACGCATAAGCGTGAATATATATATATATATATATATATCTATATATATACACACACATACATATACAATATACAAATGCACATCCATTTAAACACACGTATATGCATATACATACATAAACAATATACAAGAGACTGTAAGGCAGCACAAAGATGTGCACATCAACATAATTATGCATTACCTGAACAGGAACGTACATATATATATATATATATATATATATATATATATATATATATATATATATATATATATATATATATATATATATATACATATAAACAATATAACCCCATATATGTACAGATATATGTATACGCGCCCCCCATATAAACACATATATACATACGTAGGTGCATACACACATACTTATATAGTCAAACACAAATATCAGTTACTATTCAAAGACATGTATAAAATATAGTGGGTGAATAAGTAGGGATATGAAGTCAACGTTGTAAACATGCATGTAAATATATATATATATATATATATATATATATATATATATATATAGAGAGAGAGAGAGAGAGAGAGAGAGAGAGAGAGAGAGAGATAGGAAATGGTGTATATAGGTAAATGGTACAGATAGAATGTTAGGTATTACGAAAGTAATAATGATGATGATGATGATGATGATCATCATGATGATCATGATGATGATGATAAACATTATAATGAAGATAAATAATATAATAAGAATAACAGATTAATGCATGTGTTAGCTATAAAGCGAAAAGATATAATATACATATTGAAATCAATATAGAATAAGAACAGGTTAATACATACGTATAAGTATATATGTATGAGTAAGTGATTGTGTTACTTAATTATTTTTTTAAGTATTTGTAGAATATAAGTTGACCAAGGTGTTAAGACCTGTCTTATGAGTGTTTAGTCGGATGATCCATTGTATTCCTTTTGGTTCATATTTTTGTTGATCGGAAATTTGAGTCTATTAAAGGCATATAATATTGTCTATAGTGTGTCTAGGTAAATTGAAGTGGTTTGCTAGTGGGGTGAGGTGTTTTAGTCTGATTGTCGTTTTATGATTGTTTAAGCGGATTCGAAAACGTGTCAGAGCTTCGCCAATACATCCTCCATTGTTGCAAATGGAGTAGTATATGTAATACATAACATTAGAATGGTTACATGTTAGACGCTACGAGTTTATGTTAGTGTTACATTAAGGTATATTGAATAGCGGTGTGGTATTTAGGTGTTTGCATATAACGCATCGCGGTTTATTGCATCTATAATTGCAATTTGCTTGTGTGTCTTGTATGCGTTTGCAGATGAGTATGTCTGAGAGATTGGGTTGATCTGTGATCGCATTAAATTGTGGCAGGTGAAATATAGACTTAATAGTGGAGTAATTTTTTTTACGTTGTTGTTAGTTCTTTTTAGGGTCGTTGTTATGTTAAGCATGTTTTGGCCGTGATTGAACACCATTGGGATGCGTTTGTAAATTTTCTTTTCTTTGTACTGGGGAAGACGGGATCTGTTATTTCTATTAGTTTAATGGCGTGTTTAATATACTTAATGGGATATTGATTATTGATGAATGTTTGCGTAAGCTTTGGGATATGGTGTATGTAGTCTAGGGGGTCGGAGCAGATGCATTTTATTCGTATGCATGAACTGGAAATGATAGATTTTGTAGGGGTAATGGATGGTTGCTATAGAAATTTAGGAATGTCTGATTGTCAGTGGGTTTAATATAGATGTACGCAGATAGTCTATCATTATGGGATATGATAGTGAGTTCCAAGAATGGGATGGAGTCGTATAAGTGTCCCATGGTAAATGTTTTATTGTTATGTGAATTATTGATGTGTTTGTGGAAATGTTTTAGGTTGGTTAGTCCATGTGGCTATATGAAAAATGGCATCAATGTATCGGCAATAACGCTACTGTTTGAGTGGTAAGTTTGGTTTCTAGCATATGCATACAAATGTTGGCATAGCTAGGGGCCATTTTAGTGCCCATGGCGGTTTCTTTTATTTGAAGATAATTTTGATTGCTAAATTTAATATGGTTATATGTGAAGATGAAGTATATAAGCTTACAAATGTCTTCTATTTTGTCGTTGGGGAAATTATTCTACAGACTTCTACTCCGCCTCATAAGGCATGTTAGTGTATAGAGCTGATATGTTTAATGTGACTAATATATATATATATATATATATATATATATATATATATATATATATATATATATATAATCTGGTATTGTTTTCCAGAGGTTTAGTAACCAATGGGGATATACAACTTTCATACACTAGTGATCAATACCGAAGTAAAGCAGGGTCGACATTTTGTTTATTTATAAGCATTAATGTGTTGTTATACAGTCATGAGCATGTTTCAGGCAGTAAGTTTCACGTAACTAGACAACTTATTCGGTGGTACAGCTCATAGGAAAGCAAAGATTTCAATGAAAGTATTAGATTGTCTTCGTAACAGAGAGTATATATCATGAAATCATACGTGGAAACAAATTCTGCTTACGAGCTCTGGGAAAATGTATTAAGAAAGCATATTAATAATTAAAGTGTATTAGCACTTGTTATTTCCATTCGATCTAAGTAATATGAAATATTATAGCAGAAAAACGCGTGCACTTATTTTTGGTAAACCATTTATTATCGAAATGAATCAGTGGTTATCTGATATTAATATGTTGATCTATATTTATGAAAACATCAGGAATTTTACTATGAATTAGTTGAAAGTAAGTTAGCAAATGCTATCTCATGTACAATCGAAACTTACTTAATTCATCAACTGCAATATTTGCGTTTTTTTCATATTTTGTACATTACATAGAAATATCTGTATGAAGCAAGTTACATTTTTCTGCGTGTGGTATACACTATATTATAAAAATCTCTCTTTGCTATTAAGACAGCCTATAAGAAACATATTTGTATTATACTCTTTCTCGCTCATCGAAATATATTTCTTAACTTTACACGGCATACAGTTTAAGGGTAATACATACACATCTACTTTTAAATAGACTGTTAAACATCCTAATTACATATATCCTACTCTCACTAATATGTCGTTGATGGGTGCCTCTTTTGATGCTGCTTTTTTCCTATTTTCCTCACTTAAACAATACATGTGAACACCTTCAATACTTTTTCCTTAACATGTCCATGCAAAAATTACTATTTTCTGCGATATATTAGTATTAGTCGACAAACTAAGGGCTTTCAGTAACACAAATTAACTGAAATATTTTAAAGTGCACATACCCACCCACAACGCGTCGAGTGAAATAATTTGTTGCTAGTTTGGAAATTTCGTTTTAATGGTTTATGTTTGAACAATAGAAAGAAAAAAACAAAACCCCTCAGCAATTAATAATAGCACTAGGTAAGGTGTCGTTCAAATATATATATATATATATATATATATATATATATATATATATATATATACATATATATGTGCGTGTGTGCGTATGTATATATACACGCATATATATATATATATATATATATATATATATATATATATAAGCGAGAGAAGACTCTGATAGAATTCAGATGAAAAATCATAGCCAAAAATCAAAAGCTCAATATTTAAGAATAGAGCAATATATAAGTTTCGTGGTTGAATTTTAAATTCTGAAAAAAAAACATATAGATACGCATATTCGATTTAAGAATTTATTGCTTGACAAAAGGAATATATTGAAGGGGTTCTTTTAATTTGCTTAATCCAGGGATATTCCATAATGGCTCATATCATCAGGGAAATAAAATGCATTTAGCCAAGTGTTCAGCTATATATGCATATATCCTGGGCCAAACTCCCTTCCTGGTCTACTTTAATGACATTACAAAACGCATACTTTGATCGTTCCTTGACATGTATGCTGACGACACTATTATCTATGGAGGCTGATCAAAGGCTATAAATGACCAAGTCCTCTTTGAGACTCTCTCCTCTGATCTTGACCGCGTAGTAGAATAACGGAATAGTTGTTTGGTTACATTTAATGCATCTAAAACATATTTACATCATTATTCTCTGATCCCTATCTGGAACCTCACATATTGACAAGCTTCTGATCTGGATCTTTGGTCCTGATCTGAAATAGAACACGTACATCAAATCGTTTGCCCAGGTCTCAGAAAAAATGGCGGGATGTTTCTACCGCGGCAGTAAATATCACATTGCTGATACAATTTTCTATCTATTTGATAGCTAAGTCCGTCCAAGGATGAAGTATATTTGCTACATCTTCGCAGGAGCTGCGAGAAACATCGTTCTGCGTCGATAACCCAATCTTTCTCCGCATGACATTGAGACAAGTAAGAAGATGTATTGCTCTCAAAGCTGAAGTAAATTAGCCAGTATATGGAGATAGTCAGCAGCTGTTCTTTGACCGGCACTTGCTTGTGTTTCAATGTGAGAAGCTTTGTACCAAAGATACTCTTAAATATTTTTCGTAATATGTAATTTTCTTTAAAAGGGGGCTGCCCGGTCATTGTTTTTATTTCGCTTTTTGCCTTGTCTTGTAAATTGTACGATGTCTTTATATACACGCCAAATGGGTATTGCAATATCCTCTGCCATTTTTGAGATTGCTTAGCTGGTCTTCACGTTCACTCACTATTAGTCCTCCCAGTAATATTGATCGATCTGATAATTCTTAGTGTCTATTCTTTAATGTCATGTAACCATATATATATATATATATATATATATATATATATATATATATATATATATATATATATATATATATATATATATATATATATATATATATATATATATATATATATATATAGGTGTGTATGTATGCACATATATGTGCATGGATATATATGTACATATATATATATATATATATATATATATGTATATATATATATATGTGTGTGTGTGTGTGTATGTATGTATGTATGTATTTACTAGCTCTAGCCGGACACGTTAAAAATAAACGCAATAAATACGAAATGTGTGTTTATTTCGTTTATGTTCTCAATACATGTGCCCATATTTCGTTTGTTATGGTGGGAACATGGGGATTTAATGTATGCATTGGCATGCATACTGTGTGAAACATTTTACGCTGTTAGAATTTTTGATAATTCTAGTGTATTGAAAGGAGAAAGGGAACTGTTTTTATGTTTTAGATCCAAAGATGTGTTTATTTGTTCACATTAATTTTTCGAATAAAATAATGCTGAAATCCAGATTTTTAAAAACGCGCTCTTGAATTTTCAATTTTAATAGATTTAGTTTTGAGGTTGTTTTCTGTAACTTTTAAACATTCCGATTCATACATTGAGAATGTGTTTTTATAAAATGCAAACTCCAGACAATCTGTATTCATATAAAATAATCTTTTTTCAACTTTGTCCATTTTCAGCTTCGCATATGTGTGCTCTTTCCAGAATATTATTCATAACACATAGCATTATTTCTGGATTGCGATTAAAATCCATTGTTTCGTCGGTTATATTTTCTGCTTAAGTCTTGCATGATTTAGTTTTTGGAAGCATTGACACTTTCTCAAAGATATCTGAACAACAACAAACCGGCGCTAGTCAACTTTGGAGAACGTTGTGGTGCATTGTCATTGACAAAGCGAATGATAATTTTCTCGCCAAAACATTGACGGATTTTTGTAAGAAAATTTTACAAATTGGGTACGTAGTGCAATGCTATACTAATCCATATAATAATAGTAATTTCCGAAATGTTATCTCTTGTGAAATAAGGAAGAATAATCTGAAATGAATTTGAAAATATGGAACAGTTATATGAGATGCTCGAAACTATCAATTGATATAAGGCATATTTTTATGATTTAAAAGACGTTTTAATGAAGCACTTACAATTATGCCTTCGTCTCTTACTACTAAAAATAATTACCCCCTCTAGAAATATGAAACAATCATCATTCACTGCATCTACACGATTTATAATCTGATTAAATTTTATAGATATAATGCGCAACGTATTAATGGCATGTAACAGAGAAAATTCATTCTATTTATCTTTTTTTGGTGATTTCTGTTTATCTAATTATGGAGAATGTTGCTCGTATATCTGGCCAAGTTTTTATAATTTCTCTAATAAATAACAAAAATTTATCTGGCCTTGTTGAATATATCTTGCGCAAGTTTACACAAGTTGACAAAGGCTGTTTAGTTCGCAAATATTTGCTTATTGTAAATTTTGACACCAATATGTCCCCCCTACATACACACCTTTCTTAAGTTGCTCGCTTATATGGATATCTTCATTTAAAAAATAAGAATGACATGCACCAACAAATGTTGAAGAAAAAGGTGATTACAAATAAAAAAGAAAAGAGTCTAATAATATTAATAAAATACAAATAAGATATGCATTTCACTCTACTTCCGAGGCATAAATATCTATTTATTGTCGGAAGTAGAGAGAAAAGCATATCTAATTTTTCTTTTATTAATATTATTGGAATCTTTTTTTTTTCTCTTTATTCCTTGTACACATTTTTGTGAATTATTCAATGGATTTCTGTCTCTGGATTATTATGAACCATTTTCCTCCAATTACGGGATTTCCTTTGATTTATCTTGAACAAATGGAAATTCTTTTAACTTTCTTGAATTTTTACATTTGGATTTTACCGTCACTGGATTTTTTTTTATTTTCCACCAGACTATCCATTCACGTGTAATCACCTTTTTCTTCACCATATTCCTTCTGCTTCACTTTTTTTGTTTTCAAGTAAGATCTTTGACTTACTTGTTGTTTCGTCAAATACTTCTGCATGCAAATCCGATCCTGCATTTTTCTAATTCCTACGCTCTGATGAGAAGGAAAGTATTTCTTCGAAACTCCGCGGATTAAGGACTATTAATTTATCTAGTGTTTCCTTTTGAGATTAAATATGTGTTTAACTCATTTCAAATTGTTTTTTAACATATTTTATTAACTGTTATCTCATATATATATATATATATATATATATATATATATATATGTATGTATTTATATGTATATATATATATATGTATATATAATTCTTTATTTAATCACATAAATCATTATACAAAAATAATTTTATGGGTAAATTTCCAGTATTTACTTCAACAGTGTTCGATGCATACGTAGACCTTGGCTGCAAGTTATGTGTGTATAGATGGTTAAATAGATATATATTTGTGTGTTTTATACATTATATGATGTAGTTAAAACTTTCGTACTGCAAGTACGAAAAGAAACTGATCTATTTTATTCATGAATATGAAAGACAAAATATGTTAAACTTTTCGCCCACACTTCCCGCTCAAGGTGGTTAGAGAGATCCTATCCATCATAATATTACATAAAAACGAGTAAAATAAACATACTAAAAACCAGCGATTAGTTCTCTTTTTTTCGGGGAAAAACAGGCGATACACTAAATATTTTAAAATAGCTCTTGATTATGATCTACATACACTTCTGCAATCTTCTAGATTCATATCATGTTAAAGCCTTCCAGGCATTTTTGTTTACAAATTGAAGGTTTTAGCAAACGATCATGATTAGCCTCAAAGATTCTCAGATGAATATTTGAATGGGCAAGACCTAGACTAGAAAATGAGTCGTTCATGAAGGTCTTAGGGCATGACAGGTTTTATTCAAATAGACAACTTAAGAAAACTTAGATGTGTATCGCCGAGCCAAGAATTATTGCCCGAGTAGTTTAGTGTGTTTTGTTAGAATATTCTCCAATCAAAAATTCTTAAGTCAACAAAGTGAGCAATGACATCTTCACCTCTCTTTGAGCCCCATTCTTCCGCCCTTCTTGAGTCGGGAATCAAAGATCAAAGTATAGTATCTGTTTTGAAGATACTGCAATAAAAGTAATAATTGGGGCCAACCTCACATATCGAACCATTGCTCTTGAAACAATCAGTTTTTGTCAACGTAGGGGCCACCCTTCATATCATTTGTCACTACCAGTTCCCCCTAGTGGGAGATTGCCGCCCTTTCCTCCCTCTATTCACATTACAATAACGTTCATTTTCCTACTTTTCTTTAGTTGGAAAGCAAATAAATAAAAAAGCTCTCTTTGAGCTCATTTCTCTACCTCATCCCCTGTTACATGTCTCTTTGTATTTCCCTCATTTTCTCACATACTCTGCATCTCTCTCTATCTCTCTCTCTCTCTCTCTCTGTTTCTCATTCCCTCTGCACCTATCTCTCTATCTCGCTATCTGGCATCATTCTATATATATCTGTCTCGTTCACTTTCTCTATTTCTTCTCTCTTTCTCTTTTTTATCTGTATCCCCGATATTC
>NC_136495.1:136623901-136673901 GCF_053919585.1 Euprymna scolopes
TAAAAATAAAAATAAATCTAAGAACAGAGGCTGGAAAATAATATAGTTTAATCCCCCGTACTGCCAACTATCCAACATAAACATAGGTAAAGTATTCTTGAAACTTATAGATAAGCATTTACCATAAATAATCCATTTAAGAAGATATTTAATAGAAAAACCCTTAAAATAAGTTAATTGTGCACTAAAAACATGGACAGAATAATTAGCACTCATAATAGTAAAACATTAACAACTATAATAAAAAATAAGGTTACAGTAGACAAATGTAACTGCCAAGTGAAAAATAACTGCCCACTGGACGGTAATTGTAAAGTTAAGTGCGTGGTTTATAAGACCCCGATCCACCCAGAAGATAATAACAGGGATAAAAAAAGTTTACTTCGGTATCTCCGCAGGAAACTGGAAACATCTTTTTTTATGACCATAAATATTCTTTCAATAACCCCGAACTTAAGAACAAAACTGAGTTAGCTAAACAATGGTGGTTATTAAAAATGAGAACCGATCCCCAGTGGTTTCATGGTCAATCCTATGTTATTTGGATGTTCCAAACGGCTTTAGGCAGAGATACAGTCTGTCTCGAGTAAAAAATAAGAATCCTGAAGTACGCACACAATAATCTCTTAAATAAACGAGATTAACTGATGGCCAGAGGCAGACAGAAATGTAAATTTAAAATAACCAATAACTCCAGATCCGACGAACAGATAATTCTATAACGGTAAAGAGACCGAATTTTATACCACTAGATTATTTACAATAAAACACTTGCAATTATAGTGCTGTCCGGTATTAACTCGGTTATAACGACTTGATGATATTTTTTCTTCGAAATTTAAGTTGAGTGTGCGTATTCCGAAGTACCTGTTTATCCAAATTACTTATAAATAAATGAGATAGCATTAAGAAACATTTTTCTGCAGATAATACATTAGTTATTTAACTGATATAAGTCAAACAGATCAAATACTACCACTAGACATTATTAGATTTAATATAAATTAACACAAAACTTTAAAATAATAACTATTTTATTTATTTATTTCTTTATGCGTGCATGAAAGTACTTTTGTGTACGGAATGAATAAAATTATATATTAACCGAACCTAAATACGTCCTATGGAATTGGGGGCGGCTAATAATGCAATTTTCTGCATCTTAATCAATTAAGAATGAAATATTAGTGAGCAAAATAACAACGACATATATAATCACCAATAAAATTAATTACATAAAAATACATAATATATAAACTACATGAGTATCAATTCTTTGAATTCATAGTAATATATTACACAAAATATAGACAATTTAAACGTATCATGAGATAATATTTATTTAAAACTTATTTTAACATGAAAACATACAGATAGTTTAAAAACTTTGTATATATTTATATATATATATATATAAATAAATAAATATATATATATATATATATATATCGTTTAATAGACTTATTTTCCATGACTAAATTAACTCCATGACGCGCGTATAATCTTCATTTTCTATCTTTTCCCTTCTATTTCTCTGAGAGTCTAGACGAAATTAAACCATATGACAGGCAGCAGATGGTCACTCTCTTCCTTCTTTTTACTTTTTTTTCTTTCTTCTTGTCTTTCCCTTACGCGCATCCGATTGTCAGTTTATTCCCTCTTCTTCCTAGGTTAGTAAACGCGTGTCAAGTCATTTACGGGTAAGAACGTGCATATTTAGGTGTGTATGTGTGAGTGTGTATGTGTGTGCGTGTGTGTGGGTGTGTGTATGCGTGTATGTCGTTGTTTCGGGTTACCGGACAGTCGTTTAAGTGTCATAATTTTCTTGTTGTTAAAAAAAAAATCCCTCCCTACTAACTTAATTCCCACCCTCTCTATAAAATGTATTAAGTGGATTACTACAACCACCACCTTTGGTTTTTGACGGTCGGGGCCCGATTCTTTTTTTTTCTTTATTTCAGTATCAAAAATGTAATGGTCTAGTTTAGATGCTTGAAAATGCCATAAGGTTGTAATAAATTATTGCATCGACAATTATGTAATTTCCGTGTTATATTTTTTTGCTATTGCTCTGTTTAACACATTGAGCTATCATACCCAGATTTCCGCCTGGAATTATTTCATTATAACACTATATGTATATATATATATATATATATATATATATATATATATATATATATATATATTTTTTTTTTTAAGGAAAGCAAGAAATCACAAATATAAATGGGAGAATAATGATATGTATTTTCTGATTCGTTTAAATTATCTGCTGCGCATTCGAACAATTTCAAACATTATGCAATTCGAAAACATTCTAACACAACTTTTCCAAAAGGGAAATGCATTATTTTGTAGCTCTGTGTACATATTACAAATCCATATTAAAGAGCAAACCAGTTGATCCTACCCCAACCTTGTTGTTTTAATTTATTTTGGTTTATTTGTTTTACGTTTGCTATAATATTCATGAATCGTTTTTTTTTTAGTACTTCTTTTTAAATTGTATCTCAACCAATTAACTATATAAAAGTTTACACTAATCCTCTATGTGCTTTTTAATAAAAGTTAATATTTATTTCCTAAATATTATTGATATAATTGATTATTTACCAAATAATGAATTACACTACAAAATTCTACTTTAAACTTATGTGTCACAACTGTATTCTCTTAGCGAAAGATGTTTTATTTGTTTATATATACAGTGTCATAATTGATTTTAATTAATTACATTATTTGTTAAAAAAGAAAAGTTTATTTTAAAAATATATAAATCAGCATCAATCTTCATGCTATACAGTAATTTTAATTTTATCTTTTTAAAATGTTGTCATTATATAAGCATTCTATATAAACTTTCATTTGATTTGACTTCAATGGCATTATTAAATAATTTATGTTATAAATCTGATTGTTAAATTTCATGAAATTGGCTAATCTTTTTCAGGTTAAGGTATTCATATTCTTTTACTTTAGCATTTATTATCGCCCTTATTTAATTTTAAAGTTATAATTCTTATGTGAAAATCCTCATTCAAATTTCTATAAAGTTTCTCATTCATTCTGAAACTGCCAAATTTTGATTTCACGTATATTGCTATATCTAAGCTTGCAAGTCATAATAACATGACTTTCTTTACTGTTCAAATCCATTAAGTGCAATTTTCTCATACATAATCTTGTTTTCCCGGCTGTTGGAAAACTCCTTCTGTGATACCAGTATTCAAGAATTCTGGTGTAAGAACTGACCCATCAAAGTATCGCCCCATTAGCCATCTCCCATTTTTCGACAAAATATTTGAGACCAAAATTAATCATGCTCTTGTCCATCACCTTACAGATGCTAAACTCCTGACAGAACAACAATATGGATTAAGCCAAGCCCGATTCACAGCAGCCATCCTAACTGTGATTCTGAACGTATATACCATCCACTGGGCAAAGCGGGGGAGGGCAGAGAAGTAGCCCTATATGTGATATAAGTGCGGGAGTGCTCAAGGGTGTATCCTTGGACCTCTGTGGTTCCTAATATTCATAAATGATCCCCCCGACAAAATTGCCTCTGCGATGGGTATATATGCTGATGACACCATACTATATAACAGATCCGACGGGAAAACAAAGGACCACATACGTAAAGAAATGGCAAAAACACCAGAGGTTGTACTCCAATCTGTAGTTGAAAGGAGACAAAAATAGATGGTCACATTCAATGCTGCCAAGACTAATCTTGTTTCCTTCAATAATTACAATACAACTTCTCTGTCACCAATAGCAATGGCTAACGGCTGTTTATCTGAGAGTACATATTTCAAACTGCTTGGTCTTACGTTCACAGAAAACATGAGTTGGAACAATTGCATTGAAAGCATTGCCAGGGTCGCTGCGAAGAAGGTTGGCTCTCTCTACCGTGCCAGAAAACTACTAAATCCCGAACGTACCATATGCATGTATCAGGCCACCATTCGCCCCAGTGTGGAGTATTGCTTCACATTTGGGCTGATGCATCTGCTATTAGTCTCTCGCCCCTAGACAAGGTTCAAAAGAGAGCCGCAAATCTGATAGGCCCTGCACTGAAATCCCAGCTTCAGCCTCTGTCCCATCGACGAAATGTTGCACCCCATTCGTGGTCTACAGGTATTCTAATGGTGAATGTTCAGATATTGTGCCCAAACGACATAGAAACCCTCAACAAACCCGACAGGCAGCTAAATACCCGCCCCCACATTAGAGATCCATAGATGCAAACCATCTTTCTACCTCAGTAGTTTCTTCCCCAGGGGTCCATTCAATCTCCCTGCTTCTCCAACTGTACTGATATGCAGAAGTTCAAGTGTATCGAGATCTTGCGGCCAAATCCATTCAATGTACCCCCGTAGTTGTTGCCCCTGATAGTAGCTCCCTACACCAAAGTGGCAATTTGCCTTGTTTTGGGTGAGAATGTTATATAAAAAAAAGATATGTATAAACAAACTAGTTCCATTTCCCATATTTTGGTTATAATTATTTTATACACAGTATGTATTTAATATTTTTATCTCTTGCCTTATTTTATATTTTTCATATTAATTTTATCAATTATCAATTATCAAAAGAATTTTTGATCCGCATATTTGAAATTTGGTTTTCAGGCATGTGGAAAATTTTTAATCGTTTTTTTATCCGAAATAAAGGGTTGCTTGGGGGTCAAAAGTGGAAACTTAATACATAAGTGTGTTGGAGGGTTATCTGTTTGCCAACTGTTTCACGAATGCGCATGCGTGATCGTTCACATGACATATTACTTATGTTAAGAATAAGTAGGTTTGAAAAAATTTTGAAGCTGGTAGTAATGATTATCGTACTTGACTTACTGTCTTTAGGTGTGTTTTTACTTACAAAAAGTGAACTGTTTAGAAAAAACAATGAAACTCACATGCACATGTCTAAGTATCCAGAGTATAAACAAACTAGTTCCAAACATCAAACCTACAAACATCTTGTTGATAGCCGATAGTTCTACGCACTTGTCCATGGATTACACATTTACATTTACCCCTCAATATATTATGTACATTTTTTCTTTATACATCTGTTTCGGTAAGGTTAAAGGCGTTATAGAAAGCCTGGTACCCCAAGATTGTTGAAGAAACTCTCAGAAGAAACAATAGCAAAACAGGTATATCGTTATGTACATGTCATTATATATAATGACGCACGTAATAGCACTACTAGATGAGGCGTGCCACGGGGCGTAATATAGACATTACACATCTAAGGGCAACCGTCCGTAAGACAACATACCTACATAGCTAGGTACATATTATCTATGATAAAACAACAACAGATATTTATAAGTGCTATGTATACACATTCAAACGTATTACATTGCAAAACTATCCACTTTCATAGAACACTCAGCGACCAAAATACTTCATAAACAGTAATAGGAAGCCAAGAATAAACATGCGTACTATTCAACGCTATGCATATGTACGTTTATATAGCTATACTATATAACCACAAAGTTACAAGGTTAAAGCGCATTTACGACCGGACTACGCTGGGCTTCCTGCAAGTAATATATTAATAGAATCAGATGCAGATTAAAATACATAGACCAAATGTGGACATTATTATATATTAGAGGAAATGATTAAAAATAATTCAACATAGCGAAGATGTTCACATGAAAAATTTGATAGAGATATTTCAGTTTAATCGTCAATATATATATATATATATATATATATATATATCATTAAATAAAATAAGATCATGACGATAGTTAGACAAAAGCAATTTTGAGATTGATCAGATAAGTTTGGCGATATACCGTGTTGGACAAATCACTCGGAATGTTTGATTCACATGAGCAAGATCAGAAAAATTGTACAAAGTATAAACATTTTACGCATATCAGCAAATAGTAGAAAGTATGAAAATAATACGAACATATACTTCTCAGTGTAGAAAACACAGAAATGTGATTCACATAGTACATAGTTTACTAATAACATTCGCGGAAAACTTGAATATCCTGAAATAAATAATAATTATTATACCATGATTTATTATATTAAATTCTAATTTCCGAACAAACTTTCCTAATTGATTATGTAATACTTTTGTTATTATTTAAGAAAAATGTGGATTACTCGTTCAACACTTCATGGGAAACAATAAAGGACGTTGTTAATAAAGATCTACCGATGCATAATATATTCACTATTTTGTATTTTGCTTTCGCTGTAAGATGGGTGATGGGGGTGTGTATTTTCTTTTGATTTGTAATTTTGATTGGATCAACCTAAACTTCAAATGGCGGCTATAAAACCGCTTCTGTACTCTTATGATGAGAAATTCCCCGGCATAAAGTGTCCCCTCTATCCCCCGAATGTTGCCTGTATTCCATTATTCAATACATGTTCCGTTCTATGTCTACCAATATATAGTTGTTTGTCTTCATTTCATACACTTGTTGTCCTATTGAATAAGCTCCAATAATAATTGTTGAGCTTGGCATTATACGGATAAGTCTCCTCCTGTTTAATAAGGAAGACTCTCCCCTCTCATCCAAAAATATCCCTACCCCATCTCGGAAATCTTACATCTCAAAATTAATAGCAGCTATCAATAAATTTATAATTAATATTAGATGGAAAACATACCACCATGACCTTAACATGAGTTTAAAACAAAACCGCTTGGCCACCCCACAAGACCCCCCTCCAGAGTAACTAAGAAAATCCGCCTCAGTCAATAAATAGTATTTGCCGACAGAGGGAGCAAGCGAGAATGGCGGCGAAATATTATGGACTAAAATCAAACCAATTCCCTAAAGCCAGTGAACATTTAGAAGAATTAAGTAATATAATCAAGAACATTTCGAAGAATTAAGTAATATAATCAAGAAAATGAAATTTAAGAAACCTAATAAACATCCACACCCGATAGTTAATAAAATTAACGGCTTGTCACATAAAGTTATGAATGGGGCAGAACTATTTGTCCCCGCGGATCAAACTAAAAAAAAACTATTATAAATTAAACTACCAAACTCATGAGAGCCTAATATATAAAGAGCTTAGAAAATCGTATAAGGAAGTACCGCAAAACTCAATGCATAATAATAACAACCAAGCTAAGAACCTACTTCCTAGCATGAAGCTGAGTAACCACACAGAAATCTTCAACCCAGCTACCCCAAGATTCACCGTAAAAGGATCAAAAGCCTAACTTCAACAGCAACCCCTGTATCAGGTTAATCTGTCCCTCTATATCAGACATAGGAAGAATAAGTAAAAACATATTAGATAGAATACTACCAAGTATAAAAAAGAAAATAAACTTCTCCCTATGGAAATCATGGGACAATATTATAGATTGGTGCATAAAACTCAAAGGCAAATCAAGACTAAGCTTCATAACATTTGACATTGACAACTACTACTAATCTATATCCTGTATCCTTTTAAACGAGGCGCTCATGTAAGCTAAAAATAACTCGGACCTTTCCGACTCAGAAATTAGTCTACTCCTACTAGCAAGAAAGACTTTAATACAATTTGATAATAAATTGTGGACTAGAAAAGACCCCCCTGATCAATTCGACATATTAATGGGCGCGGCCGACTCTGGACAAAAACGGATCTGGTAGGAGTCTGCCTATTAAATGAGCTTAAACACAGATTCAGCAATAGCGACCTGCAAGAAGGCATGTATAGGGGCGGGGGTCTATTAGTAACTGGGGGGTATACCCAGAATGTACAATAGGACCATTCTCAAACTGAGAGAATTTTTTCTTAGTATAACATTAGAGAATGAAAGAAAGCATCTCAAACTTCTTAGACGTAACATTAAACCGAACGCAATTGAACACCCTACACCTACCATAAACCAAATTTGTCGTTGCACTATGTCCGCAAATTCTCCAATCACGCCATATCCGTCATTAAGGCAATCCTTACCTCGGTGTCCAAAAGAATTTCGTATCTCTCTGCAAACCATAAAATGTTCAATGACAGCTGCACCTTTTATAACAAGGCACTAACAAACTCTGGATACAAATACACACTTCAGTATTATAAGAATACTGCTAAAAAAAACTATCAAGCCCCTAAGGCATAGTAACCCACAACAGGACTAAACGCAACTCTAAGCAAAATAATAAGGCAAGATCGAATCATAAGTATCATATGTCAAATACTCCGAACAATAAAAAGCGCATACAAGTTGAGCAGACAACCCCCAAAATTCGGATCTGAAGAAGATCCAATATTTCGTTTACCCCCCCATATAATAATAATGTCCAAACTAATATTCCCAAATAATTATTTAAATTAGTAGAAAAGTCTTTCAAGTATCCACACATATACAGCACGACCTTAAATACAAAATCTATTAAATTATCCTTCTCAACTATGCCTAATGTAGGACAAACTATTATACGCACTACTTATAGGAAAATAGAACCAGCGCAGAAAATAATTAATGACAACCAAACTGCAATTGTAACGATCCAAATATCTACCCACTGGGGAATTACTGTGTACACTCAGACGTCATATATTCATGTACAGTAACAGAACTCCCGCCTAATACAAAAACTAATAAGTTGACAACCCAAACCTATAGTAGCAGTTACACCAGAGAGGATCCGTATAATCAAATAAGCAATAGTACACAAACTGAACAACTGACCACACCGCAGATAGGTATAAGCTCTACAGAACCTGAACATAGAAACTCAGGCCACCCCCAGATAAATGGAGACCCTTTAGATACACCGCGTACAACCCCTATAATATATACCTACATAGGATTATACTCCTTGTTTTTAAAGCCAGAATTGCGAACAATTTACATTCATTTTCTAAGGAGAAACCTAAAACAAAAACTGCCCTTTCTAACCTAGTAAGAAATTAAAAACAAACAACATTTTACATAAATGGAAAATACTTAGAAATCATTACTAAGAAAGTCATACAACTCAGACTCTAAATTATAACGGCACCTAAAAAATTAAATATGCTCAATTCAGAAGAAGAGAGAATTTGCAGTTGTAGGCACAAGATAAAATTCAGATGAGTAAATGCACTGAAAATGCACCACTGAAAATGCACCACTGGACAGGAACAAGCTTATTGCCCTTCTTCGCTATCCATCAAATGCAACAATACTAATCACTAACCATTTTTTAATATAAACATAGCCCACCCTCTGAGTACATAACAATTACATAACTTTAAATAAATTACCGACCTAGAATCGCCTTGATATTGGCAATGCATAATTAAAAATGTATATATTTTAAACACAAGCCCTCAGACAACTTTGCCTAACAAACCCTATCTCCGTAATATGTAAATTAATTTGCGAGCAATCAACTTCTTAGCACACGATGCAACCTGAATATAACCTAAACAATATAAAACCCAGGCCAAATGAGAAAATAGCTTGGAAACCACATTCCCAGGAAGAAAGACTTAAAACCTTAATTTAGAACAATATAACCAACCACCCCTTAACCCAACTGGCAAACCCACACCCCAAATAACAAATTATGTTAAAATCAACGCAGTTGGCATCCACTAGTAGAGTTACACTAAACCCTTTACCCAGTAGTATTTACATTAACACTTTTACATGTACTGAAAATATAATCTTGAACAAATACAGTTTTTGCCATCCAAATAAGAAGGAATAAAGTATTCACCAGACCAACGCATCTATGCAAGATCACCCTAACAAAATTATTGGAGAAATATGGAATTTTAACGGACAGCTATACACAATGATTCTTGCATATCTTGGCGATAAGAACTACTACATTAATTAGTCACGCTGATTGGATGGGCTTGCGCCTTGTGTCCATCAACGAGAAAGTATGTATCCAAATTTCTAAGCCATGCTTGTTAATAAAAACATGAATTTGATGTCCTTTATAATCGAACTTTAAGAAATTTCAACTTTAAATCTGCACTCTTGAAACTATCGTTTCCAGTGAAGCAATCCTTTAATTTAATTTACCCTTAAGGGATTTTTTCATCGAACTTTTACGCTTCCCCGGCGTATTCTACATCTATTTTTAATCTATTTTTATCTGCGTTTGTATATATGGATATATATAGATGTATGTGCGTATATGTATGTATATATGCATATATATATATATATATATATATATATATATATATATATATATATACATACACATATATATATATATATACATATATATATATATACATATTTATATATGATTTTATTTTATTTTATTTTTATGGGGCCACAAATCCCTCACTCCTCAACACCATCTCCTGTTACTCTGACCCCCCACTTGTATGTATCCCTTTCTTTTACGCTCCCCAAATTAGTATTATTAACAGTGTTATAATTATTATTAGTAGTAGTAGTGGTTGTGATGGACGAGGTAGTGGTAGTAGTATTGTTACTACTATATTTGTTATTATCATTATTATTACTTAGTGTTTTACGGTTAATTCTATTATTATTACTACTACTGCTATATTACTATTATTGTTATTATTATTATTATTATTATTATTATTATTATCCCCGTTATTATTTCCAGGATTAGTACCAAACCCGCTACCATTATCTATACATAACAAGTGTCTCCTTATTTATTTAGAATTCAATAAAGCGTCCTCAACATTATATAATTATTCTTAATTTTTGTCGTTCCTAATGACCGCTACGCTAGACGCCGCATCTTCCCCATGCTACCTAGCACCTTCTCTACTCTTCTGATGAGAAGCATTAGGCTTTGGAATACCCTGACATATTCCCCGAATTTTGTCCTGTAGTCCATTATTCAATAACTGATCTATTCTATATCTACCAATATATAGTGTTCTGTTTTCATTTTATACTCATGTTGTCCTATTGTATAAGCTACAATAATAATTGTTGAGGCTGGCATTCTCCGAATAAGCCTCCTATTGTGGAATTTAACTTTCTCTTTTCCTCTTATATATATATATATATATATATATATATATATATATATATATATATATAAATGTATATATATATAAATATATATATATATATATATATATATATATTCTTACGTGTACAGAATTATTTATGGTAAAACATGAACTCACTTTTAGCATACGGACTTTAAAAATATATATATATATATATATTTCTGACAGGATCTGTACCTCGCTCAGCAGAGCTAACTTGCTGTATTATTACGATTAAAACACAATATTATATCGAAATAGGGCGGGGAACACATAAATAAGTTAATAAAATAAAGCAACTTACTCATCAAATCGGTGAGTTTTCTCCTACTTGTCTTATGCTATCCTCAGGTCCGCCCATTATAATTTCGTGATTGTTATTTTTCATTTTTACTGCATGCTAAACATTTTGCAAACTACCTTAGGTTTCTGTCCGCCGGAAACAAACATTCCAGTTATGATCCTTCAAAGCTATTTTCACGGTTACATATTTTAATAGAATATACAGTTTGACTTTCTGTGAACATTAATTAAAAACAATACTTTTTTGTACTCTTAGTTTCAGTTTTTACTTGTTTTCCATTTTCTGCTTGTTCCACTCATTGTTTCAATTGCAACTACTAGACACAATTTATATTCAGTTTCTGTAGATTTTCCTAATGCACACTCGAGGAGAATAGATTATCTTATGAAATTTGCGTGTAGTATTTTCTTCTTATCAGAATAACCTTTTCCCGTGCATCTGTGTAAATATTTTCTGCAGACGTTTTTATATAGTTACGCTTTTTTGGCGAAATTATCAAAACGTCGACAAAACGTGTTTAATTATTTGGCATGACTTCGGAACTAGTTGGAAATAGCGGCTCGCTTTTATTCATATAAATAACACACTTCAATATTAAATTAGACTTTGCACTTTTCTTTCTAAAATGGCAGGATACCACAATGTAATGTTTTCTATTTTAGCAAAGAGGACACATTAGTGTAAGTCGTTTGTAAAATCGGTGCACTTGCTAATGAAAATGTTGGTTTAGAGTTTAATTCAATAGAATGTAAAGTGCGATAAATGAAGTGACGAAAAAACGAAGCATTTTCTCATATTAAGAAATTGATGGCATTTTTTTGCGAAAGGTTACAAAATGTTAATAATTGATGCAAAGGTTAGTTTTCACCTCAGACCAGGTGTTAATTTCTTAATGTATAACACATGTTTGAGTAATGGTTACATCTAAAGATTTAACGCTATTAGATGAAGTGTGGTGAAAGGGAACAGAAAAATACTAATTACCTTTAAGAGCATGGCTGAAAACATAATACATTGTATGATACTAATCGATTATAGTAAATTTGAAACATTATTTCGGTAATTTTTTAGATTAGGTCGACCTCCACAATTTTCTTTTAAATGACGACTTTTAAAGGTTTCCGACTATGCTGAATACAGAAATCGCATAGAAATTTTGCAGAAATAAGTAGTTATCGAGATATAGGTAGTTGTTTCATGCATTGTATTCTTTGGCGGCAATCTTTGTTACGCGCATAGATTTGTTCATGACGGTCGCAAGCGTGTAAAAAAGACGGCTGCATTATACAAATTTTTAATATCCCTATAACTACTTATTTCTGCAAATTTTCAATGCGATTTCCGTATTCAGCATAGTCGAAAACCTACAAAAGTCGTCATTTAAAAGAAAATTGTGGAGGTAGACCTAATCTAAAAAAAATACCGTTTTTTTTTGTTATTCAATGGTTATGTTAAAGTACAGAATAGGTACAAAACACCCTCTTCTCCCAATGTTAAGAATGGATTTAAAAATAATAACATTATTATTTCAGCACGGATCAATAAGTGCACGAGTACCGAATTTCTTTATAAAAACTTCTGTAAAGAAAAAAAAAGAATAAAACGTGCACTGTCAATTTGTGTTAAAACATGTTTTCTTGAAAAAAAAAACAAAAAAAATACGGTAAAAAAGCAAGGAACAAAACGTTAATCGGTATTCATGCAGAGAGTGATCCTTGCTGAAATAATAACGTTATTATTTAAAAAAAAAACATTCTTGATATGGGGAGGGGGTTTTGTGCCTATTCTGTACTTTAACGCTACAATTGAATAAAAACATATCATAACACTTTAACTAAACGTGGGAATGCGATTAAAAAAAAGCGCAGATCACTCTCTGCATCAGCACCGAAAGTACAGAATAGTAAGAAAACATCATCCCTCCCCATGTTAAGAATGACTTTCTAAATAATGTTAATGATTCAGTACTGTTCCTTGTCTGCTTTAGTTTAACTTTTGTTTATTAAATTGTTAGGTGAAAGTCAAGAATACTTACACAACACCCCTATCCCCATGTTAAGAATGGCTTTCTAAATAATAACGTCATTATTTCAGCGGGGTAACTTCTCTGCATAAGTACCATGTTTTGTTTTAAAATTGTTAGGGAAAGGAGAGAATAGTTACAAAATACCATCACCATGTACAGAATGGATTTCTAAATAACATTATTTCAGCACGGTATTTTCTATGCATACGTACTATCTATTTTTTTAATTAAATTTTTAGGTGAAAGTACAGAATAGATTCAAAATTCCCTCCCCATGTTAAGAATAGCTTTCTAAATAACGGTATTATTTCAGCACGGTACCTTCTCTGCATAAGTAATATCTTTTGTTTATTAAATTGTTAGGTGAAAATATAAAATAGTTACAGAACACTCTCCCTTTCCCATGTTAAGAATGGCTTTCTTAAAAGCGTTATTTTAGCACGGAACCTTCTCTGCATAAGTACCATCTTTTGTTTATTAAATTGTTAGGTGAAAGTATAGAATAGTAACGAAACGTCCTCCCCATGTTAAGAATGGCTTTCTAAATAACGTTATTATTCTATTATTATAGTTTATGGCATTTTCTCTGCATAAGTACCATGTTTTGTTTATTAACTTGTTACGTGAAAGTACAGTACGCATGCAGAGAGTGATCCGTGTTGTAATAATACCGTTAATATTTAAAAAGTCATTATAAACATGGGGATGGAGGGTGTATTTTAACCTTACAATATCATAAAAAATATATATTAAAACTTTAATTAAACCTGGAAATACGATTTAAAAAAATAGCGCGGACCATTCTTAACTTTAGACCCCCCAAAAAAACAAAAAAAACTGTACTTTTACCAACAAATCTTATATCGAAAAACAAAATAAAACTCAAAACGCATGCGACAAACTTTTTTTTGGCCTCATATAATAAAGAAAAAATGTGTAAATTAAAAAAATTGAAGATAAACAAATGAATTATGTTTTTTTTTTGTTTTTTTTAACTTATCGAGTAAATAGAAAATGAAATCTACTTCTTTTCTGTCAATTTCTAGGTGTGAAATGAATCGAACCGGGAGTTCAGTTTCATCAACAAAGCAGGTTCGCACTAACGGTTAAAAAATATATTTATTTTATTTAATATTTTAATAATTCGCGAGGTAAATTTATTTAAATAACATAAAAGCATCCCTCCACTCTAAAGATGGGCGGTCTGAAAATTTCAAATAAATTGGTAACCGTAGAAATATGTTTTTATTCACCTGTAACAACAACAGATTTATATATATATATATATATATATATATATATATATATATATATAATTATATATATATATATTATACAAGATTAACATAATATTAAAATATCAAAAATCCTGGAAAGCTCATATATAAGAACGCTTCTACCCACTATAAATTATATCACATTCGAAAAAAAGCAATACTGATTTGCGTCAGGAACTGGATTATTTTAATACTCGAATTTGTAATCAGCCTATATTTAAAATCGACTTTTCATCGACTCTAAATAGTTATACCTATCGCCGTATACTGTATATTTTAATTTTCACTTTGTTTTCATTTTCGCTCTTTCAGATATTTACTTCCACACCTGATGGTGATTCGTGGACTAATCGAAAGCGTTTTTTACAAGGACAACGATGGAACCTTTATTAATATATTGGATTTTGAAACATAAAATGTTATACGGAAAATCAAAAGATAAAAAAAAGACAATGATGGCACATTTACCGTCACTGGATTCTTTATCTTCCACCAGACTATCCATTAATGTGTAATCACCTTTTTCTTTACCATATTCCCTCTGCTTAACTTATTTTGTGTTCAAGTATGATCTTTGACTTATTTGTTGTTTGACCAAATACTTCTGCATGAAAAAATCGATCCTGCAATTTGCTAATTCCTACCCTCTGATGGGAAGGAGAGTATTTCTTCGAAACTCCGCGGATTAAGGACTATCTATTTATCTAGTGTTCATTTTCAGATTAAATATGTTTTAACCTATTTAAAAGTGTTTTTTAACATATTTCATTAACTGTTTGCTCACACACACACACACACACACACACACACACATATATATATATATATATATATATATATATATATATATATATATATTTATATATACCTTTATCAGTAAAAGGTACTGTTTGTCTTTCTGTCTGTCCGTCTTTGCACATTTCCCTACACAATAACTCCGTCAACTTTCAGTGTACAGACTCGAAATTTGATATAGAGGATAGTGAGATTAGGGAAAGTTTTCGGCCAGACATTTGGCTATGAAGGACAAAAATTCATCGATTTAACCTTTGAGAAGTCTACAAAACATCTCCAGAAATTTTGGATCTAAACACTTTGAATTTTAGATATAGGTCTCTTGGACATGAGTCTTAGTTAATAACTTGATTTGAGCCCCCCCCCCAAAAAAAAAATAAACGTTAAGATTCATGATAGAGCTCGAAGTTTTTTTTTTTTTTTTAATTAACCTCTATGGTATCTACCAAATTACTCAGGCAAATTTGTGTCTAAACATTTGAAATTTTACACAAAGGATATTCAGAGATAGGACAAGCTTTTTTATCGGTTTGGGCCGAAAATTTAAGCTACAAGTATACAAATCTGCGTATGTATTTTTGTATGTCTGCTTAAAACTTTCGAAAGAGGCGAGGGATTTTTACAAGATCAGTATCGTTGTGAATTTCGACCGTCAGACCACGAATACCGAAAAAGTCGCTATAACATTAATTGTTTCACCCTTAACTGAGAACTATTCTACAGGGTGAGGTTGCTTTTTCGCCGATATTTTCCAAAATCATAACTTATTTTCGATGTCCTAGCCTAAATTTAAACCTACATCACGTCCCCGTTGGCAGTAAAGACGACACGTTTTTTCACGTTCTATTCCTCCTTTGCAGTACGAGTTCGACTGCCTTTCTACTAACAGTTTTTTTGCACAACAAACACCTCCAAACACCCGAGAAACGGCGGGCACCCATGCTAGGACGTGTATATATATATATATATATATATATATATATATATATATATATATATATATGTATATATATATTTACAGAGAGAGAGAGATACCGACAGACATGGAGACAGAGGCCGCCAGAAAAAGAAACAGTCAGAAAGAGAGGTAGTTAAAAGAAGAATTAGAAAAGAGCAAAAAAAGTGACGTGTACATCATGGTTTCCTCTTTATTTCGAAACTTCCTCTAGATTAACAATAAATCGTTGAACACATGACCTGGATTTTTCCTTTTATTTTTTTTATATTGTCGGAATACTCTGTTCCTTACCTTCATTATATATATATATATATATATATATATATATATATATATATATATATATATATATATATATATATATATATGCCTAGCTTATTTAATCACAGTAATTTAGATAAGAAAACATATGTTTATGCGTAAATTTTCAGCGTTTTCTCACACAGGTCTCAATATATATATATATATATATATATATATATATATATATATATATATATATATATATATGTATATATATGTGTATATATATAAATAAATATTTGTATATATACACATATACATATATATGTATATATATATATATGTATGTATATGTGTATATATATAAATATATATTTGTATATATATACACATATACATGTATATATGCATATATATATATATATATATATATATATATATATACATGTAGACCTTGGTAGTAAGTTATACAAATATATATAGCAATTAAGATATACAGAATATTTCGAACTTACTTCTAGTGAAGCCGCATCAGGCTTATGCCTGGTATGAACGCGGAATATTATGTGTAGCTTAATTACTATATATGTTTCATAACTTGATATATATAGATATATATATACCTAATAATTTTATATATTTATTATTATTTGATTAACTAACTGTTTTCTTACCTATTTCTATATTGTTAAAACAAACCTGTAACTTATATTTCATGAATTTATAGTTTCCTTCTCTCTTTCCTTCAACTACAACGCCCGAAAATTATTTATAAAATATTTTTCAATTTCCCCCTCCCAGCTAATATATATATATATAAATATACATATATATATATATATATATATATGCATATATATGTATATATATGTATATGTATATGCATGTGTATGTGTGTGCATTTGTATGTATGTGTATTTGTATTCATATATATGTTTATATGTGTATATATGCGTGTATTTTTACGTATCTGTGTGTATGTGTGCATATATATGTATATAGTTATATATATGTATGTATGTGTGTATATATATACATATACATATATATATATATTATGTATATGTATACATATGTATATATATATGCATGTGTATGGATGTATATGTGTATATATGCATGTATATATTTATACGTACGTATATGTGTATATGTGTGTATGTATATATGTATATGTTTGTACGTACATATATGTGTACATGTGTGTATGTATATGTATATATGTATGTATATATGTATGTATATGTATGTGTACATATGTATGCATATGATTTTGTTTTGTAAAAAAATGTGTAAATTTGTTTATATCTTCGTCAGTTACTATTCCAAAAGTGTTTGTCTCAACCAAACTTTTTTATTTAAAAAAAAAAAGTAAGCGTCTTTAATATATGTCGGTGGACTGTTTACATTTTGACTATACGTCGCTCAGTTTATTTGTGAAAAAATGTGTGAATTGTTTATATCATCGTCAGTTACTATTCCAAAAGTGTTTGTCTCAACCAAACTTTTTATTTAAAAATCACAAGCAGGAGACCAGTACTTGCATAAACCTGGTCTGCAGTTTTACTTGTTGCTGGCTATCTTGCTCTTGCTTGTTGCTGGATATCAACATTTTGCACCGAGAGAGAGATTAAACCGTCGTATAATGCTAAAACTCTGTAACACCATTTTTGTATAGACCCTCCCTCAGGTATTTGTCTAATATAAAAAAAACGAAGGAAAAAAAAAGTCCTGTGGCGATAAAAAAGCTGTGACGTGTGTACGCTTGTAATGCTGGATGCATGTAACAATTTATCTGCCATCATTATATGTATCTATGTATGTATATGTGTATGTATATTTATAGATGTATGTGTGTATATTTATATATCTACATGTGAGTTTATATATATATATATTTGTATCTATTTGTATATGTATGTTTGTGTCTATGTGTAAATATGTTTGTGTGTGTACATATATACATTTATAAATGTTTGTATGTATTTGTGTATATGCATGCATGTATGTGTATGTATGCATGTGTATATGTATATGTATTTGTATGTGTTCATGTATGTGGGTGTGTATTAATGCATATATATGGATGTGTGTGTATATGTAGTTAAGTGTATGTATATATATATATGCATATGTGTACGTATATATATATGTGTAAGTGTATGTGTGTATGTATTTGTATATGTGGATGAATATGTATGCATATGTATGTGTATGAATGTGGGTATGTATATGTATGTTTGTGTAGTATGCATTGTGTATGTATATAGGTATATATGAGAGTATGCTTATAGGCATGTATGTATGTATACATGTATACATTTATATGTATGTATACCAATGACCGTCTTGTTTATGTTTGCATGTGTGTGTATGCATATGTATGTGTGCGTATTGTGTATCGTGTATTGACACATGTATATATGTGCGTGCGTGTATATATATATGTATGCATAACAATGACCGTCGTTAGTGTCATGTGGCACTCGTCTGACAAGACGGTGCAATCATCATATATATAGGTACTCAGGCATGTGCTCTTCCCCCATTTACGTATGCGCATTTGCTGTACATATGTATGCGTGTGCTTGTATTTGTGTATGTCTGTTACTTATTATCATAAAAGAAAATCCTTACTGTTATTAATCTATTATTTAAGTTACTTAATGAAGTTTTCGCCTATTTTATTTTATTAAAATAAACCTGTAACGTTTAATTTCTACCTGCCCGGCTAATTTATATATATATATATATATATATATATATATATATATATATATATATATATATATATATATATATATATATATGTATATATATATATACATATATATGTATACATATATATATGTACATGTGTGTATGCGGGTTTTTGTGTATGTATATATGTGTATGTATGTGTATGCATGTATATATATGTATATGCATTTATATGTATGTATATGTGTTTATTTATTTTAATGTTTACGTATGTGTGGTCTTTGTATATATACTTAGGCCTGTGTTCTCCCCCCCCCATTGATGTGTCTCCTTACATTGTACAGGTGTACGCGTGTATGTGTATTTATATGTGGGCGCATATTTTATTTACTTATCATTAACAATTCTTTTTTTAATATTTTAATTTTTTAATTTATATTATTCACTTTCTGATATTCTTACCTACCATTAAACTATAAAATAAACCTGTAAAATATAATGCATTAATTTATTTTTCCTTTTCTTTTTCTTTCCATTTTATAAACAATATATATCCCTCAATCTCTCCCCACCCGGCTAAATCACTTTAAGCCCCATTTTCAACCCGTTCCTTCACAAACATTTCCTCTCCAACCATTTGCCATAGTGACCCTTTAAATTAACTGTTACTTATGCAGTCATAAATAAGAGTAGCGTTATTTAAATTTAAACCGTTATGAACTAAAAAAAAACGTATATAAGAATTTACACATATTAATATTTAATTATAAACCCCTCTGTTATTGTATACACTCCTACTACTTTTAATCCCAACGTCCTCTCCCTACCACTTCTCCCTTTATTTTCTAACCCCCCTTCATCTACGATCTTTCCATTCTTATTTGATTTCATAACTTTGTCCATCTATGAATTCTGACGATGCTATTTGGATTTTTCCTCTTTGAGGATTTTTATCTAGCGGAAACAATTTGTAAACTCATATTGGACTCACAGTAATACATTTCCTATATATATATATATATATATATATATATATATATATATATATATATATGGAATGTATTTTAGAAATAACTTAAAGTACATATAAGTGCATAGTATTTTTTAAAATTTTACAGAATGTGAGAGAAATCTTCTGGAGCGGCAGTTTTAAATCAGATTTATTAAGATATGTTTATAGAATTTTGATATCAAATTCTATACAGTTTTTTTCTTTGCCTTCTCAATTTAAATGTCGGCTTAGCTGGAATTATTTATTACTTTTTCATAGTTTTATTACAAGGGGAAGTTACATTTATTGAACTATCACTTATAAAGGTGGAGGAGGATAAAAGGTGGCGGTATCTTTAAATATTATGACGTATTAACAAATTTAACAAACGAAAGGAAATCCTGCAGATTTTTTTTTATTCGTATGTCAATGTATTTTTAAAAGCAATCAGACATATAAATTAAGAACATTTTTAAAATTAAAATATTATTTTTCATTTCTATAACATCAGATATTTTCAAAAAGCACCAAAGAATCTCGAATAAAATGATAAATATCGTAAATACCGAACCGGTAATTGGATTAGTCGAGCTGTCATGTAGAAATATCACGAGTTTTTATTGGTTTTATTAATCATTTTCCCTCATATATTTTCATTATTGTTACTGTCGTCATTTCATCGCTTGTTTTTATTTTATTTTTTTTCCATTGAACATTTTGTTTATTCGATCAGTTACTGTTTGGATCTAGGTGTAAAGCAATCTTCGAAATTAAGCTTGTAATATTTCCCCTGTTTTCTAATGTTAGCATTGTTTAAAATTTAATTTATTTCTATTCTCGGCTTTAGTATTATAACGTTTGATCCGATTGTAAATACACCGCCATCGAAAATCGTCAAAAATGGTCTTCACTTGTGTGATATTCGGCCTGTTGTAGTAGTTCTTTTACTTCGGGGTTAAAAAATCCGAGCTTTTCGGACTACTATCGTATACAGTACAGTCATGAATTTCGTCCCCTTTGTGTATGTCTGAGTGTTTGTAAGTACGTATTTGTATAATTAGTTGAATATTCGATTAATGTAAACTGTACTTTTTTCTTGAACTCGTTTTAATTGACTACTATCCATGCCATATATTAAATGTTCACATGAATTAATGCTATATTAAAATATAAATAATTGACTAAAATAGTTGTTCTTATCAGAAATTTGCGATGAGTGACATTTGAAGAAATGGAAAATGAAATGAAATTGCATAATATGCAATAGATACTGATTAGGTGCAATCTGAAATAGACATATAGCAGGTTTAGGATCATATAATATGCCAGCTAGAAAAATAATAAATTATAGGCACACTTTTTTTTAAAATGTAAATCAAATAATATTGACTAATAACATGATGTACATTGGTCTTCACTCTGTAATAATTCACCCTCACATCACCTGTTTACTGCCAGCCTATTGTATACTAAAACATATTCTTTAGTTTTGCAAGCTGTCTTCCGATTCAGGCAGCGTGTTAAATCAACTAAACCCTAATATTATTAGTACATTATATAAGCTGTAAATAATAAAACCTTCAGAACTTTGAATTTAGTTATACATACTCGGTGACACAGACCAGCCAACCTCTCTCCCACAGAAAATACGTTGCAAGCCTATATTTTGTATGGTTATTTCGATGGCAGTCGCTCGTCTGAACTCCAATCTCTTGTCTCCCCTCGCCAATTTTTTACAAAAACAACCGTCTAGCTTGATGCACTGTCAAAAAATTTCCCCACTCTTTATCTATGCCTAAATCAAAACGTAGATTCCATGAACAAAGCTTCTTTCTTAGAACTAAACGCCTGTGGAACTCTGTTCCGGTTGCCTGCTTCCCTCCTGACTGCAACCTGGATGTCTTCAAATCCCACGTAAACAAATTCCTGATGAACAGCCCCCTTAAGTAGACACATTAAATATCCACACTATCGTACTGCACTTACAATAACCTTTATCCATGAGCAGCTGCGCTTGTGACCACCTTGTTATATATATATATATATATATATATATATATATATATATATATATATATATATATATATATATCGCAATTTTTATGAACCCAATAGTATCAAAACCGTGAATGTAATATTTAAAACAAATGTATTTTAGCTCGCCGTGAATAAAGACATCTTCATCAATGCTCCTCTGAGGAAAGATATAATTCTGCAATTAATAGCTCAGGTATAAAAGTTATTATATTATGTTGATTTTATCCAGTTATAAATAAACTCCTCCTTCTTTGATCATCATCATCATGCAGTCCGTCCGTCTGGACGATGATTTGTTGGGACGTCAGTGCTTCATGCCTCGATGTTGGCGTAGTCTCACTCCATCACTACATAACTTTCAACCTTGGGTTCAAACTAGCTTGCGCAGTTTAGGTGCAGTATCTTTTGCACATTAGATAGACACCCTCTTAACCTCCAAGGCTCACACATAGTAGAGCGAATCCGAGACCACTGGCACCAGAGGAAGCCGAAGCTTATGGCCGAAAGTAATCTGTGAGGTAAACAGTCACCCTATCGTGTCAGCTTCTACGTCTTTTCTTTCTGGATGAGGTTCCCTAGGCTTGTAAGGAAAACTGCAAGGCAGCAGTAGGATTTGACGTCAAAGTTCCCATCTCTAGGTTTTTGCTGTGATAAGGCCCACAAGGTATTGATGATGATTTTGGGGTTGGCTCCCCTTGTTTTCGCCCAAACAAGGGCACCCACAAGACAGTGCGGAAAGGGTTGGTAGTTTGACAGGGTATATCCAATTATCGGGGGGGCATAATGCACTACTTCTGGGGTCCCCTAATACTCCGAGATCTCTTACAAACACGCCGTCCTCTTTAATTCCAACAGAGATGACATATAAGTAATACTCCACTATACGCAGATCGAGAAATATCATAGGTTGGTCTCTAGCACTTTAATTAAATAAGTGTTTTAGATGTTTATATTTATATGAGGTGATTCTGTTAATAATTTGTAGTATGTGTTTAATAAAAATATAAATGGTTTCGGGTTATTTACAGTGTACATGTAAAATATTATTTATTTCCTGACAATATATATTTATTTAAATCATGGCAGAATTGGATTTACAAAGACAACTATCTATACAGAATAGAGAATACATAGCAAAAATACATTACGAAAGTAAAACTCGGACTTTTAACAAATCCCACATTCGAGCCACATTAAACAATGACGAACATACACTATATGAACAAAAAGAAAATTTAGTTTTTCAGGGCGTTCATGATTTGAATATTTTATCATATTTGTCAACCTGCAATTTGTTTATTTCTTTCGTGCACAAATATGGACAATATTGTTTTTCTGCAGTGTATTAAAATGTACTTGAGCTCAAAATGATGCAGTAAACACGCAGTATTTGTTTATGTTTTATCAGAATATCGTATATATATATATATAAGTACATAGAATGATGCAATAGAAGATTAGCTTAGTAAAATATAAAAATAATATCCAATAGATGAAGTTTCTGTTTTTATATATACGTGTCTTGTAAGCCATAACTAAATAGCAGTAACAAACAGGAAAATATAATTCGAGTAACGTCTATGTACATACAGAGGACAATCATAAAACTAGAGTATCGAATATGAGATATGTTTTGTTGATTTTTTTTGGATTATGTATAATATATATATATATATATATATATATATATATATACATATATATATATATATACATATATATACATGTGGATGTAAGTGTGTATATATTACCTATGTGTTTTTTATTCATAGTTATACACGCGTGATTTCCACCAAGGATGTTATACATATAGCTGTTTTTGAATAATAATATTTAAGTATATACGAAATATATTGAAGATCTCGTTTTCCCATCATGATGGAAGAAATTCGAAATAAGATATTTCCCTCGAAACTGTATAAAGTTGCTCTTCATCGCATGTTGTCATTCTCACATATTTCGGACTCTATAAGGTTGTATATTTTATGAGGCATTCATAGGATGACCAAATCTTTGCTAATCGTTGTTCTAATCAAACTGTTTTCGAATACTAGAGATTAAATCGGTGAGTCAACAAGAATTCATTGGGAAATCTAAGTATTATTATTAAGTATGTTCTTTCCTCTGCATAACCTCTAATATAGAAGGTAAATGATAAGTTTATACATGTAACAAATGTCTTAGAGAAAAATGTTGACTATCAAAATCTTTGTTTCAAATGTTTAGTAGTTATTTAAAGCAATTAACATTGGTACACACATCTGAGGTTCTCGCGACAAGAAGATACGCTAATATTTTACACAGTCTAAAACATAAACAAAAACTAACGCTATCGCGTGTTTGTGGTTGTCAACTTTTTTTGCCTATGCGTTGGAGAATTGTCTTGCAATAGTTGAGTTACATTTGAAAGCGTACGCTTTAATCAAAAGAAAGTAATGATCTACTGCATAATCTAACTTACAACACATGAAAAGCAATTATTTCTTTTCTGATCTAAAGATCAGACGAGAAAGTCGCTAAGAATCAAGAATTTATTTAATCAATAAAAATTAGTCAACGCTTCTAAAAAAGACAAATTCGAATTAGATAAACAACGTAAATTGATCAAAGCGAAATTTAACAAATACTAACATTGAAAGAAAACGAAATTGTTAGTAAACGTATGTAAAGTTATCCCAATAGAACGTCCATGTACGCACAAACACACGAACATGCATGTGCACATACATGTAGTCTTATGAATTTGATTTTGTGTAATGGTATTCATACCAAACACTCTTTCTTTCTATCTATTTAAAAATAAAACACTTTTTATGTACGATTCATGAGATTGCATTCATTGCCAAAAGATCTAGCTAATTTGTATATTTATAAAAATATTCATTTTAATTAATTCCATACAAGATGCTAAGATTTCTTATGGTATCAGCACATTTAGTTAATAATTACGTGCAATTATACTACTGCAGATATTTTACATGATTAGCGTAATATTTGCGTAAAAAGACTATAGTAACACACAGACGTAATTCAATTTATATGTATACGTATAAACATTTTTTTTAAATCGCAAACGAAAATTCTCCTTGCATATTCATAAACAAGTTAGTTGAACACATGCAACACTTTAAAAAGTACAAGATTTGTACAAAATAATGCAGTGACTTTGTAATGTATAAGGTACAAAAATACAAATGATTCTACATGACAAAATAAATTTGAAAGGTATAAACCTTATTAATTATACATTAAAATAAACTCTTATTAATATAAATATCTTTTTAAGGTATACTTAAGTAAGTATCAGTTTATATAAGTATAATATATATATATAAGTAAGTATGAGTAAACTTATACGCATACACCTTATACAGTAAACTTTACAAAATCCTTATAAATATATTATACCTTTTGAAGTAAGCGATAATATTTGATTTTTACTTTTTAAATCATTATTATATATATATATAATGACACATGTTATATTATATAGAAAAATGCGACCAGAAAAGTTAATATAGCTAAGATTTAAACATGGAAAAGAAAAAGACCCGGTTGTTAAAACTTTAAAAGAAATGGAAAATAGTATTTTAATTAAAAAAAAATGTAATTACAATATTGCAGAATTAAACAACTTATGTAAAATCCAATTTAAAATTATATAATCAATAATTAATTAATACTACAATATTTTAAGTGACATCTTTATTGTATATTTAGTAGTCTATCCAAACGTTTTTTTTCGAGGTTACACAACTAGTCCTTTAAAGTTTCCAGTTATAGTGTATATAAGAAGCTCCGAGAAAATGTTGTTTTATTCGAAAAGACTACTTATATAAATGTGTCATTCAAATCAATAGATGTATTCTCTGAATTTAAGACTTATAATTATACTGTTTGATACTAAAATTACTTTTTGTAAAAAAATAAACCTCTTTTTTGAGCTGTCATAATTTTTTGAAAAAAAAACATTTAATTACAGTAGATGTCTAAGGGAATTTAAAAAAAAAAACAGTCATTGGAAAACTTAAGATCGGTTTCAAATTAATATTTTTTATCTAATCGATAAATAAAAAAAATAAAAGATACATATGCGTTTCTCCGTCTTATTTGTATCGAAAATTACAATAAACAATATCAATAGAAAACAAACAGAATATTTTAATGTAATATTTATTAATTTAGAAACAGATATAAGGAAAAATAAAACAAACGTAAGAAACTGGCATTCGTCGAATAAGCTTTTCTTTAAAACGGTACTAATATTTTGTCCCTTTTCCTGGAGTATTTCCATAGAGAAAAAAAAATAACATTTTCCTTATATTTTGTCTTAATTTGTGAAGAATATCAGGCAAAAATACTTGTTAAAAATATTCATCGTGTTAAATGACAGTAACACATTATTATTAGTAAGAAATTGTAAAAAATTGTTATTTTCCAAGCCTGTAACGATATATTTTATTCGTTTGCCGTAAAATACGTTCAAATATTTTTAAAACAATGAAGCTATTAGCTTTTATAACTACAAATACACGATTACAAATGTTTTTTTTAAATGACTTAGTGCCATTAGCTAAAATGGAAATAAAAACAAATTCGCGTAGAAGCAGCCTTCTCTATCAGTGTTGGTATTGAGACAAAAATAACTAAGTCAAAATATTATCATACCTTAAGAAATTAATGTATGTGACCATGCGTAAAAGAAGTATTAATTTGTCGAACAGTTGGAATAAACATTTCGCATTTCAACATGTCGATATATGTCGGTTTGCATTATTCATGAAAACAAATATTTTACTCCATCCAAACCACCGCTGGTGTATAATTACGATTTCCCGTTTTTATCAAGTATTATATAACTAGAAGTCTGTTCATCGAATAAATATTTTGATACATCTAATGTTTTTTGATACAGATTTTTACATAAATAGCATTCATTATTTTTAATCGATATATATATATATATATATATATATATATAGTTTTCGATTCCGTTTGAATACAAGCCAAATGGAAATATTTTTTTTTAAATCGCAAGCTTATACACTAGAAAAATCCATAGAACATCGACTCTATAATAATATATACAAAATAGGCAAAAATTAAAATATTGTATTTAAACGTAATTTACGACTGGGTTACGGGGGTCATTTTTGGCTAGCTTAGATAAATACATTTTGCGGTTTTAACAAATCAGTTACTATATTGAAAGAGCGTCTCCAACATAAATTAAATTCAATCGATATTCAAAAAAGTTTCCGTGATCTTTCTAGACATGGGTGTGTTCTTAGGTGTATATACTTATTGAATCGTCTTTTTGGCGTTGGGCATCCCATTGCTCCCCACTATAGTTATCAGCTCAATCCTCAGCAACACTCTGAACCCCAAGATAACTTTTCAGGCCATCTTCCGTGTGCCATGTTCATCAAGTCATTTGCCAAGGTCGCTGAACAAATTGTAGGAGCCTTCTACCGCTCCAGAAGATATCTCACTACTGATGCAATTCTCTATCTATATAAAAGCCAAGTACATCCGAGGATAGAGTACTGCTGCCACATCTAGGCAGGCGCTGCGAAAACAGCCTATCTTTCCTTGAGAGAGTACAAAATGGGCATAGCGGCTTAGTGGAGGATGCCCTTTTCTCTTCCCTGCAACCACAGGAGAGACGTTGCGAGCCTTTCTTTGTTTTATCGTTACTTTCGTCTGAGCTCGAATCTCTGGTCCCCCATTTCCAATCACCAATCTAGGTTAAACCACTGTCAAAATTGTTCCCCAGCCCTTATCTGTGCCAAAACCAAAACGTAGATTTCATGAACAAATATTCTTTCTTAAAAGTGCACGCAGGTGGAACTCTGTTCCGTTTGCCTGCTTCCCAGCGAACTATAACCTGGATGTATTCAAGTCACAAATTCCTTATAAATCGCCCCCTTTACTAAGACACTTTATTGAATCTCAAATAATAACGATTACTGCGATAGTATTCCATTGATTACTGTACACGCTATAAGCCTTATCCCAGAGTGGCTGTCGGGCCTTGATAAGTGGTGACTACCTTCTAAATAAAAGCCAAAGGCGTCACATGCGGCAAAATAATACACTATATTTAGCATATCGCGCTCCCATTGTGACACAAAATCAGCATCATCAGCATAGAGTAGTTCCCTTACAAGACCTCCAAATGTTTGTGACTTGGCAGTAAATCTTCTTAGATTTAATACTTGGTCAGTGGTCTTGAAGCGAAAAAAGACACCCTTATCGCAATCCATAAATGCGTATGTAAGAAGCACTGCGAAGTGAATTGAGAATAAGGATGAATATCTCCCTATTTAGCATATCCCCCTGTTTCACACCGTTGGCAACGGCCAATTCCCCAGATACTTACTGGTTGTATACAACGGGAGCCTTCATTTTCTGTGGGTTTTTTGAAACATCGTCACAACGGTAGGAGGACATCAAATCTTCCAAAGAATTACCCACAAGACCTGCCAGTTTATGGTGTAAAACATTTTGTGAGGTCAACGAATCTGTGATAAAGGTGCAATTGTTATTCGATAAACTTTTCCTGGAGCTGCTTTGCAGTATATATCATATCAACAGTTCCCCTACTCTCAGTGAAACCGGATTGTGGCTCAGGAATGATTAATGGAGAGATGTTTTCGATGATGGTCAACAGGACTCTCACAAGCACGTTCCCTGATGATTCGAAAATCGTGAATATCACGGTGGTCATCTCAGTCAGACTTTGATTCTTTCTCCCCTTTAGAGAGTGACTAATCGGCGATTTATCCAATCCTGCGGTACTGGTAAACCCAGCCAGAACTTTTTGATTAGCGCGTGTAATGCATTGGCTTTATTATCCGTCCCTGTTGAAGGAGCTGAATGTGAATGCGTGATTGTGCTTTTCCAGCCTTAATCCTCCCCATAGCAGAGACAACCTCTACGAGTGAGGGTAACTTAGCAATGTGGTTAAGAATGTCCAGCTGATGCAAACAACTAATAACACTTTCGTCGACAGTGATGGATTGAAAAACAGACCAGCAAAATGTTCTATCCATCGCTCTGATTTTATCTAGGTCTTTGATGAGTGTTGATACTTGGACAATAGAGGTATAGAAGGAGCAGATCTTGGGCCAAAAACCTGCCTCAGAAAAATATATAGGTCGTTGGTGTCTTTCAGATCGTAAGCAGATTGAACCTCTGCTGATATATTATATGTCCATATATCTTTCATACTCCTTAACTGTTTCTGTAGAACTGCCTAATGTTCCTTGTAGGTTCTTTCGACAACTGTAAAGTTTTTGAGATTGCCATTCAAAAGTTTCTCATGGGGGACCTTTTCCCCCACCAAGAGAGCCTGTATCTCCTGTTTATTATTATCAAAATACTTTTTTGTCTTCAGACGAAGTATATCAACTCCCAAATTATATACCTTATTTTAAAAGTTTCCCAGGTGTCATCAAACTCAACTCTGCTTATTTTACTTCCAAAACCATGTGATACGAAGGATCATTTAGTTTTCAGACATCAGCATGCATTTGAAACCTAACACCTGCTATTTGAATATTTCTACTAATGCAGAGCTAAAATTTTCCACGTATCAATTTGTGATCAGTTTCACAACCAACACTACTCAAGACGTGCACATTGCACATGCCTTTCCTGTCACATTTACATTTGAGTATAAAGTTGATCATATGACACTGTCATGATAGGGGGCTGTTTTTGACGAAAGAATGTATTAGACACTGCAAGATAAAATTCCGAATCAAGCTCTACTTTGCCGATGCCATGCCCCTAACCAACGTGCACATTTATATCACGAATTACAAAATATTTCTCTTGAATTGGTACAGCTGGAATGGTATTTCGAAGAGTCTCAAAAGAGGGCATGATGATTTCTTCTGTGGATTCCATAGTTGGTGCATACAGTGATAGAATAGACAAGTACCGGCCACATGTCTGGCGACCCTAGGCTTCATGAGACGATCAGTGATTCCAGTTAGATTGTCAATCTCCTAAACAGGAGTGGTCCTGATCGCAAAGCACACATCACAACTCTGCTTCATGAACCCCGAGTGCTACCTTTCCAGAAAATAGTGTAACCCGACTTCAATACAGTAATTTGGTCCTCGCTTGATAGATGTTTTTAAGGCAATGTTGCTATATTGATATTAAATCTTTGGGTTCAAATGGTTGTCACATTGCTTGGGGTGGAGTGGGGACGAGATCCTTCTCTCCTATAAAATAATCTCAGGGCATGCTCAAATATATAGCCTCTGAGAATTTAGTCCTCATCCTGGCCTTCGCTTCTTCTATATATATATATATATATATATATATATATATATATATATATATATATATATATATATATATATATATATGAATCTAGTTAGGAAAAGAAACCTCTAGTACAAATATTTGCATACATATATATATATATATATATATATATATATATATATATATATATATATATATATATATATATGCATATATTTTCCATTCCAGAAACAGAAAACTGTGACAAAATAAACCGTAACAAAGACTTCTCCAATCAGCGCTTAACGCAAACTCAAGAACAATTTAATAAAAGAGAGGTGTCTATAATGTATCGTAATTTATATTTAAATTCTATTGAACAAACACTATTTAATTATAGACCCAAATTAACTCACTTACAATGTAGAACTCACCTCTTACACAAATGTATATATATATATATATATATATATATACAATTAGTCAAAGATTTACATAACAAAAGTACACTTAATTTATTTTGGTTGCCCATCTTTATTTCCGGTTCTGAAGTCCAACAAGGTAATACATTTATTTACATCAAAAATATATTTTCAAATATTAGTACTGGTTTTATCATTATTAATTGAATTCATTCAGATGAAGTCACGAAATATCTACGAAGCGTTGATAAACACGATACTTGGCTTGTACCATTTTTAATTCTTTATAGCGCAGGAATACTTTTTCCATTATTGTAAGCATATGCACACACACACACATACGAACATATATATATATATATATATATATATAATGCGCAAGTTTAGTCATATATAAATATATATATATATTCATACATATATGTACGCGTACATACATTCATAGATACACACACACACATACACACACACACACACACATATATATATATATATATATATATATATATATATATATATATATATATATATATATATATATATATATATATATATATATATATAACCGACTACCTTACGATAACGAATTTGGGTCAGGATGGTGGGCGAATTAATACGTGTCTTTAGATTTCTTCTGACAGAATGACAAAAACTGCCGCCGTTCTTTAATCGCTTTTCTAACCAAAGTATATAGATAACGACGCAATCACATTCTTGTGTTTCTTTTGTTTGAGTGAGTTTTCCATGAATACATGGACAAAACTACACGAATATACTGATATATTCTCTATAGGATAAGTGAGCTGCAATGATTAAGAACACTATTTAATTCAAGCAATGAACAATAAAAGAAATGACTCAAATAAAACATTACTTCAACTTACATAATATTCTAATTATAGAAAACATATCGAAACATATAACATATGCTTAGGACAAGTAGTAGTAATACAATTATATTACTAATACTAAAACTAACAACAAAGCTAATATTATCACGACACACAGACACATATATATATATATGCATATATATATATATATATATATATATATATATATATATATATATATATATATATAATTTCGCTGAAAAAAATGCGAAGCTCGCGGTTTGTTTACAAACAAACGTTTGAGCCCTCTACGATTGGCGGACGGATGTTTATTTAAATAGACATTCGGACAGATTAATTTCGGCCACCGATTCCGTAGTCAGAGGGTAGAGCTGCCGACTGTCATCACAACGGTTCTAGGTTCGATCCTCGGCGTGGGATAGGTGTTAGTCTAGCGGCGCTTATGAGTTGTAGAACAACGAAACAGGTCTGTATGTCGATGACTAAAATATATTTTATAAAGCCCCCCTCTTGGGTAGAGCACTATCGTAAATTATCTTACTCGCTACTTAATTTCGCTGAAAAAATGCGAAGCTCGCGGTGCGTTTACAAACACACTTTTGAGCCCTCTACGAGTGGCGGACGGATGTTTATTTAAATAGACATTCGGACAGATTAATTTCGGCCACCGATTCCGTAGTCAGAGGGTAGAGCTGCCGACTGTCATCACGACGGTTCTAGGTTCGATCCTCGGTTTGGGATAGGTGTTAGTCTAGCGGCACTGATGAGTTGTGAAACAACGAAACAGGTCTGTATGTCGATGACTAAAATATATTATATATATATATATCTATATATCTATATATATATATATATATATATATATATATATATACATTTGTAATCATAAAGCATTTTCCCAAACAGCTGTATAGGCCGCTATTGAAAATTTCAAGTATAATCCAGAAGACGATGTAAGTTTCGTCCAGTACTATAGCCAATATGAGGATCGTTTTGTATCGGATTGTGGTACCTGGTCAGACGCGAAAAAAGTTAGGCTTTTTGCTCAGAATATTGCGAACAACTGAGCATACCAATTTCGTGAATTTTATTCACTCCCCACAAAAAAAAGTGAGTTGAGCTTTCAAGAAACAGATACGTTACTTACACAAAACGTCTCTTTTTCATTGGTGATATAAATGTATAAATGTTACTAGAAGTGAGGAAGACGACTACACTACTTATGCCAGTATAGTTGACAAACATTGCGACGAATTTAACTGGAGGAATTATCAGCAGATAATTTGAATTGTTCAATATTTTTGCAAGGGATGGTTTTCAATAAAGACGCGTAACTTAGGCATCGTGTTTTAAATACACTCGAAAACGAACCGAGTTTAAAACCACAAAACTTAGCGGAATACTGTGAACTGTTTTGTTACTTTGAAACAAGACAGTCGTGCCATAGAGAAAAACGGAGTGTCGAATATTAAAAAGATCCATCAAAAGAAAAATTTGACTTGAAAAAATAACCAGAGAAAGAAACAGGGAAAAGCTCAACCTTGACGATGTTGGAGCGGTGAAACAAACATTGGTCCAATGAGTGCCCCTACAAATTCAAAAAATGTGACAACTGCAACCAAAAAAGGCATAAAGCATCGCATTGTAGAAAAACACCTGGTATAAAGACATCAATAAACCTTACGAGAATTGAACCTGAGGAACAAAATAACCGGAAATACGTACAGGTCAAAATGTTTAAAAATAAGGATGTAGCTTGATAGTGGGGCTGGGATTTTAATTATAAATGTACAGGAATGGAAGAGGCTTGAGAGACCAACTATGATTAAATCACATAAAACGGCGAGAAGCGTCAGTGGCGAAAAAACTGTCTTCGAAGGAGATTTATTGACGTATATTTTTCCAGAACAAGGCTGAAAAACAAGAATTTTTTTTATGTGAAAATCAAACAACTTCTTTGGAACTGTCCAGTTTTAAAAGTTACGACTATGGGATCTGCCTTCCGATTCATACTTTTCCAAAAGGTTGAGGATTCGAATGTGGAGGCAGAAAAATTGAGAAGGAGTTCAAAGAGAAGTTCTCAGAAGTATTTTCAGGCGGTTTGAGAAAGTGTACAAAAGTGGTAGCAAAATTTGACGTAAAGAAAATGAACATCCAATGTTCAGAAAGAAACGAAATGTTCCATACGCCGCTATAGAACAGATCGACGGTGAATTATAAAGACTCAAAAATGTGGGTGCCGTCGGAAAAATTTATTACAGTGAGTGGTCTTCACCAACAGTTTATATCAAAAAGAAGAGTAAACTGATTCAGGTTTGCGCCGACTTCCCGACAGGCTTAACAGGGCATTACAATATCACTATTATCCTCTTCCGAGCCCTGAAGAGATATTTGAAAAACTGAGTGGAGGGAACGTTTTTTTCCAAAATCGACGTCATTGACGCATACTTACAATTTCCAGTCGATGACGAGTGGTAAAAGCTGCTATGTATTAATACCAATAATGGGTTGTGAGAGTTTAACAGACTTGCTTTTGGTGTCGAATTGCCCCTGCGATTTCTCAGAAAATTATGGACATTATGTAAAATAGGTTGATGACTGATAAGCTCAATTTAAGGGGAAACTGGAGTCTTGTACTTCCGGTTTGTTGGTTTTTCCTGCTCTTGCGTGCTTCGGCTCTGGTTCGTCCGAGGACAATGTGTGTGTGTGTGTGTGTATGGGTATACATACATATATACGTATACATATGTATATATATATATATTACGTTGGTGTGTATTATTTCTCTAGAGTACTGAGATATATCTATCAATGTTCCTATAAATATCTATATATAAACGAATTGTATATGGGCATACGAGAAAATTATCGCCCGATGTAAGAGTGTATGCTTCCATTTTCGTTTAATAAAAAAACAGTTCTCTTTTTTGTGTTGCAGACCATCTATTTATTATCTACTTTTGTAGGTATCCCAAAAGTACTAGCATTTTTTTCATGTCTTCAAGAGATACAATGTTCAACTTGACAGATCCAGGATGCGTTGTCGTACAACTCATGTGCTCTCCCGATTCAACTTATTACAACATGACAATTGGCAGTTCCTTCCAAATGCAAATGCCGCCGTTTCAATGCGTAGTGGTATAGCGCAACGGTGTTTCACCCCATTTTTATGGCTGTTGTGTTCAAGTAAAAGTCATATTCCGAAGACGGCTTGAAAAGCAACACGAATGTGTACCTAGATGGTCTAAAAAGTGGGTTGATCCATTTGGGCCATCAGGCAGCCGCTGGCAGATCCTGGACTTAGCATAAAATATCGACGCCGGCCAACAAGTACAAATAACCCAAGTTTGGTGCTACAACTTTATACCTTCACTTCCTACCTCCCTTCTCACTCGACATTAACTCTCGACTAGTGTTTTGCGTCATACGTCTAGAGCAGCAGCACTCCGCTGAATAGATATCAGCTCTACTCAATCAAACTATCTGAATTGATTTTTTTAATAAAAGTTATAAAATATATCTGAAGTGTTTTTAGGGGGAAAAATTACCGTTCCATCGTGTATATATATATATATATATATATATATATATATATATATATATATATATATATATATATGAGGGTGTGTATGTATATGTTTTATACACGTAATATTGAAGTCGAACATGTGCAGAATATTTAAATTTTGCTCAACAGGTAAAAATAATGATGTAAAATGTAAATGTCACACAGAACTTAAAATCTAAAAGTTAGATGTGGACATGCGTAAACCGACGGAATCTTCCACGCATACGCAAACATACATTTATCTGTGTAAGTACGGTAATTCCTAAAGCTTTTTATGCATATTGACTTAACTTAGATGGCTTAGTTGAAGGTTTAGTTGTGTTTGTCTAGTTGATAACGTAACACTTATATGTATTCTTATATGACTTTTTAAATTATATATATATATATATATATATATATATATATATATATATATATATATATATTCGATGAAATGTAACAGTTCATAATGGAATAAGTTCTTAAATAATATGCATGCATTAAATAACTATATTTTAGCCTATTTTCAGGATATTAAAGTGCCCCTTGTAGAATTGTATCCTTAGTTCTATTTTGCATTGTATTGTATAAATTAGCTCTATCATTTTCTGGGGAAGATGGTCATGCGCCAAAATCCCTTACTAGCCAATGTATCTTACTATAAAACACATATATTCCACCATTTACTCCCTTGTTCCTATTTAATTACATTTAAATCTGTATATTATTGTCTATTATTTTTTATACTTACGCTGAAATGCTTTTGGGGCTACATACATTTTCATTGATCTTCATTTTTATAAGGCGTCAATACTTTATTAACCCCTTTTATGTATATATACTGTTATAGAAAAAAACACTTCGTCATAGGTTCCGAATCGGCTGAACATAACTTCTGTAAATGTCACACAGAACTTATTTATATATCTAGCAGCGCTCTTATATATATTTTGGTGCATACATTAATCCATTAAGTATAAAAAATCGAAAAAAAATTATCATAGATAAAAAAAGACAAGTTAATCAGCGGGGAATTCTGCGTTACACTGGCAAGATATATAACTGAATCTTTGCAAATCATCAGAATTATAGACATATGTACAAATACGCAGTCTTTTATGATAAGACTGCACGTTGACTGATTCCTTAGTAAAACGTCCGAGTACCTCACCATTTAACTTGCATTTATTCTTATTAATATGCTCAATTTACGATAAAACCAGACATACTATTTTAAATCACCGCCAACTTTTTTTTTACGTTTGCATACGTTGAATGTAAACATTAAGCAGTAATGAGTTTTCCAGACCATCAATCGACAAGTTCAAAGAAGTGATATTTTACATGAACACAGACGCAGTTTGATGAAAACATTAATGAATTATTTTCTATTATCATTGTTCGAATTAGTCAACAAGGATAATTATAGCTCGTAATATATACTATTCAGTAGAGGATTAATTGTCGCATAAAATATATAGGTATAATTTTGTGCGTATATAAAAAAACACACGCACACACACACACGCGCGCGCACACACACACACATATATATATATATATATATATATATATATATATATATATATATATATATATTATGTTCCAGTGTAAATAAAATATTTAAGCCATATGCTCTCTAACAATGCTGCAGTATTTCTGATATAATGGTAACATCTATAAAAAAATGCACGCCATACATTAATTTATATATATATATATATATATATATATATATATATATATATATTCATATATATATACATATTTCGTTTATGTTGTCATATTGATAGTAATAACTCATTCATAATATACGTGTATGAAAATTAGTTATTTTGTCATCTATTTTTTTGTAAAATGAAATACATGCATAATATAGCTAGTTTAACATATTATTGTTTTAATTATGATTATTCCACTTTAACTATTATTTATCTTTAAGCATTATAGGGATATTTGAAATTAGATTACTACGTTATGTTTTCAATAAATTTACAGACATTGTTAATAATGTATAACCCGTTTGGTTGTGAAAATGCAAAACTGTAACTACTTTTAGTAGTATTACTTACCGTTTTATTTGGATATATCGTCTGATTATAAATTAATAATAGTCTCGTTGGCCACAGAATAAGCATAATAACAATACGGATGATGTTGAATTTTGGATTGGAGTTTAAGCATGATTATCGATAAAACTTGCTAAATCATATAAACACATAAAGCGGGAAATTAAATATATCCTTTATATAGCAGCAGAAAAATATTATTAGAAATTGTGAAATAAATACATTTTAACGTCGGGAAATTGAGTTTAAACCGCACATTTCTATTGAGAAATGAAGTAAATAGCAGTCTACGGTTTCCCCGCGATATCGGTAAAAGATACGATGATGGTTTGTTTGCCAACAAGAGCGGTAGAAAAATATAGCCATTGTTTCGGTTCATGTCGCCGTATTTACGTCGACATTCCGTCATTAAGAAAGTTTATTTAAACCATTATTAAAATAAATGTACTCCTAATAACAAAAAAAAATGTTCGATGTAGCTCGTTTTTCATCACCATCAAAATAAATATCGACATCAGCAGAATTAACATCGTCGGCATTTTCATAATCGTCATCATAAGCAGCAGATACAACAGAAAAAAACATGATCATCATATCATCACTATCATTATCAATAACATCATACTTGCATTGGTATTTAGGGAAATTGTCTTAGTTGCACGCTGTTAAAGATTTGTAAACTCGATTTATATTGAACATAAGACTATTGCTTTAATTTGACACTTACTTTTATGTTCCCCATTGTTTATATTTTCAAGTGTATTGCGCCTAGACACTACGTCATTATTAGGGTTATTGTAATCTAGAATTACATGTATTTGTCATATTTCCCGTTGTTTTATTTTACAAGATGACGGAATTAGTGAAAATCTCACATTATTACGTGGTGCGCCCCCAAGTGATGTTTTTGTTTTTATTATTACTGAATGTATCAAAGTTGATTTTAAATCGCATTGCCATTATAAGTGAATGTAAACATTAATGACCGTAAAAGTTTGTATTTCTCTCTCTTGCAGATATTGACACACTGACATTGCAGAATATATTAATGGCAGCTCACAAAAGCAACTCCTGTCATAGACCTTCACCTGACGAAAAGATACATCATCTTGCTCCTGAGAAATGTGCATTGATAATTTTGAGTGACTATGTGAAAAGTATACTGATGCATAAGTCGACGCTCGTCTTAACTGCACTATTCCTTCCATTAATTGTCTATATAAAAACGTGAGGGAATGTGTAAAAAAAAATGTTACAAATAATTTGTTCTATCTTTGAATTCGGGAATAAATATTTTTCGCTAACATAAGTAACATGTTGAGTTGAGAATTTATAGGTGCTAGTTTTCCTTTAAATAGTCTATTTGAAAACTGGTGTAATTTTGTGCGTTTTAAAAAATTGTATAGTATGTATCGAGTAATATTTTTCTGTTTGTGAGATTTTTGAAAAATCATGTATAACCTATACTTTAACGTCTCAATATAAGAATTAGTGATATTTTGGTTCTTCGCAGTAGTATTTGTTGGTTGTGCATTACTGATGCGGATGAACAATACCCTTTAAAGATGAATTAGAGTTTGAGTAAACAATTAATGTTGTGGCGTAGGACAACAGTGAAAATAAGAACAATCAAGTCGAGGTTCGATTAAGGAACAAGTGTAACTATAATGTGCAAAGATAGGAAAACGTGTATATCTGCTGGGCACTCGGGTAGCATTGTAAGTGCAGTCGCATCTCTCTCACCGGTGTTGGAATTACGAGCGATATTTATAGTGCTAATCGGCGTAAATTCCTCTATTTAATGAAGGTCGCTAACCCCCCCCCCTTGAAAAAACCCGTCTGGGATTTTTAACTTATTTGTTAATGGTTCACCCTTATAACTACTGTATATTTCCGTTTTCTGCTTGATTTTCTGTTCTCCGGAGCTATCTCAGGTATGATCACCTAAGAAGTAAAAAAAAAAAAAACACTGTGTGCACGATGTCATCCTCGGGCGATCTGGTCATCTCCCTGTTCGAGTATCTTTTCCGAATTTGGTTAGTGTGACGTTTGTGCACGAAGTCTGGCCCCTTAATGAAGTAGATCATGTTGTCTATTTGTTTCTCAACAATGCCGGATTGATTAAATTGCCTTATCCGTCGGCGACCGACTAGCTATTTTCAGAGTTCTCTTTACTGTTTCAACGAATTTCTCTGCTTGTCCATTACTTCTTGGATGGTGCAGCTTAATGGTTATATGCTCGATTACATGATCCTCGCAAAAATGTCTAAATTATGTAGACGTAACTTGCCTTCGATTGTCTGTAACAATACAGTCTACTACTCCAAACCTAGCGAATACGTATATAGGACGTTGATAGTTATCTCGGATGTAGGATTCTTACATTTTTATACTTCCGGTCATATAGATAGGCTGTCTACAACAATAATCTGCAAAATTTAAATTCATCCAAGACCAAGGTCAGTCCGGTTTTGCTCACGCTCCGAACTGAGTCAGAGGCGCGTTCATATCTAATGCGCATGCTCTACACTCCCTGATTTTTCCTTCTATATCCTTATCCATGTTTGCCCAATAAACGAAAGAGTGCATAATGGTGTTTCATTCTTCATATACGTGGATGCCCTGCAAGGGACTCCTCAAGCATTCTTTTTGTAATGTCGCAGGAATTACGCCCCTGTCGCTATATAACAATATGTGGTCGCAAATTTAATAATTTTCCTTATTCGTTATTGTTGATCCTTTCTTTCGTGCGTATAATAAATTCGTCCACCTCTGCCTTACTCTTAATCTCATCAGACATAACTGGAAGTTCTCTTATTGTGTCACATAACGTATTTTTTAATTCAACTTCCGCTTGAATGGCTGCTATAACCATATCCTCCAATGGTTCTGTCTGCTTAGGTATTAACCTCGATAACCCGTCTGCATGACTAATTTTTTTAGATGGACCATACTCCATTTGAAAATTGTTATTCCTAAATATGTTACCTAGTCTTTAGAGTCTATTCGCCGTATGTTGTAGTAGTCGCTTTCTCGATCCGAAAAACGTTAATAATGGTGTGTGGTCTGGTCGTAACAGAAATTGCCTACCGTGCACAAAACGATGAAATTTCTTGACCGCGAATATAATACTTAATGCCTCTATTTCAATTTGTGAGTAGGTCTTTTCAGCTGGCAAATGTGATCGGGATGAATGTGCTATGGGTGTCACTTTTCCATCATACATTTGGTGTAAAATTCATTCTCCTATGTCATAGTAGCTGGCATCGCTTGCAACTATAATTTCATGCTTGGGATTATAATGCGCCAGAAACAAGTCAGACGTTAAAGTCTCTTTAATTTTCCGAAGTGCTTTGTCTTATCTAGCGTCAAGACCCATTTCTGTCTTTCCTAAATGTTCATTTAAGGGTGGCCTTAGTTTATGCCTATATTGCACACATACATTGTAGTAATTTGTCAAACCAAAGAAACTTTGTAAAGGCGCCATATTTCCTGGAACAGGCATGGTCTTTATTGCATACGATCTATCTGGATCTGGCCTTTTTCATGTTTATACATGCTTCGTCCCAAGTATTTTATTTTCTCCATGTAAAATGTGCATTTCTTCTGTTTTACCTATGCATCATTTTGAATACTTGGTTTACATGAGCTTTGTGTTGTTCTTTGGAAACGTTTTTCTATAACACATCGCCCATGTACCCTTCTGCGAAATTCAACCCATTTAACATAATGCCCATAATTTGCTGAAAAATCGCACGGGCGACTTTGATTCCAAAACGAAGTCTGTTGAACTTTTACAATCCCCTATGGGTATTAATACATAGCAGCTTTGACCACTCGTCATCGAGTGGAACTTGTAAATACGCGTCACTTACGTCGATTTTGGAAAATAGTTCCCTCCACTCAGTTTCGAAGATATCACTTCAGGGCTCGGAAGAGGATAATGGTGATATCGTAATGCCATGTTTAAGCCTGTCGCGAAATCGTCGCGAACCCGACTCTTCATACTCTTCTTTTTGATGTAAACCGTTGGTGCAGACGACTCACTATGATAATCTTTCCGAAGACACCCATATTTTTCGAATTCAACGTCGATCTGTTCTATAGCGGCGTATGGAACATTTATTTACTTTCTGAACATTGGCCGTTCATTTTTTTACGTCAAATGTTGCTAGTTCTTTTGTACACTTTCCCAAACCGCTTTAAAATACACCTGAGAACTTCTCTTTTAACTCCCTCTCAAGTTTTTCTGCCTCCACATTCGAATCCTCAACCTTTTGGAAAAATGAACCTAAAAGCAGATCCTATATTCGTAGCTTTTCAAACAGGACAGTTCCAAAGAAGATGTTTGATTTTCACCTGAGAAAAAATCTTGTTGTTTAGCCTTGTTCTGGAAAAAAATATTCGTCAATAATTCACGTTCGAAAGCAGTTTTTCGCAACTGACGCCTCTCGCCGTTTTATGTGATTTAATCACAGTGGGTCTCTCAAGCCTCTGCGATGTCTGTACATTTATAATGGGAATGTCAGCCCCACTATCAAGCTGCATCCTTACTTTCTTTTTAAACATTCTGACCTGTACGTATGTCCGGTTATTTTATTCCTCAGGTTCAATTGTCGAATGTTTAATGGATGGTATTTACCAGATGCTGTCTACAATGCGATGCTTTATTCCCTTTCTGGTGGCAGTCGTCATATTGTTTACATTTATAGGAACATTCATTGTACAAATGTTTATTTACACACTTCCAACATTGTCCAGGTGGATCTTTCTCTGGTTATTTTTTCAAGTCAAATTTTCTTTTGATGGATCCTTTTTTATATGCGACACTCCACTTTCCTCTATATCACGACTGTCTTGTTTCCACGCAATAAACATTTCACAGTAGTCCGCTAAGATGTGTAGTTTTATATTCGGTTCTTTTTCGAGTTTATTTAAAAACGACACCAGATTTCAGCAGCTTTATTGCAGACCAGCCCTTGCACAAATATTTAATATTTAAAATTATCTGCTGATAATTCCTCCGGTTTAACATCGGCGCAATGTTTGTTCACTATACTTGCATAAGTAGTAAATAAATCTTTCTCTCTTCTTGCAATATTTATACATTTATATCGCCTAAGGAAAATATACTTTTTGCAGAAAACTGTTATGTAAATAGTCTAACTGTTTCTTGGAAACTCAACTCACTGGTCGTTTTTGGGTGAATACAATTCACGAACTTTGTATGCATGGCTGTTCCCAATTTCCTTAGCAAATTCTAACTTTTTTCGCGTCTGACCAGTTACCACAATCCGATATAAAGCTATCCTAATATCGTCTCTAGTACTGGACGGAACTGATATCGTCTTCTGGATTATAATTGAAATTTTTAAATGCGATCCACACATGTTTGAGAAATTTTTTTATGATTATCGTCCACTTTAATTAACTGTGTCGCCTCTAGACTTTTTCTCCTGTGTTTTCGTCAATATTTCCTCGAAGCGTTTCTGTTTTTGAACCATTTTTCTCGAATGCTTGTTTACATCTCTCATCTCTTTCTACTTGTTGTTGAATGTGCTGCTTTTTAAACGCGAGATTTTTCTCTGCCTAGAATTGAAATAATCCCAACAGTGAATCATGTAATTTCGAATCCACCATATGAATTCAGTTTACAATTTACGCTGGCATGAAAGAAATATTCCTTGGTAAAAAAAAAAAAATCAACCAAAATTTCTTTCCCAATTCTTTTGTTTGAAGAACAACAGGTTAGCATTCCTTTTGTAACTTAATTTGTTGAACGCTATATTTCTAGCCTTACTAGAAACACTACAGCGAAATAACATTTGTTTAACAGTTTTTTTTTCATTTGCACGCGTTTTTAAGTAGCAAAAATAAAACCAGTCCCATTAAATATGCGACCTATTCGTAGGGAAAACTTTCAGTTTTCCCCACTTTTTGCCTTTGCAAATAAAATGGCTTGATTCTTTACGTGTTGGCTTAGCACAAATGCCGTTCGTGAATAATTATATTTCATGGTCTTTCTCTTTGTCTCTTGACAATTTCAAGCGTATTTTTTTAAATCCCAGATGTTATCGAAATAACGATAAGCTTACACGGTAGTTGCTAGTTGGTTTTGGACATTTACCTTTGCAGAAGAAAATTCTTACCGCAGGTGAAGAAAAAAATGAACCTTTTTTCCGCTTTCTAAAACATTGCTGAGTGTGTTTAATTATTGCATAATTGACAACCTTGGCTATTTTCGCTGTAGATTTTGGTTGCAAGCTTTTCCCCGTCGCCAAATTACTATTGTAGTAATTAATTCGTTGTTAATCCTTGCATATCCAAATATCTGTTTAAATGACGAAGGTGTTCTGCCGTAAAGATGTTACGAATGTTTATTTAAATTACTTTTGATGACTCTCTGCACTGATGGTCCTTTCGATTACTTGTCGCCAACATGTTCTGTCGTGGAACAACAGTGAAAATAAGAACAGTCACCTCGAGGTTTGCTTACGGATCAAGTGTATCAACAATAATGTACAAAGATGGGCATTTGGCTAACGGTTGAAGTGCAGTCCATTCTCTCTCACTGGTGTTGGAATTACTAGCGCTATTTATAGTGCTAATCGGTGTAAACCCCTTTGTTATAGAAAGGCCGGTATAACAATTAAATATCAAGTGTGTATGGTTTCAAATATATTTGAAGCGTTGTTGCTATTTAATAATTTCTATTTTGTTTTAGATATATTTTCAAAGTTATCACGATTAATATGACTTAGTTTGACAGTGTTCTGGTTACATATTTCATGGAGTTTGCTAACTGGTGAGAAAGGTTCTATGATAAGCTTAAAAAAGTTTCATGTTTGTTTATACTATTAGGGAAAAAGGTGGGTAAACCCAAATAAGTTTCCATTTTTCTATCCTTTTTTTAGATTCCGGATATAGTTTATAATCAGTGATCGTTGAATTTACTTTCTTCTAAAGCCTCGCTTATCTGGTTAGCGTTAGTTGCGATCAAACACATTAAAACTTACGGCGATCGGCGCTTTTTACGTGTACGTTGTCTTATCTGAGTCATCTGGTCTTTTTAATTCGTTTAGATTGCGTTTATAAGTGTATTGTACTGCGAATGATATACCATAAATTGCCAACTTCTTAAAATGTAGTTTCAGATTCGTGTTATTTTAGTAAAACCATTGATTAATATCTAATGACACACCAATATTTCTTCGCAAGTTTAGTATATTTTATCGAAACATATGTGCATTTCTATTCGTACTTGCTGCTCACTTATATTACGTTCTGTTTTAAACGCTTAAAACGATGCCTGCTTCGTTTAATCAGACTTGTATATAACATTGCTTTCGACAGTTTTCTCTTTGCCTTTTTATCTTTGCTGCAATAATGTTTGACTAATAATGGTATACACTTTATTTATAAAGACTTGTTGTTTTTGTAAAACTAGTTTAAATCTAAAGACAATTTAGCATATATAATTCCGTATTGATTAGAAAAGGTCGTTGACGAATTCCAAGTTTCTAAAGATGTATTCAATAAAAACTAAATTGATTTAAAGAGTGTTTTGAAGGACGTACATGTCTCCGTTCATAAATATTTCCGTTAAAAATTTCTGGTGAGTATAAATATCGAATAAAAAATATCATTACTACCAATCACCGTGTAGGCTGTCATTAATATTTTCTGCAATGTCGGTTTGTCCATTTTCTTCAAGATCTGGAAGTACATAATTCAAACTGAAGTCCTTATTCCTATCGGCAAATTAATTGCTTATTAAATGTCTTCACACCAATTTTTCAGACATTGTGATGGATTTTATTTGGCTGAGTTTATTTTTTGCCCAAGTTTGCCATAGAGTTTATAATGTCTTTGAGGCAGACATGATTTTTCTCGGTACAGATCTTAGCTATTTTGGAAGATTTTTATTTTTTTGTTCCGTAATGGCTTCATGTGCTTTTATTTTATTTTAGGGGGAGCGTAATTATTTTGCCTTCTGCAAAGATATTGGCATGACATATTAAATATGTACTTATATATTATGAGTGTACTTTTTTATTTTTGCTACATTCGTGACATATACTCCGCCTGAACGTTCTATATAATTATATTATGTTCTTTTTATAACATATTGAAATCATTTCAGATTATGTGTAAAGTGTGAATTTATTCTGCTTTTCTGAGATTTGGTCTTCATCTGATCTCAGCAATGTTTGCAAATACTAAGCCGCGAGCAAGAAATGAGGCATTTGAACCCATTTACTAATAATTCTGATAGACTATTGTCGTTAAAGCGCTGATTTAGGACGAGAACGTTTAGCAAGTTACGTCGACCCGTATAACTATATCAAAACAAATCAATATTTTATGGAATCAATATGTTTTCGAACTGAAAGAAATATAACCGTGTCTTCCTATCCCAGAACTTTGGTAAAAAATCTACTTTTTTTTATGAAATGTAAATAATAGTCAGAAGGTAATATTTTAATGTTTAGTAAATTCTATGTAATATATATGTGTATATAAATAAATATATATATATATATATATATATATATATATATATACATAAGTATATATATACACACATATATACATATATATATATAATTATATACATAATTTTATACATATATATACACATAGATAGATATATATATATATATATATATATATATATATATATATATATATATATATATATACATTAATTTAGTGGAATTCCAAAACAATATGAACACTTTTGTGAATTATATACATTAAATCCTGGTACACTTACTTATAATTAAATACAATGATTTGTATAAATCGTGGTGCAAAAAAAATTTCCTTTAGATCACCTCAAGTTTGACCGAAAATTGTGGTCTCATTTTCGTTGTATTTTCCTAATCACAACAATATTCTAAAGGTAATTTTACTTTTTATTAGGGTATAATGTTCTCATTTATCTCATGAACAATCATGTGTTTATATCTGCTCTTCTCTGACAAGAAAACAGTATTAATGAACATAGTTAATTTCCTATTGATACTTTATTGTATTTTAGACTTGGCGTGTGTTAGAGGATTGGTCATTAAAACAATGAATCGTAAAAAGGAAGGGAAACATAACGGTCGACTCTTCTTTAAATTTGAACGAAGCATGCAGTTATAAATCGTTATTTTTTATAGTTTTCACGCTTATTTTCACCGGTGGCATTTTGCAGGACAACAATATAATTTATTTTCTCATTTAAATTATCTAGCACGTTCTGAGGGTGTTCATTTTAGCATTTTATGTGCACAACAATTTGAGTTTGTAAAAAAACAGCTTAAAATTAGAGTGTTTTATAACAGTTGTCGATTGTTATATGTTTTCCCCTTTGTTTTCTCTTCTAAAATTATAATGAGGAAAAACTGTAGAAAATCATTGTCGCAATGGACGAGGACTAATGTGCCAACGCACGCAAACAACGATAACAGAAATAGGCATCTATAGAATATCATAAAATACAATTAAAATTACAAATAAACGTCTTAAAAGACAATTCTTACGTGAACCAACTTAATTGAGATTCTACATAAACTAAATTTCCCACACCAACGGGAATATTTGATTATTCAAGCAACTCGTCTCATCTAAAGTATAATATTCACAATTTTTCGGTCAATGTTGTATATCTATATAACTTAACATAAATTCGTACGTAATGTTCTGAACAAACTGAATTTTTAGGAATTAATGGTACAATTATACTGCGTATTATTCCTACAAATTTAATTTCGAATAAATTGATAGAAAGAGAAAACATTACTACTTTCATTTAATAGTTGCTCCTTTTGAACGTTCATTCAGATTGTTGAGTTCAATAACCGATAATGTGTGTAAAAATTATAAAATAATAATTTTCGAAAATGTTGAAATGTCAGTTATTTGATAGGTTCGTTTGTTATGGAATAATAAACCCAAACAATGCACCAACATTATTATTTTCACTAGGAAGGGGGGCGATAATGTATGTTTAAATTATAAAAAATAATTGTCGAAATTGTTAACATATTCAAGTATTATGAAACCTTATAGAATGTGAGTGAATGTATTGGTGTGTTGGTAGTGAAATAATTAATCAAGAACATTTTACAAAACTATAATTTTTTGTGACGAGGGATGGGGGCGATAATGTTGGTTAAAATTATTTTAAGATATTGTCAAAAATAGTAAAATATTTAAGAATTATGACGAATGATGAAAAGTTAGGTAACGAATTTGTATTTGTAAGAAATAATCGGCCCAGATAATATATTAAAGTTATCATTTTAGTAACGCGATGATATAATGTTTTTAAAAACTATGAAATACGATTGTCGGAATTAGTAACATATCAAAAACAATAAAAAAAGATTGAATGTGAAAAAATCTATTGGTGTGTTAGAAATGAAATAATCAACTCAGACAATATATCAAAGTTATTATTTTCGCAATATGAGGGACGGCAATGTGGATTTTATGTAGGTTAAAATTATGAAAAATACTTTTCGAAATTAGTAACCTATCCAAGAATAATGCTGAATGATGAAATGACAGTTAATTTAGTGGTGTGTTGTAATGAAATAATATATGCAGACGATACATCAAAGTTATTGTTTTCGTAAGGAATTAGGGCGATAATATGGGTTTAAATTATACAGATGATTGTGGAAATCGGTAACATATCAAAGATTTATGAATTTTTTTTTTAAATGTGAGTTAATTGATTGGTCTGTTTGTAATAAATAATTCCACCAGACCATATAGCAAAGCTATTATTTTCGCAAGGGGGTGCAAAATGGTTGGAAAATTTTGAAAAATGGTTGTCGAACTTACTAACATATCCAAGAATCATGAACAATGATGAACTGCCAGTTAATTATTGGTGTGTTTGTAATGAAATAATAAACCAAGAAAATATATCAAGGTTATTATTTTCGTACGGGTGTCATGATGTGGGTGTTAATTATTAAAAGAATATAGTCGAAATAAGTAACATATCTAAGTATTATAAAAATCATGAAATGTGACATAATTGATTGGTGCGTGTGTAATTAATTAATCGGCCGGAACAATATATCAAACTAATGATTTTCCTTAGGGGGGGGCGATAATGCGGGTACATTTATGGAAATTTATTGTCAAAATTAGTAAAATATCCATGAATTATGAACACTGATTAAAAGTTAGTTAATTTATTGGTATGTTTGTAATAAAATAATAAACCCAGCCAATATATCAAAGTTTATTTTTTCTGTAAGCAGGAAGGCGATAATATGGGTTAAAATTATGAATAATAATTGTCGAAATTAGTAACGTATACAATAATTACGAGTAATAATTAAATGTAATTTAATTGATTGGTCTGTTAGTAATGCAATTATCGGGTGAGACAATTGATTAGTTTCTGCATGTGGTTAACAATGTATTTCTAAATTTTCAACCTTAACGTTGGGAAATGACGTCACAGTTGTAGTTGTAGCCACATAATTACGTAGCATTTTAACGTGCTCTGGCGTTCTCTAGCAATTAAAAAACCTTTGCTTTTGGACTGGGGCTTGAGAGAGTAATGTTCATTTTGAGGTCAATATGACATCTCCCACAATGCCATATTCCAAAATATGGAAACACTATGGAATCATTTTACAAAAGTGGCATCGTTCTCTTACTAATGTTTTGTTGGTGGTGTTGGTAGGAAGCGGGGAGAATTACATTAATATTGAAGATTGTTGTAAAGTAAAACTTTCCTAAATCATTTGCGTCGTTTTATGTAATTATTGGGAAAACCTGCTGGGTTATTGTCAATAAATGATATCATTTAACTTTAAAATGTTGCTGTTTGCCGTAGTGATCGAAAGAACACAGTAATAGGGAATGCTGTAGTGAAGTACGTGGTTTCTAATCACTAAGCTTTTTACCATGTATGTTTATTTGTTTGTAAAGCCTGCTGAGTAATCTTCGAAAAATGACAATTTTGTCCAAAAACGCTTGTTGTCGGTAGTGCTGAAAAATGAAATATTTTAATGTGTAATTTTATAATGTAGCTAGTGTTGTCGAATCACTTAACTTTGTTATTCTACTCACGCATTACATTTTACTCCTGCTTGAATATGTTCAAAAATGACATGTTTTTACAATAGTAGTGAGAGAGGAAAAAAACGACTTAATATTAAAATGTGTGCTGAAGCATAGACTACGAATTAATTAACCAACACAATGTATTCATGTATTAATTTGGAAATATTAATGATCCGTCTTCTAAAAAAGTTTTTCAAGTTTCTTTAAATTATAGTAGAGAAATTATTTTATATATGTGGTACAATACATGTCGAGAATATGTTAGATTGTTTTATATATGTATATAAATGACTCGTCCAAAGGTAGGTAAACATATTTAAAATGTGTTTTGTAAATTACCTGTCCCCAAAAGGTAAAATTATTTCATACACATTCTTTAAATTTCCTCTCCGAGGAAAGGTAAAATTATTTCATACATTGGTAATAGCCGTCCAAGTGTAGGTAAACTATTA
>NC_136495.1:136676401-136701401 GCF_053919585.1 Euprymna scolopes
AAATGGGCACCAAAGCAAAAAGTAGATGTAAATAAGTATTTAAAGATCGAGGTGAATGAATGCAAAGTGAACTGGGACCTTGGCGAGACATATCGCTACCCAAATCCCAATTAATAGCAATGGTAATTGCCAACAAAAAATATATGGTAAGAGACTGCTACGATAACGCAAATTCTTTAGCGAAGTTTATAAAAATCGTTGAGACTACTGGAGACATGGGGAGACTTATTGTCACTTAGACTCAAGGAACCACTACAAGTCTACAAACCAATATGTGATGGTTTATGGAGTACTCCTAGTGCGTAAATAATAATAATAATAATAATAATAATAATAATAATAATAATAATAATAATTATAAAAATAATAATAATAATAATAATAATAATAATAATAATAATAATAATACTTCACATGCAGTTATCGATGATTTTGACAAAGGTAATGTATCATAGTCCATTCTACGCCCACACCCAGATCCTATATATATATATATATATATATATATATATATATATATATATATATATATATATATATATATATATATATATATATATATATATATATACCGACGGAAGACAGGTTCAATCAATTTTTACATAGTGCCGCCACTTAAATAATATTCTACGACATTCTGCTATAAAAGTTTGTGTTTTTTTTTTAATTTTCTTTCTTTGAAGATTGTAATGATGTTCATGGGGCAGCCAAACCAGCTGTTAACATTGCCATACTTTTTATTGAAACCAACCGAGAGCTCTTTTTAGTATTATCGCTGATCCCTTAAGTGCAGTTGTCTGAATCTTGTTTGAACTTGGTCCACCAGGAATATTAGGTAGGTAGAACTTCAGGTTCCTCTTCATAAGCTCTATGGAACGTACTTAAGCTCTATGGAACCTACAATGAGTGATATGTCCTTAAGAGTCCAATTAATTTCCATATTGTGCATGAGAGCTTGGTATTTGGTATGTTTCACTCTTTCAACTCTGTTCACTCAACGATCATGAAGGGCACTCTCTTAAAACCAGATTTTTACTCTTTCTGACTTATTCTATATAAATATCATCATTCACAGCAGCATTTTCAAGATAGGTTGATATAAGGGATAACATGCTCGTAATATATGGTATATAAGTCATTTCCGAATGTTCTTTCAGGATGTTGATCCCAGGACTTGCTACTTCTCTGAATGTTTCATTTTTACCGATGGTCCAGTACGTATATATGCGTGCATTATGAGAGATGGGAAAATTATAGAATACGAAATATTATATCCTTTCACTTAGTGTTTGACCCCGTTCATATATCAGTAACTCTCCCTATTATACATGACATCTATTCAAAATGCACCCGACAGTGCTATAATTTGCATCTATTAGCTTGATATCCCTCTAAATATCACGGACATTTGCTTACATTTTCTGAATATATTTCAGAACATACGATCTGCGGCTTGGTCTACACTGAGTCGCAGATTGTAAAATTTAATGGCATACCGTTGACTTATATTTCCTGTGTACTGTTTGTTAAATCACCTTACTTGTCCGGCTCTGTACTTTAGTGTACATCGTCTATGTGAAAATTTTACACACACTCGGCCACACGTTTTAAGATGGTCTGCTGTTGATGGTTATCGACGACGATTATGTTCAATTTATTCTAATTAGATTACAGCCGTATGATGTAACGATAGATAATGTTGGTCAGGGATGCAGCAGAATGCAGGATATCTGTTGCGTGACGCTGTACATGGATACTGTTTCCAGTATATTTGACTGCAAAACTCTTTACAGTTCTGTGACATAATCGGTGGCCCCTTTACCAGAGAGGGCATTTACAATGAGATCCACGTCGACTTTTTAATTTTATTGTGAAAAACGACGTAAAATTCAAAGAAACTACTTTTTGTGATCATAAAAAAGATGTTCAAACCTTACAATCTGGTACATTTAATTCTAGAGCTCATTTGTCAGACTCACCTGATAAAATAATATAAGAAATACGTTACAGTAACATATACAATCTGTATTACTTACAAAAAATAACAGGTCACTATATATATATATATATATATATATATATATATATATATATATATGACGTTTGCATATACACACCGATATATATTACATCAATCTGAAATTTCAAACAAATATTGGCGTCTTGTTTGCAAAGTGATTTTTATGGAATGAATGTGATGACGAATAGTCAGCATTCTCTGATACGGAAATTTACAATTATACTTATGTATATTATTTTTTTTTATTTGGAAATACTATTCTTACAATATATTTTTAACGTTGAAATTTTTGACTGTAACATTTACACATCTAAGAGTCTATGAATATTTCCGCTAGATTTAATGAGGCTATCATATATAACAAAATATAGAATTGAAGAGTCTAGAATATCAACAAATTTTATGATACTGATATAATAAATCATTCTGCTGCCAATTCTTTTAAATAATAAAAAAACAGATTTGGTATACAATCTAACACATATTTGTTATATAGGTTAGCATTTGATCATATATAACGAACACAATGAAATCAGATTGAAGATTGGCTAGTAATTGCACAAACTATTTCTTAACTCCGACTCAGATTTTCAGATATGTTGGTTCCTATTATTAATAGCGCTGCAATCTATATTTTTTGTGTTTAAATAATTTTTGTATTGTTAAGTCTTAAAGTCGCATATATTTGACAGTTCTTCCTGTTTTCAGAAGGATAAAATTGTAGATCTGGAAAGATAAATCATTTAAGATTATAATGTCTTGTAAGGGTTTTTCCCAATTTCAATGAAATACGTGTAAGAAAAAAATAAAAGAAAATGAGTGCACTTCACATGCATCTTACGCCTTGTATGAAGTAAACATTATATATATATATTATTTCAGTTGAGCATATTGAGAAGTGATACACGAATTACAATAAGCATATAAGCGACGATCTTCGGAGGTATTTCGGACGATGTCAAAACATCGTTAAATTCACTACTCATTCAGCAGCCGCCAAAGCGTAATGGTTAGGAGCCTTGACTGCCGTACGGACGGTCGGGTTTCAATCCTGGCTTGAGGTAGTTGCCTGACTAGCCGCACTGATGAGCTGTGAAACAGCGAAACAGTACTGTATGTGGATGACTATATATATATATATATATATATATATATATATATATATATATAGCATTATATATATAACTTATATAATAGATGCATCATTATATATGCGCGTATATGTATGTGTATATATATATAGAGAGAATTTTATTTCTATTTTATCGGAAAACGATTTCCATTATATATATATATATATATATATATATATATATATATATATATATATATATATATATATATATATATATGGGGGATGTATGTGTGAGTATCCATGTATATTAATGCATGTGTTTATTGTAGGATAAGAAAATCGCCATATTAAAAAATTAAAACCACAAGAAGTCTGTAACACTTTACAGAGGTTGACATTATTGATATTTCGAACGTATAAGGAGCAATACGCTTTCGCTATATGGGAACTTTACTTTCTCCCCTGTGCCTATTTTCTGCCCACCTGGATTTATAACCCCGAATGACATTGAACTCCTTCCAGTAATGGATTACCCAGGTTGTATCAACTTCTCTTTTCGTATAATTTTTCCATATAATTCTCCACAACCAATTAAAAACTATTTTCAATAATTGTGCTGAAAAGCTAAATAAGCGTCAATTCGCAGCTGAACATTTTGCTAACCGCATTTCATTTCCTCTGATGATATAAGCCATTGTTGAACATCCATGTATTAAGGATATTAAAATAACCCCTTCTATGTATTCCTTTTGCCAAACAATACATTCTTTAATCGAATATATGTCTCTATATGTTGTTTTTTTGCAGAATGTAAATGTTCGTGCCATGAGACTTATATATCGGTCTATTCTTAAATATTGAGCTTTTCCTCTTTTTCATTTTTAGCTAGGATCACCTTGAAAGTATAACTTCAAGTAATATTTATCAGGAGTTTTCGTCTGAATTCTGTCAGTGTCCTTTATATATATATATATATATATATATATATATATATATATATATATATATATATATATTTATATATATATATATATATATATGTATATATATATAAATATATATATATATATTTATATATATATATATACACCCACACGTATACATACGCACATACACACAAACACACACATACACACATGTATATATATATATATATATATATATATATATATATATATATATATATAATTTAATAATTGAAATGCCAAACCTCTAACCCTAAACAAATGACAAAACAGTACTGATATATTGCAGACAGTTTCTTGCAAATGTTATTTTTTAATTTTCACACAATACTTAACATATGTCTCCGCATATTCTGTGTATGTAAATTGATCAAGTGATCCAAGGTGAAATTAATCTATGCATTAAATTCAGCATTCTGTCATGGTTTTCGTCTTGATTATTAACTTACAATAGTGAATTGTTGTATACCTGGTGTATTTCTTGTAGTAAGAAATCATCTTAACAATATATATATATATATATATTTTTATTTTGGAAATGTTTAGTGGTGTCCTTGCTATATTTTTCTAGAAAACGATTTTTGAAAATGAAAAGTATTTTCTATGGAAAGAGAAACCATCCCAAATTACTAAATCACACCGACGTTATGTTTGTTTTTTTGGTGTCTTTGCTGATAGGTCACGTAGTGTTATAAAATGATGTTTCTGTTTTCAGGTTTCGTGCCAGCAACAGAGGCATCATATAACGCTGTCAACCGCAGAGCGTTTCTCCGAATAAACAGTGTGCGCAGATGCGTAACAATAATAAAAACTGTATGAACACAAGCGATCCGTCTTTTATTTCATTTCCCCGCCAGATAATAAACCGTTTCACAGCTCTTATTTATCTGCATATCCTACTCAGTTATAGCCGAACGCTAATTCCTTTATAACTTGTGTTGTACTGAAAAGCCAGACGCTTATCTCACTTGAAAGATGGAAACCACACTAAGTGGTAACTTATACGATATTATCCGACGCAAATTTGGTTGAAAATCTATCTTCCTAATCTATTCCTTTTACTCTTCTAAAAGCATTGTATTACACTCCGCAGATCGTCATTATGCTATCTCGTATTTGTTTCAAGTACCGAAATCTTATAAATGAATACTTGTGTGGCCCCGTTGTTATTTGCTTCATATTGAATATGATTCCTGTCTGTCATCATATCAGATAAGGTTACACGTTAAATGGTCCGTTATTTCGAGGTTGTCATGTAACTTAATATCAGCCGATAAATAAGAATTGCGTTTTCATATTCACATTAAGACGCATATTTACAAAATTCTATATTTGCAAACTGTTTACATTTCAATCGTGGTTTGATATGTTCACAGGATTTTTTTACATGTTATTTATACACTACTTAAACAATAAATTCTAAATTTACCTATGAACAAATATAATCACCTTGCAGATAAATATGAAATAAATTAGTATTTATTATCAAGTTGAACCGGTGGGTATCTAAAAGTTACTGGTGATCATCAAACCGTCTTTATAATGACATTATAGCAATGTTTTTCCCCCGGTGTATGTAACAGCATTTACTATATATAACAATACATTTATGTAACTCCGTTTCACAGCTAGAAAATTATGCGCGCTCAGACGATGTCTTCTCATGAGATAAACAAGCAAGTAAATTAAAATTAGATTTTTTATGTGAGATTATATACATATGACTGTTTAAAAACACGCGGTACTGAAGTAATTTTAAAGTAAAATATATTATTTTTATAGAACAGAATGAATGGAAAAATAATGTTCTGATCACTGTGCATACTCTTTCATATTTTGAGCAATACATATATATATATATATATGTATGTATATATATATATATATATATATATATATATATATATATATATATATATATATATACGCGCATTTAACACCCCCACACACCCCGCACACACGTATATATATATATATATATATATATATATATATATATATATATATATATATATATATATATTCGATAGTCAGAACTTCCGATTGCGAACACAACGGTTGTAGGTTCAATCCATGGCTGGGAAAATGTGTATGTCGAGCCGCACTGATGTGTTATGATACAACGAAACAGTAGTGTATATGGATTACTAATGATCCCTGCCCTTTCGATTGAGCACTTTAAAATATATATTTACCTGGCGCGTATTTAAACGATTAAGAGAAGCCCACTGTTTTTTTTTTTTTTTTTTGTAAAACAAACCGATAGTGCACTGTGCGACGTGCAAATGCTAATTTAATAGGTATTTGAGTGGAAGTATTTACTGGCACTGATTTGTTGTCCGATCGTTAGAAGTAGCGACTGTCAACACGATTAATGTACGTTCGATCCACGACTGGGGAAAGTATACGTCTAGTTGCACTGCAGAGTTGTGATACAGCGAATCAGTAATGTATGTGGTTTAATATATGTATATATATATATATATATATATATATATATGTATATATATATATATATATATATATATTTGTTTACTGTTTTATGGATAAAGAATTCCTACAATGTGCTCGATTACAGAGAAAAACTTTTTCGATATAAGAGCTTAATATTTATTTATTTAATTTTACAGAAGGTCAGAAAAACATTGGTACCGTCGGTTGCAAGCCGAACATAAACGGAACAAGTTAATGGTAACACGTAAACGATGTTCGGCTCCCGTCAGCCATATTAAACAACATGGCTGACGGGAGCCGAACATCGTTTACGTGTTACCATTAAGTGGTTCTTATTATGTTCGGCTTGAAACCGACGGTACCAATGTTTTCTTCTTAACTTCTGTACAATTATATATATATATATATATATATATATATATATATATATATATGTGTGTGTGGGTGTGGGGGTGTGGGTGGGTGTTTATGTGTGTGGGGGTGTTTGTGTGCGTGTCATTACGTTTTCGTTATAAACAAATGAGTGTTTTACACCACACTAATATGACCAATGGATGGAAAGTGTGTATTAATTGCGTTTTCGATTAATTCTATTATCATTTTGGTGTTGCTATCACAAATTAAAAAAAAAGCTTTAGAAATTCAGACCTAACCGCTGTTTTCTATACGTCTAAATATAAAACTAATACAGTGTAATGAGAAATGTAATTAATTTCAATTCGTTTACACAATAATAAGCGACACATAAAGCAATGTATTATGCAAATCATTTTAGAATATTTGTACTGTTTTACGGCCAGGAAAATGTTTTATTAATTAAGTTGTGATAATTATCTTGAAAAACAATTATCTTGATGTTAAATGTGCACGTTTTTCTGTGAAAGTGTTTACGCACTGCAACTTCTTTACTTTTGTGATGTAGATGTTCTTCCAAAATATAAGCGCATTCTTTAAACATCGTGCATTTCTACATTTCTTTTTGTTTGTTCTGCGTTTCGGAACGTACAAGTTGTTAACTTTGCTGGAGAAAGTACAATTCTTTTTTCTGTCTTGCACTCTTAAATATGTTCATATGCGAAATCACAGCTGCACATCCTATTTGTCAGTTTCCATCTAAAATACACATACATATATCTGCATGGGATTTATGTCTCTATTTTCACGCGTTATATATGGTATTAGGATCAAGTAACTTCATACCGCCTGTAATTAAATACAATAAATAAGCTTTTATGTTTATGCACTGCCACTTAATTCAACCATATATATATATATATATATATATATATATATATATATATATATATATATATATATATATATATATATATATATATAAACAACTAATATATAAAGTAACAGTTTTTAATTGAGACGAAAATGAATGGATAAAAAGTGAGGAATACATGCTATGTGTTGTATCTGTAATTATTTTTTCTGTAGTTTATTTATAATTTGAGTATTTAGAATTTGAGTATTTTTTTGAATATTGACTAGTCTCAAAATTACTTTGTCCTGAGTTTCGGAAAGTTTTTTTTTTTTTAATCTTCCTACTGTACGCCACTCTTGCTTCTTCTATATGTCTGAAATATTTTTTTAGTGATACTGCCCTTTGGCAATCTTCTGCAAATTTCTGCAATGCCAGGCCATGTTCTGTCTCTAATTTTTAGAGAGCGCGTCTTCAGATGTCTGATTTTTTGTGGATAGTAGACTCTGTTCAAAAATAAAGCATTTGAAATCGTCCACCGTGTGTTCCGATAATTGTAAGTTGTCGCAGTTTTTTTTTTTTACTAATGACGCGCATGTCAGATAGTCCTGTTCGTCAGTTTTCTTAACATTCAAACAGGACCGAACGTGTTTCTCGGTCCGAATAACTCCTTAAGAAGCTTTACCGTCTCAGCGAAATCTAACTGATTCGTTCCTCTTGGCAATATGGAATCAACAAATTCGCAATAATCACTGATATCAAGCTTTCGAAGTAATACACTTACTTTCTTGCCATTTGGCCAGTTTTCGCAGTCTGTTCCGAAAATATCTTCATACCTCTTGAAGTATGCATCCACACTTTTATCCTCTCCCGGTAGGTATGTGAACACATCTATGCTGTTAAACATTGTGCTGTATTACTTTCTTGTATGGCATTAGCTGTTAATCTTTCTAACAGTTCTTTCTGTTCAAATTGCATCTGCGCGAACCTTTCTTCCTGCCTTTCTATGCAATTTATGAGTCGTTTATTTTGCCTTTCGTATCTTTTTGCGTGTAGCGCTTGCTGTTCTTTTGTAGAATCTGCTGATTCTGCATGAACGGTGTAATTATTTTAGAAAATTCCTCCATCTTGCTTTTGTTTCCAAACATGAGAAAAATCCGTCTATTTTACCAATTCACATTTTACTATAACTACGAAAACCGTTCTTAGGTTCGCTTTTTTGTTGTTTTTTTGTGTCAACCGAATTCTATCGATATATTATTTTTTCGTGGAACCTTTCCGTTCCCCTTTTTCTGTTGAGGGCTGAAAAACTGTATTTCATATTTTTCTTTTAATCCGTTAAGGTTTGATTACGTACAAGAATTCTTTTTAAAAAAAAAAAACTTTCTTGGTACAGCTGAACAAATATCACTTTTCTCCTTCAAGACAATTTGCATAAATTAGTTCACGGTGTACTAGCGAAAACACCTTTTTTCTTTGACTTTCGTAGTCACTTTGAAAGAGTTATTGGTTTTTTGCTTTCAAGTATCCTGTGTGTCAATATCTCGTTCGACAATTTTGTAGTTACTTCCATTTTTTTGTTTTGTTTTTCGTTGTTTTTTTCCGCAGTGGTAACTTTCCGCGTAAATTATTTTTCGAATACTGTTGCTGTGCTTCACAGTGAATGCCCGAGTAAATCTTCGTTCGACAATTTTGTAGTTACTTTCGTTTGTTTTTCTTTTGATTTTTTCGACAGTGATAACGTCCCGTGTGAATTATTTTTCGAATACTGTTGCTGTGTCTAACAGTGAATTCCCGAGTAAATCCTCGATGGTACTGTTGTGTTCAACAGTATTTTTTTTCTTCGAGTACGTTATTTTTTTTTCAATCATTCTCGAGTAAGTATTTTTCGTACACCACAGTTTAGTAGTGGATTTTTCCGCGTAAGTCTTTTCTCGAATTCTCGAGGTCACTGTTGTGGTTAATCGTGGATTTTATCCTGCGTAATTTTTTTTCAAATTCTCGACGCAACTGTTGTGTTAATAGTGGATGTTATCCCACGTAAGCCTTTTTTTCGATTTCTCGTCGTCACTATTGTGTCTGCACAAATAATTAACAAGAACACGGAAAGTAAATTATAGCAATAGTATATTAGGAGGAAAAGATACGTCTGTTTTCAGATATACTTCAGTTGGAGATATTCCGGCAGGCGGTGTGTTGCATGTCTTACTGGAGGCAACATATGCGTCTTGCCTATTTGCGGGTCGTTGCAGAACACTCCCGGTATTTGTGATTGATACCTTTATCTATCTCATTCACTCAACTATGTTAATTAGTGGGCGTCTCCACAACACTATGCAGCATGTCAACCTGGCTGAACTTAGCATATGCAGTAAGAATAATATCAAGTTCAGTCTCTAAAGCCAATGTTTTCCAGTACTAAATGTTTCACTTTTTAAACAATTTTAGGGGTTCCTTATATTTGATTTGAGAAAAGAACATCGTATAATAAAAATGTTTTCCTTTCAAGGGTTTTTTAAAACATGTCTTTTTTTTGTATTAATATTTTAAAACTATGCTGATCAAAAGTATCGTAAACATTAATTTAAATTGATAGTCTTATCGTTGGAAAGAAAATGAAAATTACATTATCTATATTAACACAAACGTTACTTTCTTCTAACAATTATATCTTAGAGAGTATATAATATAAAATACTACTCATACAATGTACTACGTTCAGATCTTCTATGTTTCAGATGTACTATTATTATTATAACGAGACCGATACTGCATACACAACATCGGGTGTTCTTAACCTCGTCGGATTGCACCCGATATGACATGTGTTCTTTCGATCGTACATTGTCCCGTCACAAGTTGGCCTGTTGATCATCTTCACCTATTTTGTTTTCATGGTGGGGGGTGTCTCTCAATAGAATCGTCTCCTACCCTGTATAGGTAATCTCCAGGTACAACAATCACTCCGTTAGTCCTTGCGGCTTGCTGCAAAATCAAGAATCCTCACCACAAACAAACAGATTCCGGTTTGTAACAATAACAAACTATTTATTAATGTCATTACTTCATAATAGCTACTGTCTAAATTGAGGTGACTGACTATAGCAGTGAAACAATGTAAGACCAGACCAGTAAAGTCACAGATTGCCCATTAACACAGGCTAGTAAACATCATAACATCAGACCCTGAGGGCTCCCAAATCGGGAGCGCTTGGCCAGCCCAGTCGTTCAGTTTGCTGGCTACGACCCTACTCCTTTTAGAATTCCTTTTTTTCTAAATATCGAACCAATTTTCCCCACCTCCCATTTCAGAAAGTGGTTCCAAACACCCTTTCGTTCTTCCTCCTTGATCCCACCTCTTGTCTTGTCCATTCAACACTTCTCTCTGTCTCTCTCCGTTCCCCAATAGCCAGTCCTCCTCCTCGAACCTATCTCTACCAAATTCCAACCCTCACCTGTACTGAGGTCCCAAATTACCATCAAATTAGGAGTGATTAGTCATTTCAGACCGAACAATGCCCGGCGGCGACCCTTACCCTTGATCTCATTTCTAAGTTGTCAGCCTTAATAAGCTAAGGCTCTCAGGATCACTTCATAGCTCTCAACAGAGGTTTTAAAAACAACATTTTATGTTAACAGATGTATAACGACACTGAGATGAAAACAAGTATTATTTGTTTTTCTCTTTCTGACAAAATCCCATAGATATTTCTGTTTAGTACCAATCAGAAACCAAAGCCCCCTCTTTTGGTCTCCCTATCTCTCTCCCTCTCTCTCTCTCGCTCTGTATATCCCGTCCAGTCCAACCACCTCTGAGCGCAATATGCAGCTCCTGCATGCATACATGACACCAATAGTGTCACATTAAAGTTTCATAATACAATCGACATTCTATTACAGTTTTCTAATTCTGCTTAGAACTGTTAATGTCATTATAGACACACTCTATTAAGTTTCAGTGTAAACAAAATGGAAAATGTGTAAAGCTTTGTGTAGACGCTTATATTACCCGTATGTTTTTAAGATAGCAGTTTCGAAACATATTAATTATTTTAGTTTAGCCTGTCGTTGTGAAATATTTTTCCATTTATAACTGGACTATACATTCAAACATATCCGCTATTAACCACACAACGCATTTTTTTTTTAAATGAAATTTTTAAAAAAATCAGAAATCAACGGGGATTACTCATTCTAATATTATGTTTCTTTTCTAAACAGTTCATTATGCGTACGTAGAAAGAATGCTCGAGCTGCGACGGAAACGAAAATAGAAATACAGTAACAATCAGGTCAGCATGGCACACTATATAAGTAATTGTTTTCAAACCTACCTCATCTTTACACATGGAAGCTGGCAAGTGAAGGATTCGCGCATGCATAGACATGAAACAATTGGTAACTAATACACATTTGATGTCTCCCTAGTATAAATTACTGTTGTGAAGGAACATAACTGGCTATACACCGGTTACAAACTGTATATATATATTGGACTGTTTGGCAGACAGCGGCAGACAGCGGCCGACAAGCAGTCGCAGTAAGACGGATAGTATAACGTGTTGATTATCAGACTTTCTTCCCCATACTTGTTACTATGTACTTCTATTTTCCTTAGGCGAGCAGCCTTACGCTTCTGTATTATAAATAAACCCCATTACACATACCACTCGGTGTAACTCACGTTTGTCTTTATTTCCTAAGTATTTAGGAATATAACAATGGCGACGAAAGGATGTTCTTTCTCTTAACAGAGATAAATTACCGTACCAAGGACTGTGTACAATGCAAGGATTTTTTGTTTTACGAAAAAAACAAACTACACAAGGATTTTTGACCACGTGCGTCAATGAATTTAAAAATTTTTCCTACCTAAAGTAGCGAAAAGTACGGATTTTTCTTCGTAAAGAACTCACAAGAAATTATAGAAACATGTTCAAGGTAAAGTGGAATTTATATTTATTTTGACAAGTAAAAAAAAAAAAAAAAAAATGGTCGCAAGTTGAATTCGAAACTACACTAAAGGATTACGAGTTTCGAAAGAAAAAATATAAATACAACGACTATTGTACCATTTTATGCCACGTGGGAACGGCAGCCATATATTTTTTTTTTTTTTGGAAAATTAATTGTTTGTTATTGCCTTTATATAAATAATTGGAACTATTTGTCGTGGGAAGTAAGAAATATTTTGTGTATGAACTTACGTTGTTGAAAAAAAAAATAAAAAGAATTATTTTACAAAGCCTGTTGAATTACTATGGATGAACTTTGTTGAAACGTGTTGTGTCTGCATATTGCTACTAATTTACGATATACGTAAATTTACGATTTTTCTTTGGAATTATTGTGTAGAATTCGAAAAGACATTTTTGTACTAGAAGCTAACATGGAACAATTAGCAGAGTTAACTAAGGCTCTAGCCCTTAGCATCCAGGAACAGACAAAAATGACTCAACAATTTTTAGCGCAACAACAACAACAAATTCAACAACAACAGCTACAGCAACAGCTGCAACAACAACAAGAAAGAACACAAAAAACTTTAGAGGCACAACAAGAACAAACAAACATACTACAACGACAAATGTCGACACAGCAAAAGAATTTAGAAAAGCTAATTCTAACGTCGACCGGGAAGAAGACTAATTTTTCTGCCGAGGGTATTTCAAATTCACTAACGGAATTTCGTTACTCCCCGGATACTGGTGTTACTTTCCCTGCATACTACAGAAGATACGAAACAATTTTTACGAAAAGATGTTTAGACTGGACCGATGAGGAAAAAGTTACCCTGCTACTACAAAAACTGGGTACTGATGAAAACACCAAGTATGCAAATCTAATTCTACCAAAAAAACCGGAGGAGGTTTCGTTCGAGGAAACAATTAGTACCTTGTCGAAAATATTTGATAAAAGGGATAGCCTATTTCACTCTAGATACAAATGTTTGAACATTCAGAAGGCAGAAGCTGAAGACTATCTAGAATATGCTTGCACTGTGAACTGTTTATGCGAATCATTTAAATTGAATGAAATTTCCGCAGACCAATTTAAATGTTTAATCTTTGTACAAGGTCTCACAGCACCAAGGGACAAAGATATACGTTCACGGATCCTAACAATTATGGAGGCGGATCCTAACATAACATTGCAAAAAGTCACTGAAGAGTGTCAACGTCTGATTAACATAAAGAAAGACAACACTCGCATTGAAGAGAAAAATATTTTTAAGGTGCAGCAAGTAAAAAGGCAAGGGACCACAAGAAAGTCCAGGTTCCAAGAACACAGGATCCTTAAAGGATACAAAGACCCAAAGCTAAAGTGTAAATGTTGTGGTAGTTTAAGACACAACAATAAGACCTGCTGGTTTAGGAACAAAATATGTTATGAATGTGGTCTCAGAGGTCACAAGGGAACATACTGTGCCCAGAAGAAAAGACAAGGGACCGATAATGTAAATACGCTTCGCATGAATAAAGAAAAAAGCTGCGAAAGACGGAAATATGTTGATGTTCGGATAAATGGACATCTGGTTACATTGCTTCTGGATAGCGGTGCAGATATTAGTATTATAAATGAAGATATATGGAAAAGGATAGGTCGACCTGAATTAACGAAAACCAGAAAGACGGCGAGAAGTGTGTGCGGCAAAAGATTAGAGTTCAAGGGAGAATTAAAATGCAAAGTGACATTCGCTAACCAGACTCATAAATCCAAAGTGTACGTCGTACCAGGAAAGAATACATGCCTGTTTGGGGTAGATTGGATTGTCCTATTTAATTTATGGGAGAAACCCATAAATTCGTTTTGTAACGTTTTAACTGCAGAAAAAGCAAACCAAAGGGAAGACTTCCTAAAGGATTTGAAAACTGAATTTCCCAATGTTTTTGCCGAAGGACTAGGACTCTGTATTAAGACAGAGGCAAAATTTGAATTAAAGAAAAATGCCACTCCAGTATTCAAACCTAAAAGGAATGTGCCTTTTTCAGCGATGGACGCAATCGAAAAAGAGTTGGATAGACTTCAACAACTGGAAGTCATTGAAAAAGTTAACCACACAGATTGGGCAAGTCCAACCGTGTATGTAAAGAAAAAAAATAACAGAATAAGGGTCTGTGGAGATTTTTCAACGGGTTTAAATGACTGTCTATTGGACCATAATTATCCCCTTCCGTCCGCAGAAGATCTGTTCTCTAAGCTTAACGGAGGAAAAATTTTTTCTAAGATAGACCTCTCAGATGCTTACTTGCAAATTAAGATCAGCGATGAATGCTCCAAATACTTAGGCATAAATACTCATAAGGGCATTTTTAAGCTAAAGAGGCTTCCTTTTGGATTAAAGGTTGCTCCTGCTATTTTCCAGCAAATTATGGACACGATGCTGGCAGGGTTGGAATTTTTGACGATATCCTAATTAAAAGTGAAAATTTGCAAGATCATAAGAAGCATGTAAAAGAAGTATTCAAAAGAATACAGGAATTTGGTTTTAAATTGAGCCCAGAAAAATGCGATTTTTTTATGAAAAAAATTAAATATCTAGGTCAAATAATCGACAAAGAGGGTCGAAGACCGGATCCACAAAGGACTGAAGCAATTGAAAAGATGGCTGCTCCAGATTCAGTGACAAAATTAAAATCGTTTTTGGGATTAGTTCAATACTATGCAATTTACATCCCTAACATACATAATTTAAGAGCTCCTCTTAACGAGTTACTGAAAAAGGGTGTTAAATGGAACTGGAATAAGGAATGTGAATCTGCTTTCCAAAATATCAAAAGATGTCTACTGTCAGACTTAGCATTGGCACATTTCAATCCAGAAAAGGAACTAATACTAGCAACGGACGCCAGTGATTACGGTGTTGGCGCTGTATTACTTCACAAGTATGAGGATGGTAGGACAAAAGCTATCGCCCATGCTTCAAGAACGTTGGTTGCAGCGGAGAAAAATTACAGCCAAATTGAAAAAGAGGCGCTGTCGATAATATTTGGAATTACAAAGTACAATCGATTTCTCCATGGACGATCTTTTATTTTGCAAACCGACCATAAACCCCTACTTACCATATTTGGATCAAAGAAAGGCATTCCCACACATACTGCGAATCGATTACAGCGATGGGCTGTAACCCTCTTAAACTATCAGTTTAAGATGGAACATGTATCCTCAAAAAAGTTAGGACACGCAGATGCATTATCACGGTTGATCCCTAAAAGAAGCGAAAGTTTCGAAGAAACGGTAATTGCTGCGCTTAAAGACGAAAGTGAATGTACAAGTTCAATGTGTAATATGATACGTGAACTTCCGGTAACTTTCGAAAAAATAAAAAAAGAGGCAGTAAATGACATTTTCATTAAGAAAATGAAAAATCAATTGGGATGGATAAAAAAAAATAAAAAGGTAGATCAAACAACGCCTTTTTCCATCTGTGAAGATGTGCTCATGTATTGTGAGAGGATCGTAATTCCACTAACGTTACAGAGGAAAATTCTGAAGGAATTTCATACAGGTCATCCGGGCATTTCGAGAATGAAATCCCTTATGAGAGGATATGTGTACTGGCCTGGTATGGACAAGGAAGTTGAAAAATGTGTCAAGACATGCAGAGGATGTCAATTAGCAGCTCGAGATCCTCCAGTAAAAACGACGCCATGGCCAATGACGGACCTACCCTGGTCACGTCTGCATATTGATTATGCGGGACCTATAAATGGTTATTTTTACTTGATTATTGTAGATTCTTTTTCAAAATGACCAGAAATATTTAAGTTTAGACATCCAACAGCACAAAACACTGTGAGTGCGCTTAATGAAATTTTTAGCCGTTTTGGAGTGCCAAAAACCTTAGTGAGCGATAATGGAACAGCATTTACTGCTCATGAATTCAAAGAATTCTGTGACTCACTAAATATTCTACATATGACAACACCTGTGTACCATCCACGATCGAATGGGTTGGCCGAAAAATTTGTAGATACGTTTAAAAGGGCACTTAAGAAAAATCTTACTACGGACACAGACGAACAATGTATTCAAACATTTTTAGCAATTTACAGGGTGACACCAAATCCTAATAATAATGTCAATTCTTCCCCGGCTGAGCTAATGTTTGCAAGAAGATAAGATCTGTCTTCGATAGGCTGCTACCAGAGAAAAAGAAAGTTTTCAAAAAAGAAAACCTTAATACCAAGTGCTTCTCCCCAGGTGAAAATGTATATTTCAAAAATTTTCAAAATGGACGAAATCAGTGGGTTGAAGGTATTATCAAAAAAAGGATTGGGAGCATGGTCTATACCATCCAAGGATTAAGTTTTGTCTGCAAAGGACACAGAAATCGAATACGTCCCAGACTGTCTCCAAATGTGGAAGAGACACCAATGGAAACATTGTGCGATATTTTTGATATACCAAAACCAGCGTGTGTACCGCAAACAATGAATATTTCGCCTTAACCGACCATACGGGCTGGACAGAAACATTTACCCCGGGTAACGCTGACCAGAAGGAAAAGCGCAAGAAAGAGAAAAGTTACCAGGAGATTAAGCCCTGACCCTAAAAGGAAGAGGTATTTAAGCTAAAATCAGGAAGATTTCAGCTTCAGGGGAAGGTGTTGTGAAGGAACATAACTGGCTATACACCGGTTACAAACTGTATATATATATTGGACTGTTTGGCAGACAGCGGCAGACAGCGGCAGACAAGCAGTCGCAGTAAGACGGATAGTCTTACGTGTTGATTATCAGACTTTCTTCCCCATACTTGTTACTATGTACTTCTATTTTCCTTAGGCGAGCAGTCTTACGCTTCTGTATTATAAATAAACCCCATTACACATACCACTCGGTGTAACTCACGTTTGTCTTTATTTCCTAAGTATTTAAGAATATAACAATTACCAATTCTGACTCCTTTACCGGCGCTTTTCCTGAATGTCTGTTTACTAATAAGGGCTGATTTTAAGTTCGTAGATAACATTTTTTTGTGCATAGGTTGAGAGTTGTCCACAAACGCAGTCTTCCTTTTATAGACATATATATTGTGCAAATTAAATATCTTACACATCTATGTGTAAATTTGAAAACTACTATTGGTTATTGTTTACGCTTATGCACACACATTATTTGTATGCTTCCGTGATGGTATTGGAATAAGAATTAAAAATAACCCAACGTAATAACACAATATGCATACACACAGTTATTTATTGCATAATATATATATATATATATATATATATATATACATATATATATACATATATATAAACATATATATATATATATATATATATATATATATATATATATATATGCAAATTCAGTAAAAAAAATTACGATGTACTACTTTTAAAAGTAATGTCATTTTAATATGCATCATTAACTGCTAGGTTTTTGAATATATTTGTAGATTTAATCATTAATCATGGAAGGAGTGTTATTAAACAAATATGTCAGCTTATTTCTCAAGCAGTAAATAGTAAATTCTTGAAAGGAAAAAAATACAAGAGTGCAGGAAAAATAAGCTCTTCATAAAAGGACGCGGAAATGTTTAGTTAAAGAAAAGGAGTGGATTGATTTTAAGTATAAGACATTGCGACTCACCAAGTGAATATAAATACTTAAGAGACTACGCCAACTATTCAACAATTCATAATTATTGTTTAAAAATAGGAGAGAATTATTTGTCGCTAAAAACACACGCTGGAAGTGTCTGAAGATGATGAAAAAATACGTCGTGCATATTCGATAGTGGCTTATTATGGTATAATGTCAAAACTGTCAAGGGAAACCCTTTTATACAAAAATAAACCCATTTAGATTTAAAAAAATATGCGTTATTGTTTTAAATAGTTCCAACAAGTCTATACTGGGGAGAGTACGTGAATAGAATAATAATGATGTTAATAATGTAAAAGAATGAAAATGATGTATAGTGATATCTATTGTGAAAATAAGTGTAAAACAAAAAAGAACAAAAAAAACTGCGTATCAATTCTACATTCCGCAAGACGAATTACATATTTTTCTTCGTATAAAATCTAAAATACCAATTACGGGTTATGTGTTCTTTTTAATTGGATCAGTAAGATGGGGGCTCTATTAAAAATGTTAGCTATTTTAAAGCAAACTGTTTATTAAATTCTAAAGAATAAGCATAATATACTACAACTAGTTTATTCCGCACTATTATTAGCATGATTAAAATATAACATTCTTTACAGATACTGGTGCATCTAGCTGCTGTGGAGACGACCACTAATTAACATAGGTGGGTGAATGAGATGTATAAAGGTAACAATCACCAATACCTGGGGAGATCGCTAACGACCGCCAAATAGGCAAGACGCCTATGCTCCATCCAGTAAGACATGCAACACGCCCCCTGCGGGAATATCCCCAACTGAAGTATATCTAGAAAACATGTAAATATGTATATAACTTTTCTGTCTAATATATTATTTTATACATTTACTTTCCGCGTTCTTGTAAATTATTTGTGCACACACAACATGGCGACGGGAATTCGAAAAAAAAGGCTTACTCGGGAAAAAAATCCACTATAAGACACAACACTCGCGTCGAAGATTCGAAAAAAGACTTACGAAGTATAAACTCCAACAGTGGCCTCGAGAATTCGAGAAAAGACTTACGCGGAAAAATCCACTACAAAACTCAACGATGTTGTGCAAATATTACTTACTCAAGAAAGATTGAAAATGAAGAACGTACTCGAAGAAAAAAAAAATTGCTGTTGAACACAACACTTACATCGAGGGCTTTGTCGAAAAACAAACGAAAGTAACTACAAAATTTTTCGGGAATTCATTGTTAGACACAACAACACTATCTATCAAATAATTTGCGCAAAAATTTATCACTGTCGGAAAAAACAACAAACAAACTAAAGTGACTAAAAAATTGTCGAACGATATATTCGAACACTGGATATTTGAAAGCCAAAATACAAATAACCATTTCAAAGTCAAAGAAAAAATTGGGTGTTTTCGGTAGTACATCGTGAAATAATGTATGCAAATTATCTTGTAGGAGAAAAGTGATTTTTTTCAGCTCCGCCAAGAAAGGATTTTTTTTAAAAATAAGCCTTGTACGTAATCAAACTTTAACGGATTAAGAGAAAAAAATAAATACATTTTTTATCCCTCAATAGAAAATGGGAAACAGAAAGGTTCAACGCAAAAAAATAAAATATCGATAAAATTCGGTTGACAAAAAAATAAATAAATAAGAACGGTGTGTGTAGTTATTTTAAAAAGTGAATTAATAAAATAGACTGATTTTCTAATCTTTGAAAAAAAAAAGATGGAGGAAATTGCTAAAATTATGACACAGTTCATGCAGAATCAGCAGATCCTACAAAAAGAACAGCAAGTGATAGACGCAGAAAGAGACGAAAGACAAAATAAACGACCAAAAAGGCAGGAAAAAAGGTTCGCACATATGCAACTTAACATAAAGAACTGTTAGAAAGATTAACATCTAATTCCATACAAGAAAGTAATATAAACTTCTTTAACTCAACAATTGTAAACAGCATGGATGTGTTCACATACCTACCGGAAGAGGATAAAAGTTTTGATGCATGCTTTTTTGTATTACATTTTCACCCCAAACAAGGCAAATTGGCACTTTGGTGTAGGGGTCTAATATCAGGGGCAGCAACTACTGGGGTACTATGTAAGGATTTTGGAAGCAAGATGTCGGTTAACGTTACACTTGAACTTCTGCATGTGGGGAAGCAGGGACCTGGAATGGTATTCCAGAGACTAGCGGTTCTGGGGAAGAAACTATTGGAGAAAAATATATTTTACATCTAGGGATCTCTACAGTGTCGGGGTGGGATTTAGCAGCCTGTCGGGTTTGTCGAGGTTCCTCACGTCGTGGGGGCACAAGTGATTGCAGTTCGTCAGAGCATTCACCACTAAAATACTTGTAGAAAAAGCAGAGGGATGCAATATTTCGTCGATTGGACAGAGGCTGAAGATTAGATGCCAGTTCAGGGTCTATCAGGTTTGCGGCTCTCTTTTGAACCTTGTCTAGGAGCCAGAGACTAGTAGCAGATCCACCAGCCCAGATGTGACAACAATACTCTATACATGGGCGAATGCTAGCCTTATAGAGGTACAAGATACTTTCGGGTGTTTGTAGTTGTCTTCAAGATGTATTAAGATATTTTCGAAACAGACTGCGAACACTGGCCAAATGGCAAGAAAGTAAGTTTATTACTTCGAAAGCTTGGTACCTGTGAACTGTAACTTGTTGATTTCATATTGCCAAGTAGAACAAAACAGTCAGATTTCGCATAAACCGTAATTCTTCTTAAGGAGTTATTCGGATCGAATATGTATCTTTTCACAAGAAATGATCATGTATGAATGTTAAGAAAACTGATGAGCAGGACTACTTGACATACGCGTCAGTAGTAAACCAAAACTGCGACAACTTCAAATTATCAGAACTCACGGTGGATGATGTAAAAATGCTTACTCTTTGCACAGGGGCAAATATCCACAAAAAATCAGAGATCTGATGACGTGTTCTCTTAAAATTAGGGATAGAACAAGTCCGGGCATTGCAGAAATTTGCAGAAGATTGCCAAAGGGCAGTATCACTAGAAAAGATTACAGGGATATAGAAGAAGCGGGAGTGGCGTACATTAGGAAGAATAAAAAAACCTTCAGAAACTCAGGCTAAATAAATTTAGAGAATAGTATAAATTTAAAAAAAAATACTCAAATTATAAATACTCAAATTAAAAAAAAAAACTACAGAAAATGAAATTAGAATAATAGGTTATATAATAACTACAGAAAACAAAATCTCTATAATTATCAAATGAATTATATAAAGACAGTATCAGGTAATAATTGCAGAAAATGTGATGAAATACATTTAGAAAAGGAATGTCCTTACGAAAATACCAAGTGCTATAATTGCGATAAAGTTGGACATAAGAGTGTTTGCTGCAGAAACAAAAAAAATAGAGTACACCAAATGAGAACAAACGACAAAGGGAAAAAATAATTTACGAAAATATGTATCAGTAAATATTTTCGACAAATAAGTGAAATTTCAGCTTTACTCTGGATCGGATTTGTCGTTAATGAACGTCAACACTTGGAAAAAGCTGGGTAAACCGACTCTTCAAAAGTGACAAGAGACGAAATAAAATTCGAATGAGAGGGCATCTTGCACATTAAATTAAATGACATGACGAAGAAATTGAAAATTCTCGTAATTAAAGATAGCGAGAACTTATTGGGAATTTACTGATTATAAAAATGCAATCGTTGGGATGAACCAATGAACGTTTTTTGTAGAAAAATAACCAATAGCGCCCAACATAATCAGAAAATATTAAAAATGATCTAAAAAATAAATTACCAGAAATGTTTACTTCGTGACTGGTAAGATGAAATAAATTTAAGGCTTCGTTCGAGCTAAAAAAGTATGCAACACCGGTGTTTAAGAGAAAACGGAACGTACCGTTCCCCGGTTTAGACAAAACAAATAGCGAGCTAGATAGACTCGAAAAAACATGCATCCTATCGAAAATCGAAACTAGCCTCTGAGCAACACCTACGGTGCACGTAAAAAGTCGGAGCAAATTCAAAATTTGTACGACGTCTATTTACAAATTCCGATGGAAGAAGAATGCTCCAAAATGTTATGCATTAACACACACAAACGGTTGTTCGAATACAACCGTCTACTCTTCGGGATCAAAATCACGCCGACAAGCAATGGATACAATGCTGAACGGAATAGATTGTGCTTGGTCATACCTGGATTACATATTCATCAGGAGTGCGTCCGTAAGTGAACTCCAAGAGCATCTAAAAGAAGTATTCACAAAAATAAATGAATACGGATTCAAGGTGAACGAAAACAAATGCGAATTTTGTTCAGACGAAATCAAATACTTAGGACAAGTAATAAATAACCCGGTCGATGCTCAGACACGGAAAGATCAACAACAATTAAAAAGATGGCGGTACCACATAACGTGGCGACCATACAGAGTTTCTTAGTCTCGACAACTACTACCAAGTAGTTATCAAAGGAATGCACGACCTAAGAGCTCCGGTTAACGAGTTAATAAAGAAAGAACCACTATAAATATGGACAAAAGAATGTCAAAACGCATTTGAGAAAATTAAACAGACGTTGACGTCCGATCTATGTTTAACCAATTACGACTCAAAATTTGAAATAAGTGTTGCGAACGACGCTAGCCCGTATGATATAGGAGCATGTATACAGCATATCGTGCCAAATGGATGGAGAAAACTATAGCTCACGCCTCAAGGACACTACTACCGACAGAAAGGCTTACTCTCAAATAGAAAAAGAGGGGTTAAACTTTATTTTCGCGGTGACGAAATTCCAGCGTTACCTGTACGGGAGACACTTAATACTGGATACAGATCACACGCCCCTAATGACAACCTTCGGCTAAAAAAGGGCTTGCCAGTATATACGACAAACTGCCTACTCTGTTGGGGTACGATCTTGCTTAATTATGACTTTACAAATAAAACATCTGGCTTCTGAAAAAATAGGTCATGCGGATGGCCTGTCAACGCTTACACCGAAAATGGAGGAGTCCGTTGAAGAGTAAGTAATTGCAGCTATTATGCGGAAAAATCATGGTGGTAAATATAATAAAATAATTTCCAGTCACGTTAACCGATATAAAAAAGGGAGGCTGAAAAGGATGTTGTCATCACAGACATAGAGAAGAAATAAGGGAAAATGATGAAAACAAGGACATCCTATTTTCCGTATGCTGTTTTATTATATAGTGAAAGAGTTGCTACCCCGTAAACCTTGCAGAAAACAATCTTATGTGTTTTTTTGTTTACAGGACACACGGGTATAAATAGGATGAAGGCACTCATGCTCAATCAAGTTTACTGGCGTAATATGGATGTCGAGATTGCACTAACAGTAAAAACATTGGAAAAAACTGACCATCCATGGTCACGCATTCATATAGACTTTGCTGGACCGACCGAAGAACAATACTACCTAATCGAAGTGGATAGTTTTTCCAGATGGCCTGAAGTAAAGCGTTTCAATAACCCGACGACATATAACACAATAAGTTTTCTGCATGAAATATTTGCACATTTTGGCGTGTCAGATATTATAGTCACAGATAACGGAACATAATTTACATAAAATGATTTAAAGTATTTTGTGACACTTTTCAGGTAAAACATATAACTACACCACGGTTCCACCCGAGATCAAATGGATTAGCGGAAATGTTCGTAAACACGATAAAGCGTGCACTTAGACAATCAATAGCGACCCGACGTATAGAGCATTGCAATTTCTGCAAATATACAGGATAACTAAGAACCCAAATACACCGTCGAAATTAACGCCATCAAAATAAATGTTGCTAGAAAAATAAAATCACCATTTGATAAATTAATGCCAAAGCAAACAATCGCCCATCAAACTACGCAAACACCACGTAAAAGTTTAAAACCTGGTGATCGTGTATAATTTAAATGTATGAAAAAACATTTCATATTGAGAGCTTGGTACGGTAGGTAAACGTATCAGCGACTGGATCTACAAGATAAAAGGTACAAAGGGGATGCACAATCGACATCAAAATCGATTGAGAAAACGTCATATAATAGACAACGGACATGACAAACCTGATGAAAAGGAAGACCCAATGGAAAGAGATGTTAAAATCAACACAACTTCAAATCTTGGGAGGAGGTGTTGTGGAGACGACCAGTAATTAACATAGGTGGGAGAATGAGATGTATAAAGGTATCAATCACCAATACCGGGGGAGTCCTGCAACGACCGCCAAATTAAAATATAATATTCTATACAGATACTGGTGCATCTAGCTGCTGTGGAGACGCCCACTAATTAACATAGGTGGGTGAGTTAGATATATAGATATACCAATCACAAATACCTGGGGAGATCGGTAACGACCGCCAAATAGGCAAGACGTCTATGTTACCTCCAGTAAGACATGCAACACGCCACCTGCCAGGATATCTCCAAGTGAAGTATATTTGTAGACAGGTAAATATGTATATAACTTTTCTGTCTTATATATTAATGTTATACCTTCACTTTTCTTGTTAATTATTTGTGCAGACACACCACCATGCATAATTCATATTAATGTGTGTATAAATATTTTGGCATATATATATAAAGATATATATATATACATATATATACATATATATATATACATACATATGTATATCTATA
>NC_136495.1:136706401-136708901 GCF_053919585.1 Euprymna scolopes
ATATATATATATATATATATATATATATATATATATATATATATATATGTATATATATTGATCACATTCAATTTTAAAGGTTTCGCCCTTTTTCATTCTTTCTGGAACGATTTTACATATCTTTCTGTTTATCCCACAGCCATGCAGATCTTGTCCAATGTGCATGATCTAAAATATTAAATCATTTTTTAGCGTCTTGAAAGGTAATCTGAAACGGGCAGCTCATTACATTTCTAAACCAAGCGAAAATCATTACATTACGGGGAAATTTTATTAATACAAATATATGACTTGTCTGAGGTCGCATTATGAAACACCTTAAATGGTGATGCATGTTTAATTGAATTAACAATTTTTAAAATCATCAATTGCACATCGCCATAAAAGCAAATGCATTTATCCAGATTAAATAAAAAGTTAAGCTCGGCGTAAATAAACATCCTAAGGAAGCAAGGGAATACATGTGAAGGTAGTGTTACTCCGAATAGTATAATAGATTTGGTAGTCTCAAAATTGGTTCCCATATTAATGGCTGTTCTGGAACATCAGGAGGAGAAACCAACGTTTATTATTGAGCATAGATAGCACCGTTTATATTCGGTAATATGGTTGACAAGATAGTCAGCGCGGTTATATATATATATATATATATATATATATATATATATATACAATATATATATGGCGATTAAGCTACACTGAATATCCTGCGTTTCATCCACTGTAGGATTCGTCAGGCTTATGAGCATAAGCCTGAGGAATCCTACATTGGATGAAACGCAGGATATTCAGTGCATATATATTTTATAAATTACTAACTAGCTCTACCTACGTATTGAGCAATTTGAAGTAAATACTTTACGTTTGCGCACAAGTCTATACTTGCGTATAATAATTTTGTGTGAGTAAATGAAGTAGTTATATATATATATATATATATATATATATATATATATATATATATATATATATATATATATAATACACAGCTGAATGTGTGCGTGGGGGTGTCTGGTCACGAATAGGCTCCTATATTGTTGATTATTTAAAAAAAAAACTGATTCCAGATAATGATAGAGGCATCGAGGCAAAGTAATGGGTATGTTTGATCTGGCAGAACGGGGGTTCATAAAAATTGTTGGGTCTGCGTTCGTGCCTGGTCCACAAAGTATAGAAATAAAAAATTAAAAAATTAAAACAAAACGTTTACAAGTGTTTTTTATACATAATATATATATATATATATATATATATATATATATATATATATAAATATATATATATATATATATATTACTTTTATATATGTGCATAAATATATATATATGCATATATATGCATAGGTATATTTATAGCTGTATATACTTATATATATATGTATACATATACATATAGATATATATATATATATGTATATATATATATATATATATATATATATATATATATATTTATATATATGTTATGTTACAGGACTCTCTTTCCTAAATTGAGTTTTCAATCAAATGTAAAGGACAAAAAGAAATGATGGATGACCAATAGAATGTTTGGATGGTTTGAAGTTCAATGCTGTGATTTCCAATCCCTACCATTCGCCATCTAATTAAAAAGCGCTTATTTATTAGAGGATTTTTAGCCAACTCTCGAGTGGCTAGACTTCTAAAGCGGCCAACACAATGTGTCAATTATCACTTATCTTTAATGGCGAAACATTATTCAGAAGGAAAAAAAATAATTATAAAGAATAGAAGGGAAAACATATCAAATAAAAAAAAATAATATAACTATAAAACAAGTGAAGCTTTTTGTCGATAAATCGAAATTTGACGGCCTTAAGAGCTCGGTTCCAAACACTAAGCAGAGTTGAGTATCTTAAACTGCTGATTAATTCCATCGATCTGGCGCAACGTGCCAGAAACCATTATCATATAGAAGGAATGAAATAAGTTAATTTGCATGACAGGAAATAGAACATATTCACAGGAATACACACTTATAGAATAAAATATTTGCAGGAAAAAAAGCTATAACTCAATTTTAATTGCAAAATATAGATTATGTAGTAGAAAACATCAAATATGTTTCATCTATAATATAAAGCTGAACGTTTGTGTGTGTGTGTGGGTGTGTGTATGTGTTTGTGTGTGTGTGTCTGTCTGTATGGTCACGAATAGGATTCTATATGGTTCACTATTAAAAAAAACTGATTACATATAATGATAGATATATCGAAGATCCGGAATGGATATGTTTGATCTGGCAGAAAGGTGGCTCATATAATAGCGCATCGTCCGAAAAGTATGGAAATAAAAAATGAAAAAAAAAAGTTTACAAGGGTTTTTGATGTAGATATACATAAGAATACGTTATAAGTATGTTTCAAGTTAAATAGGGATAGTACAATGAGATTGTGGTGTCTTCGTTAGAACCTTAACTTCATGGAAATAAGGCACAAACTTTAACAAAGATTTTCATATTCATTTGCGTAAGTATACTTTGA
>NC_136495.1:136713901-136721401 GCF_053919585.1 Euprymna scolopes
CATTCTATGGAGGTCAGGCGCGAACGAACACCCCATAATTTTATCATACCATATTTCTTCAAACTGAAACATAATTATCAAAGTATACTTACGCAAATAGATATGAAAAGTATTTGTTAAAGTTTATGTCTTATTTGCATGGGGTAAAGGCGCGAACTCAGGCCCCACAATTTTATTATACCATCCCTATTAAAGTTGAAACATACTTATCAAAGTATTCGTATGTGCATCTATATCAAAAACCATTGGAAATGTTTCTTATTTTTCATTTTTTTTATTTCCATACTTTGAAGGCCAGGCGCGAGCGCACACCCCACAATTTTTATGAACTATCGGTCTGCCAGATCAAACATACCCATTCCTTATCCTCGATACATCTTCTATCATTATATGTAATCAGTTTTCTTCATAGTCAACAATACAGGAGCCTATTCATGACCTCACACACACAAACATTCAGCTTTATATATTTATATATATATATGCATATATATATATATATGCATATATATATATATATATATATATATATGCATATATATTGTATATTTCACGATTATAGTATTTATATATTAAATCAGTTCTTCTAAATTAAACAAAGTTCGATTCCATTTACAGAACTTTTCTTTAAATGGACAAAACAATACTTCTTATTGCATATTCAGTTTGTCCGTACATATACTAAGTAACTCTTGATGCCCCTTTAAATATTCCAACTTGTAACCCTATTTTATCTCAGATCTTAAATCTTGCTCGAGAAGCTCTACACTCAAAGCTTACGTAAAACTAACACTAATCAGTGACTTTACTCACATTTCTTCGCCTGGTGTTCTCCACCTTTTCTCTCTTGTATAATCTATTCTTCCAATTGCATTACTACTTTAGCTTCTAAATTAAATACGTGTTGAGATTATTTTAACCGTGGGACAATATATCGTTTGCATTATCTAGATCATTTCCTATTTTATTGCACGTCTGCCCATACTTTTCTTCTATGCATTGCTCGTTCTCGTAAAAAAAAAACAATTCCGTGAATTTTCGGAAGACAAACTCGGTCTTTAAATATTTTACAGTCACGTATTACATCTATTTTCGTTAATACGTTATACGTCTTTATAATTTATATAGTTTTCTAGAAGATACTCATCCTAAATTCTACGCAATTATACACGATGTGGAAAAAATGCATACGAAATTCTTAGCAGAATAGATATGAAAGAAAATATCTAACCGGAACTATGAAAATTATTAAACAATCTGTAAACGTTCGTATTATTATAATGTGCTAATTTTGTTAATTTTGTGAATTATTCGCATCTTCATGAGTACAAGTATAAAAGTTGCTATATAAACATTGAAAGTGTGAACACTGGAATATTCCATACATACTGTATTGGTATGTTCAAACCGTCCAAAGGTTGAAATCTAATAACAGGAGACGAAACCGGACATATTCTTTCAAATCGAAACTGGCATAGGCCCGACCACTTCCCTATTCATAATTAAAGGATACTCAAACTTAATATTTGAATCTGCCCCCCCCAAGATCGTCATGGTCATGGAATATGTGCCTACATGAAATATGGCTTCCCATGTGTTAGGGATATCTACAGAGAAGACCATAAGTTACCTTATATATGCTTCCGGGTTGCACTAGCTTACAACACCGCTTTTATATTTGCCCTCTATCGCTCCACAACAGAGGAGTAACTATCTTTAAGAGTATACCTGAGGAAATTTACCACACGCTGTCTGCTCATGCTTCGGCTAATATTCACATTTGCGGTGACTTCAATTCCCATGATGTGAAATGGATAAACCACTCATATAATACAGATGATGAGGAGGGCTTTTGTCATAATTTTGCCATTAATTAGATTTTCACGAAGCCACCCGTGTGTCCGATACTACCGGTGAGTGTGCAAGCCTTCTAGACCTTTTTTCTCACAACTTCCCCTGAGCCATGTTCATGTTCTGTTCTATATCCTTTGGGATCTTACGACCACTCCGTTATATCAGTTAAGATAAAAATGAAATGTAATCAATCTTCAGACGTATCTCTCCACCGTATTGTATATAGGTACTCTATGGCTAACTGGGATAGTTTCCGTACATTCATATCTGATCTTCCTCTGCATTCCATCGTTAAACTGGATGTGTCCTCTATAATATTAGACCTGACTGAATGGTTAATTGTAGGCATATAACGATAATATTCCAACAAAAAGCCTAATAACCAGCCATGTTTCTTCCCAGAATGTGCGTCTGTAAGTGTAACATATTTTTTTTTGTAGGCAACTGTGAATAAAATTTAAAAAAATAACTCGTAGTTTCTCTTTTACAAGTGGGTTGTTATTTTTTTATTGATTATACTTAACAAAATAAACTATTACAGTTGTATAAATCGTAATAGATATATTATTTTTATTAAAAAAAAAACTAATTATTATTAATTGAATTTTACGAGTTTTTAAAAACTTTAAACATCTATCACACATGTTCTATTGATTCTATTTTTACCATATTTGTAGGGTCAATTTGAAAGTGTATGCTCTTTTTTATAAACTGAATATAATATTTTAGACACACTTTTTTATTCACCCCCCCCATTTTGAAATCTATTAAAAAGTAAATAATTAATGTACTCGACAAAGTTTTATATATCACAGATTGAAGATAAAACATCAATAAATAATATATTCAAATTTAAAACAAAAAAGTGTTTTTATGAATTTACCTGTAAAATCCGAAGTATAAAACATTTTTTTAAAAACATTATGTTTTTTGTTTTGTTTTCGTTTTTGTTTTAAATGAAACCTTGCCCCCTTCTGCTTTAATTGAAAAAAACATTATGGGTCGAATTATATTTTCCGAGTTGTTATAAGCTTGGGAAGACAGAGGGTCGAATTAATTACAGCCCCCGGTTTTGAAATATCTATTAAAACGTGATAATTAATTTGCTCACCAAACTTTTATATATCACAAATTGAAGATAAAAGAGCAATAAGTAATATACTAAATTTAAAACAAAAAATGAAGTATCTTTAAGAAATTTACCTGTAAAGTCGGAAGTTTAAAACCTTTTTTTGTAAATCACGTTGTTTTTTTTTTAATGAAACCAGGGTAATTGCTCCTTTAATTGAAAATAAAATTAAGTGTCGGATTACATTTTTCGAGTAGTTATAAGCTTGAAAAGAAAAGGGCACGAATTATTCAATATATTTCACGAAGTTTGTGAGACATCTAGTGCTTCTGTCATCGTGCACAGAACACACTTTTTTCTATAGCTAGGAACGTAATAGCCGTACCGAGACTAAAGCTGATTTCAGGATAACCTGCAAACACTTTAAAAGAGTAATAAAAAGTCAAGAGTACTATATGCCCAGTCCGTTCAATCCAAAGTAGCTGAGCAGAAGCTGGCTCCCAACCAGTTTTGACAAATAGCGAACAGGATCCTGAACAGAAGCGGGCGTTCTATGTCAACCATTATCAATGGACCGAGGTCATCTCGTAAGGATCAGACAAGGCCAAACTATTTGCCAGAAACTGTGCAGCTAATTTTACATAATGCGAGGAAGAGCATAAACTCCCCATATTGTCGCCTATAACAGACAACACGCTACGCAACATGCACATATCTGTGCGTGAAGTCACCAAGCTAATCAAGAACGTTGATTACAGTAAAGAAACGGACGACATTCAAAGTATAGTGCTCAAAAAGATCCAACCAGAACTTGCCCTCATACTTACAAAAGTGTTTAAGAGTTGCCTAAAGAAAAACGTGCTTCCCAAGTCATCATTACGCCCTATATTAAATAATTCAGGTGATAATCCATCTCCCTCTCAGTACAGATCAATAATTCTATCGGGGGCAGGCGCGAATGCAGACCCCACAATTTTATTATACCATCCATATTTCAATTAAAACATACTGATCAAAGTATTATCACGTGCATCGATATCAAAAACACCTGTAAACGTTTTTTTATCATTTTTAAATTTTGAATTCCATATTTTTGAACCAGGTGCGTCCGCAGACCCCACAATTTTAATGAGTCATCATTATGCCAGATCAAACATACCCAGTCCTGTGTCTCGATACATCTTCTATCATTATATGTGATCAATGTTATATAATAGGCAAACATATAGGAGCCTATTCGTAATCAGACAGACACGCAGACGTTCAGCTTTATATTATAAGAAGATATATATATATATATATATATATATATATATATATATATATATATATATACCCTATCTCTTGCATGGCCAAATAGTCTGCCCCTATCCCTCCCTTTCTCATTTTCACTCTCCAGCTTTTCTTTTTTTTACTATTTATCTCGTTATTTTTACTGTCAGTTTTCTACAAGACACATTCATGTTTGTGTATTTATCACGGGGATATTATATTTATTGCGAACGTCTACGTTTTATTTGTTATCATGTTATTGATTGTTATATTAAATAATATTATTTATATATTAGGTTATATTTTTTATCAAAATTAAAATTACAATTTACGTTTTGGTTTTTACTTTATTTTTTATCATTATTTCTTATTGTCTATTATAATCAGATTATTCTCAAGGATGGAGTATTCTTACCACATTTTGTTAGGAACTGCTAGAAAAGACTTACCCCTGATTTAAGAAGCTCAAAATAGACGTCATATCCTCGTAGGGGATCTCCTTTTTCTCTTCCCTGCAATCTCTTTCTCACAGAAAAGATGCTGCGAGTGTGTCTCTGCTTTATCGTTTTTTTTTCATCGCAAGTGCTGTGCTTAGCTTCAATCTATGGTCAATTCTCGCCAAACTTTAACAGAAAAAAACCGTCTATCAGAAACCCTCATAACTAATTCCCCACACTCTTTATCTGGGACTAAACTTAAACGTAGATACCATGAGCAAATCTCCTTTCTTAGAACTGCACGCCTATGAAATTGTGTTCCGTTTTCCTGCTTTCCAGCTGACTACAATATGGTTGTCTTCAACGCTATTGTAACAAGATTTTGAAGAGCCGTTCCATATAAGTTAACAAATTTACCGAATTTCCATTACTGTACACTCTGTAACCCTATATATATATATATATATATATATATATATATATATATATATATATATATATATATATATATATATATTACAAAGGCATCACCACATTATCAAGGTGATGCCTTTGTAATATATATATATATATATATATATATATATATATATATATATATATGCATACATTATATATATGCATACATTATATATATATATATATATATATATATATATATATATATATATATATAGTAAGCTGCTATGAGCCAATTTTGAAATGTTCAACTGAAAATATTATCAAGAGCACAGAAGGCTATCATTTATTCCAATTATAAGTAAATGTAAGAGTTCATGGCATTTCCAAAGAAACTATTTCGTGTTTCCTTTTTCAGAACAGTGTTCTTTTCAGAACAGATGGATTACTTTTATGAAAAATAATGTTTTACAGAAGTGAAAGTAATATTAGATATTTGTTTTCTGTTGTTTTCTTTATAAAAAATTATAAGAAAATAAAACATGAGGAACTAAGGCGAACCGATTCGAAACTTGGCAGAGTGAAGGAATGACCTTTCTGATGCCAAGAACACAAAACAATAACTATGAGATTTGCCATTTTTTATTAACCCATACTTACACACCCACAAAAACGCACACACATACACATACGCACACACACACCCATACATATGTTTGTATACATATATGTATATATGAGTGTGTGAGTGTTATAATATATATGTGTGTATTTATTTTTTCTGTATATGCATACATATATATATATTATATATTTATACATGCCAACATAGATATATACACATATGTAATAATAATAATAATATTAATAATAATAATAATAATAATAATAATAGCATTAATAATATTAATAATAATAATAATAATAATAATAATAATAATAATAGTGTTCATTCTACACCCAAAACTAATAAGTATACATGGATTAAATTATTAATTCACCGGCTTTATTTATGTGTATCTATTGTCGACTAGATGATAACATTAAAAAAAAATTCAGAAAGTTTAATCGACAACGGCTAGTCTAAATTATATAATGATGCTTGTATTAAATTCCAAATTAACCAATTTGAAAATGGCATAAGCTTTTGCCATTCTAAATACAGTTTTGTTGAAGAAAATGCGTTCCTCTTATTAACCAACTTTAACAATATGTTCACATTTTTAATTTGTTCTAGCCGTATAATTCTCAATACGAAACCTGCATTTTCCTCCTTAAAAATGCCAGTTTTCCATGCACAAAATAAAGAAATATTAGAAATAAATTCTAATTTCAGCGTGCTGCAAATAATACAACTACCAACAGGAAAACAAATAAAAATAAGAATAAAATGAAAAAAAAAACACGTCTCAAACCTATCAACAATGATTAAGATTCTGTTATCTGTCAGCAGTTATTGGATAATCCAGAATGTGGTTTCGCATATAAAGACGTGTGTTTCAATTTTGTTTCAACGCGTATTGAGTAGTCAATGAAAAATCCTCGAGGCCATCTCCATCGCATGTCTCTACCACTCTCACTATCGCCAGAAGAGGTTCACTTATTCATTGCGTCTTTCAGGTTATTTTTAAGTAGATACATTATATATATATATATATATATATATATATATATATATATATATATATATATATATACATATATATATATATCTATTCATATATATATATATAAATACATATATATATATATATATATATATATATATATATATATATATATATATAAAGTTTCTTTTTCTCAGTTTTTCATTCTTGTGTATATTTACTTAATGGTAATGAAGAATCTGCCCTACTTATTTTCATCTACAGTTGTCCTCAAAATTATTCATACCCCATACAAAAAAAATTCTTGTTTTGTATTATTCATTTCTGAAAGGTATTATGATGGTACTTCCTTTGTATCTTTTGTCTACTTGTTATTGCACATAAATCCGCATGTGAGTTGGCTAAACCTTATTTTCATAATAATAGATAGGGACCAAAGTAATTTTTTCTACATGTTCTAATCAATCATACCCCTGCCAGTACCTAAACAAAAATATACTTTTATGATCAACCCCATTCTTTTTACTTCCTATTAATGTGCTACCCCTTGTAATCTTTGTCTTTGTAGTTATTTCAAGATGTTTCAATTGAATGAATACCTTTTTCGATGTCAATATAAATAGATTAAAAAGTTTCTTTGCCCACAGGTTCTGATCATCATGGGGAAGAAAAAAGAACTTAGCGAAGACCTACGTCAACGTATTGTGCACGCCCACGGTGAAGGAAAGGGTTACAAGGCTATTGCTAAGCAGTACAATGTTCCTGTGGCAACCGTCCAGAGTATCATTAATAAGTATAAGCGGTTCAACACTGTTAAAAACCTCAGTGGGCGTGGCAGGAAGCGTAAGGTTTCAACCAAACT
>NC_136495.1:136726401-136876401 GCF_053919585.1 Euprymna scolopes
ATATATATATATATATATTTATATTTATATTTATATATATATATGTATATAAACATTTATATATATACATATATATATATATATATATAATGAAGATAAATATAAATAATTGTAAATTATGAAACAGTTCTAAAAAGAGAAAACAAAAATAATCATTTAAACGCGTATAGACTGCCTATCGTCTATACTTGCATCCTTATGATATTTATTCTTTTCGGTTGAAACATCTAGCCTATTGTCATTGGTTTTAATTATAGTCAAGTATTCAAATATACACTGAATGCAGAAATGCCACCGGGTTTATATATTTTAAAGGCTTATAATTTTACATTTGTAACTAACGGGAATTTTCATATCTCCCAGGTGCCAAAATTATTGAGTTAATGTTTCCTTTTTTTTTTTTTGATTATCTGTTTAGTACAAGAGTTTATGTATGGAGAGCCAGTGTTTTATGGGTCCTGATTCATACTGCACTTTGTTTTATGGAATTGTATTATTCTTTTAAGTTCGATTTATATTGTAACGCAAGACGTTTTCTTGTCCTAGATGGTTTGGTAAGTTTGGGGTGTTGTTATCCTTTTTCCCAGAATAAACTTGTTGTTATTAGAATTTGCATTTGGATTTTTGTTGATGTGCAGCTGTAAATTTCGTTATTTTGAAGGTGCCTAGTAAGAGAGTGGGGTTTTGTGTCTACATTTATAGCTTGTTAAAAGATGTTTATTCATATTTTGTATTTTTTAAAAGTTGTTGTTGCTAATTATTTTTGGGATTAAATTCGGCAGTATATGAAATGATATCGTGATAGGGTTTTTGTTAAATATTTTACTGTATTAATGGTGAGGTTTCAATTTTTTTCTAATATTATAAAAATTCTATTGCTATTTTTTTTAACAGATTAAGAGTATCGATGGTTTAACCTCAGCGTACCCCTATGTTAGTTGTTACATTCCTGCGTGGTGTGGGGATTATTTGTTTTAGTGTGTGATTTGATGTTATATTATTTTTGGATGAATGTTTGTACTAACGATACATAAGGGGCTCAACATTTTTGACAAGCCCTATGTTTTTTTGATTTTTTATAGACATATAATACAGATTAATTGAAGAAATTAACTTGGGTGGGTCGATGTTTAGTGAAATACTATATTTTAAGTGTGGGTGTACGGATTTAAAAGCTTTTTTCGTAATATTTGTTTTTTTAATAGGTTATAAACAGTGCATCGTCCCTTAAAAGGTGGCACCTCAAATAAATGTAATTCTCTTTAATTAAAATGGAAAATTATAAGCTCTTTGAAACATAATAACCCAGTGACACATTTTGCGAATTCGAATCTCGTACTATAAAAAAATCCAATGACAAATAGTCAACATTACTTAACCGAAAAGAAAAAAAATCTCATCATGCTGAATGCATAAACGATAGAAAAAATATGAGACCTACAATCGTCTCTAAAAACAATTAAATAATTACACAGCAAATAGAACACTAATATAATTATGGTATCATCATTAAAATTATGATTATTATTAGTAGTAGTAGTAATAATAGCAGTAGTAGAAGTAGTAGCATTATAAACAATGGATATAATATTAATAATTATAATTATATATTAATATAAATTATTACTATTATTATTTTTGCCATTATTATTACTATTATAATAGAAATTACTATTACAATTAATAACTCATGTAAATAATAATAATACATATATAAAACATTGATTAATTAATTAATTTATTTATTTAAAATATATCTAAAAAAAATTAAAAGTATTGAATCTCGTACAATATTAAAATTCAATGAACAATAGTCAACATTATTTAACCTAAAAGAAAAAAAATCATCACGTTGAATACACAATCGAAATACAATATATAACACGTACAATCCCCCCCTAAAAATGATGAAATTATTAGACAGAAAATAGAAAACTAATATGATTATATTATCATAATTATAATTATATTATCATTATTATTATTATTATTAGTAGTAGTAGTATAAACAAGGTATATAATATTAATAATATTATTAATAATATATTCATAAATATTAATTATATTATTATTGTTGCCATCATTATTACTATTATATTAATTATAAATATACAAATTATAACTCATGAAAAGTAAGAACACATACATAAAATATTGATTTATTAATTAATAAATTAATTAAAATATATATCTAAAGATTTAAACAATATTCTCCCTTATTTATTAACAGTTTATTAAAATTACCCTTCTTGAATATTTGTAATAGCATCTATCAATAAGATGTTAATATAACGCATTATTACATCTAAGAAAAGATTAGGATAATAGTCCGCAATAAAAGAAATTAATATAGTTTTGATTTTTTTCTTCTAAATTTATTTTTCTTACCAACATATATTTAAATAAACATCCTCCTAATGTTTCTAACTGTTTTAATACTTACCACCTTTACTTACTACAAAAATACTAGTTTTATTTGTCCCCTCCGCGATATTTTTTTGCTGAAGATTATACACTATTAGAAAAACACATTTATTGTAATTAGTGTCAATAGTATTTTTTAATATTTATAAAAGGAATATCGTTTCCGTAACGATCTACATCCAGTTGGATTTTGGAGTTTCTCTTTTGAAACTGATAGATTATTTACAATTATTAATCTGTATCCTTAATATGAAAATAGATTTAGGATGAACATATCATTTGAGTTCATCATATATCTAAAGTGCTATTAGCTCTGATCCTTTATAGTGTTTATACAATACATAAAACTTTGCTTTTTACACCTAAAATATATATATATATATATATATATAATATATATATGGGTGTGCGTGTGTGTGTGTGGGTGTGTGTGTGTGTGGGTGTGTGTGTGTGTGTGTGGGTGGGTGAGGGCGTGTGATTCCAGTAAGTCCTTCTCGAGATATTGCATTATTTTATATACCTCTGCCTCAAATGATGCAAACATGAGCGGGTCGAACTGTAGTGAGCTAAACACCTACCAGATCATGGAATATCCAGAGCCGTTATTGGCAGCGATGCCCATATTTGCATCAGTCCCCATTGAATGTCTGTTTCCCATTTAAGGAGAAAACCAACCTTTTTTGTTATGGATATACACACTGATTGCAAAGTGTGTATTCCCTTGCATATCAAGTAATCCTGTGCTAGAAGCTTTTTATAGTGGCGAAAGACTTTTCGCTGAGACTCCAAACTGCCAAAGTAAACCAAAAAAAAGAGTCAGCATCAAAATCATTGGACTCAGCAGTTAGCCTTCACCACGACTTACGAGAGCCCTCTCTGCACAACATGCAATTTGATCCATGACTGAGGCTTACGTTACTGGGCACCAGAACATACTTGAGACGCAGGTGGGTCATGTATGCCGCAGCTTACAGGGCCTAATCTCCTCTGTAGGTTTCTGTTTGGGTTAACTAAACTTTAGCCTTTAGCTTTAGCCTAGAAGTACACACACACACACACACCCATATATATATATATATATATATATATATATATATATATATATATATATATATATATTAAAACACTTACAAAACCTACATGTGTATATATATGTGTGTGTAGTAAAGTAAATAACACATTGTCATTTCGCAAGTTAACTAATCAATATTTACACATAACCGACTTTACGACGTTAATCACTCATTTGATGTTGTTTGTATCTACCAATTTCTGAGTTGGATAGGAATGAAAATCGTATACTTAATTAAAATTAATCGATATCTACATGTTTACGACATTTATAATCGACATATATCCACACTTCTCTCTAGCAGAAATGTTAATGTATATCTCTCCTTTTCTCTTATACGGTTTTTTGTCTGTATTACTTCATAAATAAGTAAATAGTTTTGGTGTAATTTTGATAGTTAGTGTCTTGTGTGCATATATATATGTATGTATATATATATATATTTATATATATATACATATATATATGTATGTATATGTATATATGCATATATGTATATGTATTCATCCACATACTGTACAATTGCACTGTTTCACTGATAATCAGTACTGCTAGACAAGTAATTACTTCAAGCAATGATCGGAATCCGACCGCCCAAATGACAATCGGAGATTCTAACAATTGAGCTATTCGGCTGCTACTACGCGGGTAGTTAATTAAAAATGTGTCGTAACTGCCCTAATTATTAAGCTCCATGTTTTTAAACAAAGAGCAACGCTTAATATGCTAATGGTATTTTGCTTATCGCTTCCTAATATGCTCAACCTTACAAAGGGTACAGTATCTCTCTCTCTCTCTCTCTATATATATATATATGTATATATATATATATATATATATATATATATATATATATATTGGTGTGTGTAAGTGTGTATTAAACACATAAGTCTATGTATGTGCGTTAATGACATTTATCCGTGTATATCGTGTATGTATATAGTTCATGAATGTGATTCTGTTATTATTCACATTACATGAATATTTTTCTGTGTGTAAGTGTACATATTAAGTATCCCAATCAAATGTTTTTTTTTCTGTGCAGAAATCACCCATTTAACGAAACGTTCTTTGTATCTAATACCATCACCACAGGAAAATATAAGTTACTGTAGTTTATTAAGCGAGTTTTCCAAAATGATAAACCAACATATAAAATACAAATACGAACCAAACCAATTTTACGCGTAGTATTAAAAATCTATAGGAAATTTTCAAGAAGAAAAAACTTCGATTTTTTTTTTATATTCTATTGGATTGTTTTCTTACCTGGATTCCAAATTTGTATTATGTGAAAGCAATTTGAAACCGAATGTGTAATCTACGGACACGCTAAATAAACAGAAAGTCAAAACATATAAAACACTAAAATACATATATATATATATATATATATATATATATATATATATATTTATTTATATATATACACACACGCACATATATATATATATATATATATATATATATATATATATATATATATATATATATATATATATATACTTGCTAACCCATATGCAGTGGTATTTACATAGATATTATGTAAGCATATATAAATATATATATATATGCATACATGTATATATATATATATATTTCTGTCTATCTCTCTTTTTCTCTCTCCCTCTCTATCTCTCCCTCTTTCTCTCTCTCTCTCTCTCTCTATATATATATATATATATATAGACAAATATATTAAATAAATACCAAAGTATATAGTCACATGTGATGTGGATATTGCATTATATTGCAGTATTTTGTATTAAAATCCCTATATCCCGCTCTTATATTAAATCGAATCACAGACATTTAAGCGAATATTAACATATATTACACCACTATGTATGTGCAGACATATTTACAAAATGAACACATTTTATTTAATAATAAGCATGAAATGTGATTACTATGAACATTATAAAAGCTTCCTTTTAATACATTCTTAATATCTTCAAAAATATATAAAATTATTCCTATTATATGTGTATTCACGTAAAACTCTAATCTAAATATTTTAATTAATCACTTTCCTAATATATATGTATATCTATATATATATAAATATATATAAATATATAAATATCTATATATATATATATATATATATATATATATATATATATATATACTAGCAGAAGAACCCATCGTTGATTGGGTTCAAAAACAGCCTACAGAAAATGACCTCTGATTTATGAAAGTATGAGAGGTTATGAAAAAGGAAACGTTGTAAATAGATAATTTCGAATTTGGGGGTATTAGAACCAAAGCAAAATATGGTGAAAGACAAAATAAAATTGATAAACTCCATAATTTATTATACCATACCTGTTTACACTGAAACAATTACACACTAGTCTGAGGATCTATATTAAAAAAAAAAACTTGTAAAACTTTATTACATATTTCCATTCTATTAAGGTCAAGTGCGAACGGACACCCCATCATTTTATTATACTATATTTCTTCAAACTGAAACATAATTATCAAACTATACTGACGCAGATGAATATGAAAGTCTTCATTCAAATTTGTGCCTATTTCCATTCTATGGAGGCAAGGCACGAACGAAGATCCCGCAATTTTATTTTACCATCCATATTTAAGTTAAAACATACTTATCAAATTATCATTATGTGCATATATATATCAAAAACACTTGTAAACGTTTTTTTTAATTTCTTATTTTTTGTTATGTCCATACTTTGTGGGCAACGCGCGTACGCCGACCCCACAATTCAAATGAACCACCGTTCTATCATGTCAAACTGATCCATTGCTGTGTCTCGATACAACTTCTGTCAGTCTTTGTAATCATTTTTTTTTTAAATAGTCAACCACATAGGAGGCTATTCGTGACCAGACACACGCATACATACACACACAAAAGTCCGACGTCTTTTATCACCGCGGGGGCGCCAACTCATGCAAATAAGTACTATATATATATATATATATATATATATATATATATATATATATATATATATATATATATATATATATATATATATATATATATATATATATATATATATATATATATATATATATATATATATATATATATAAAAAACTTCACCGTGGTTGTGAAGATATTTGCTATGGATGGAGTTCTGATGAGGCGAAAGCACAGGACACCTGATTAAGGAGTCCCGAGCCAGACGCTGAAGTATGCATTCATGGCTAGACTGCCAGGCCATACCTAGATGTTAATACGTGCATCTGCTATATATATATATATATATATATATATATATATATATATATATATATATATATATATATATATATATATATATATATATATATATATATATATATATATATATATATATATATATATATATATATATATATATATATATATATATATATATATATATATATATATATATATATATATATATATATATATATATATATATATATATATATATATATATATATATATATATATATATATATATATATATATATATATATATATATATATATATATATATATATATATATATATATATATATATATATATATATATATATATATATATATATATATATATATATATATATATATATATATATATATATATATATATATATATATATATATATATATATATATATATATATATATATATATATATATATATATATATATATATATATATATATATATATATATATATATATATATATATATATATATATATATATATATATATATATATATATATATATATATATATATATATATATATATATATATATATATATATATATATATATATATATATATATATATATATATATATATATATATATATATATATATATATATATATATATATATATATATATATATATATATATATATATATATATATATATATATATATATATATATATATATATATATATATATATATATATATATATATATATATATATATATATATATATATATATATATATATATATATATATATATATATATATATATATATATATATATATATATATATATATATATATATATATATATATATATATATATATATATATATATATATATATATAACGATCCGGTCCCGGTCGCGTCTAATGCACAAATGACACTGCACCGGCGTGATAGGAAAGGAAATTCGATTGGTACTTATTTGCATGAGTTGACGCCCCCGCGGTGATAAAAGACGTCGGACTTTTGTTTGTGCGCGGCATTTTTTAATTTGCTTTCTAAAAGAGATTTCGTGCTGTTCGTCTCAGTTACGAAAATCGAGGACAGGAAACCAGGCCAGCGAGAACTGCAAATAGAACATAGTGATTCAACGTATTTCGGCATTATGACTGAAGAATATTCGACGTAAAATAAGTACCGGAATATGACCGCGCAACATCTATTTAGACTGGTTAGAGAGAGTGGACCTTATCTGCAAGCTCTCTGGAGTTGAAAGTGTAAATCAATGCATTCCGAATCTCTCCGTTGACACGCAAGCGCTTCACTGGAATGTCGCTTTTCATCCATCGACTCGGGGTGAGAGTGGCGTTCACATGATGCCCCTGTTTCCGTTTTCCGGACATTGTGACGCCATGTGTCCCTCTTTCTGCCATCGGTATCATCGAATGCATGGTGTACGGCGCTGCATTCATCGTTTGAGCTGACAGTGCTTTGCAAGATATTTGGCTCCAGAGCAATTGAAACACTGCAGTTTTCAGAGGGCTTGTGTAGAGGCACATTTTCCGTGTCCGACCTGTCGACACAGTTGCAATCCATTCGTTATTTACCACAGATCTTGATTCGGCTTAGCGTACATTCTGTTGGGATGTGGTTGATGTCAGCAGATGCACGTATTAACATCTAGGTATGGCCTGGCAGTCTAGCCATGAATGCATACTTCAGCGTCTGGCTCGGGACTCCTTAATCAGGTGTCCTGTGCTTTCGCCTCATCAGAACTCCATCCATAGCAAATATCTTCACAACCACGGTGAAGTTTTTTATCCACCTGCAAACTGACTTTCTAGTAAGGAGTACGTTTTTGGTCCACGAAATTGAAAAAGACAGAGCTACTGCTATTGAAGGAAAGACTATGTCCAGCAAAGCAGCGACCAAGATCATTTTGCAAGTGGATAAAAAAATTCCCGTGGTGGTGATGTTGGCTATGGATGCCAATCAGTTGGGATTCGATGTCTTGCTAGGAATTGGTGATATCCGCCTGTTGGGCAGCGTTCATATGAATGGACACGGTGAGGCATATTTCCCGAATGAAATTTGCGGTGCCGCACTGTTGTTGCAGTTAAAATTGAACGAACTGACTCTGATGTCGCATTCGACCCGACAAAAAAATATTGGACGGCAACCTGGAAATGGCAACCTGGAAATGGTCGAATGAGCAGTCGCCACAACAGCTGACCCATCAGACACCTTTATGACCGTTTAAAACCGTGGTTGTAAAGGAGGAGAGATACTGCATGACTATGATGAGATTTGGGCTTAACGTTGCCCCTTCCATTATGCAGGCAATTTTCGAGGCTGTTTTGTCCGAAGATGCAACTGTTCAATAAGCAACATCGGCATATATAGATGAGTTGTACATCAACAACAGCGTGGCGCCTGCAGAACGAGTGAATCATCATCTTCTTCAGTTTGGATTGGAAAGCAAGGAAACAAAGCGGCTTCAGGACTATGCACGATTTTTTGATTTTAGGTCTGGGGGGGGCATGGCACTCTGCGATAGAAACGTGGTAGTGTAATTTGATGTTCTATGTACAGAGTGTGACACGTAGAGCCATTTTTCCACTGTGCGAAAAATGACCGGGCTGCTGACAGTGTGTGGGTGGCTACGGGCAGCAACAGAAATACTAAAGCCATTTGGAGGATGTTGTCACAGCAGGACTTTTTTTTTTACACAGTGATCGACACTTATCAAGGCCCGGAAGCCAATCAGGGATAAGGGTTATTGCAAGTACAGTACGTTAGTGTTGAGATTTGATGAAGTGTTTACTTAAGGGGGCGGTTTATTAGGAATTTGTTAATGTTGGACTTGAACACATCCACGTTGTAGTCCGGTAGGAAGCAGGCAGACGGAACAGAGTTCCACAGGTGTGCAGTTCTAAGAAAGAAGCTTTGTTCATGGAATCCGCGTGTTGATTTAGGCACAAATATAGAGTGAGGGAAATTTTTCACAGTGGATTCAGCTAGACGGGTGTTTTTCGTGAAAGATTGGCGAGGGGAGGGGGCCAGAGATTGGAGTTCCGACGAGAACCTTACATGGAAATAACGATAAAACAAGGATAGGCTCGCAACGTCTCTTCTGTGGGAGAGAGGTTTCAGGGTAGAGAAAAGGGCATCCCCCACTAAGCCACGAAGTCTATTGTGTACTCTCTCAGGGCAGGGTAGGCTGTTTTTAGCAGCTCCTGCCCAGATATGGCAACAGTATTCCATCCTTGGACGTACTTGGATTTTATATACAGGGTGGCCGAAAAGTCCCAGTACACTGTCAAAAAGATGTTCGAAGTGCTTTCACAGAAAGATTTGGAAAGCCCGCGCCATCAAGAAGTAATCTGTATCCGTGGGAGAAGAAAGTTTTTGAAACAGGTAGCGTTCTGGATCAGGCAAGAAGTGGCAGACCTGAAACACGAAAGGAAACGTGTGCTGGTGTTCAAGACTCACTTCAACAGTCTCCCAAGAAATCCACCAGAAAACGTTCTGCTGAACTTGGAATACCAAGGGCTACCATGTTGGATCATATGAAAAAGGACTTGGATGGCAAAGCTTATAAGCCATGTGTATAGTGTCCTGGGACTTTTCGGACACCCTGTAGATAGAGAAGTGCATCAGTAGTGAGATATCTTCTGTAGCGGTAGAAGGATCCGACAATATTTCCAGCGACCTTGGCAACAGAGTTGATGTACGTGTTCCATTTCAGATCAGGAGTAAAGGTCAAACCCAGAAGCTTATCAAAACACGGGGCCTCACCCAGACGAGAGCCATCCATCACAATTGATGCAAGATGGGGATCAGAGCGTTGATGATGTAAGAATAGGAGTTTGGTTTTGGATGCATTTAAGGTAACCATCCTCATCTTCCGCCACTGAACCACGCACTCGAGATCAGAGGAGAGAGAATCAGAGAGAACTTTGTCAGTTACAGCCTTTGATGTGTTGCCGTAGATGGTCGTGTCATCAGCATAGATGTCAACGAATGATTTAAGTATGTGTTAAGGGAAGTCATTGATGTAGATCAGAAAGAGAGTTGGACCCAGGATCGACCCCTTAGGGACCCCAGCATTTATATTGCAGGCCTCCGATTTTTGTCCATCTACCACTACTCTTATGAGTCTATCGGAGAGAAATGATTTTATGATTGAGAAAACATTTTCCAGTTATACCGTAGCTGGAAATCTTGTGAAGTAGACCCTTATGCCATACATTGTCGAAGGCCTTTGATATGTAAAGAGCAATTGCCCTAGAAGGGAAGCCTCTTCAAGAGATTCACTAATCCTGTGGGGTATAACCGTCAGCACATCTGCGGTAGATCTTGCAGAGCGGAAACCATATTGTGTGTCACTAAGAAGGTTATTCCCGCTGAGGTGGTTGAGTATTTCTCTATTTAATATGGATTCCAGCAATTTTCTCATAACACACAGGAGACTTATTGGTCTGTACTGAGAGGGAGATGACTTATCACCTGAATTCTTAAATACAGGTCAAACTTATGGGGTCATCCAGGGAGTCGGAAAGCACTTCTCCTAAAGGCAGCGCTTAAATAGTTTCGTAAGTTTGTGAGCAAGTTCTGGTTGAAGCTTTTTAACACTATAATTGGGATGCCATCGGGCCAGTTGCTTTACTGGAATCAAGGTTCTTCGTCGCATAGGGTAGAACTAGCTGAAAAACTCTTTGCAAATAGTTTGGCCTTGTCTGACGCTGACGAGATGACGTCTGGTCTATTATTAATGGTTGGGATAGAACGCACACTTCTGTTCAGGATCCTGTTTGTTATTTGCCAAAACTGGTGGGAACCAAGCCGCTGATCAGCTACCGACTCAGCACACATAATTAAACATCTTGACTCGATATTTTTGTAACGTGGCCCACCGCAGGAACTGCTTACTGACAACGACACTCCATTTACCAGTAAGGAATTCAATGTGTTTTTCGCTGGTTGGGGAGCACGCCTGCGGTTTCGGTGTGCATATGTGCCAGCACGCAATGACATTGCAGAACGATATCACCACAGTATTAAGCATATAATATCCAGAACGAAATGCACTGTTCAGGAAGCAATGTATTGGATAATGTCACACCTAACGATGATGCATCATGTATTCACCTGCCAGCGTGATCAATAGATATGAAGTTAGGGTGAAGAACATCGACCCAGTACCCACATTATCAGCCTCCGCACAACCCCAATACTGTTAAGTTATCGAAGCACATCCATGTTATGAGAAGAACACTAAAGGAAGTGATGAGCCCGAAGGCAATTATTGTTGATGGTGTCCCGCGCCAAGTGAAGATATACTACCCCGGACGTATACCTTCCCCTCTGGTAATGCAGATAATGAGATTTCAGATTACACTGGCTGGCCGACAACCAACCCCCAAAAAGAACCCTTTGTAAACCGACCAGATGCCATTCTGCCTAGCATAGCAGATGGGTCTTCGGATGATATTGAGGGTATGACACTGCCTGGCCCACATCCAACACAGAATGAAGCGACCACAGAACCACCCTTGCGGCGAAATACATGGCCAAGATTACCAGCACGACCTTGCACATGCTTTGATCAGGGATCAGATAGGACTGTAGATAATGTATGACGAGGCGGTCGCTGTTGTGTGAAATGCACAAATGAGACATCGCCTGCGTGATGGGACGGGAAATCCGGTTGGTACTGATTTACATTAGTTGGCGCCCTACGGTGATAAAAGACGTCGTGTGTGCGCGGCATTCTTTAATTTGCTACGTGAAAGAGATGTCGTGCTGTTCGCCACAGTTACGCGAAGCGAGGACAGGAAGAAAGTACAGCGAGAACTGCAAATAGAACATTCAGTATATATATATATATATATATATATATATATATATATATATATATATATATATATATATATATATATTTCGGAATAAGATAAATAATAGGATTTAATGTAGATTCTTACAAGAGAACTAAATTAAGATAAAGATTGTTTTCTTTTGGTTTTAATCTCTTCTTATGCCTTCTAATCGAAAACCCGATCGGTATTATCTGATTATTATGAATCAGCCGACGCTTGCACGCGGTGCATTAGAACTGTTACTTGTAAGCATATATAATGCCTATATTAATAAATAAATAATAAATGTATTAAATAATGTAATAAACAGAATAAACGCATATATTATTTAACACATTAGATGAAGACTCGTTTTAATGGCCCCAAATTTAAGGATTACACTATAAGTTAATTATTATAGTATAACCCATTTTTAGACTGAGATAAAAATAAGAGTAGGTGAAGATTGTTTTTATTTAGCGCATAATTTCATTGTGGTGAAAAAACAATGATTTTCACATCAAATAGTAAAATGGTTAGACTAGGAAATTTATGAATTTTTCCAGAAGATAAGTTAATAAATGTATTTTTATTTTTACAAATGAATAAAGTATTATTGGTAGTCTAAGATAATAATGTCTAAGAAATGAGCATATAATCTTACCAGTTAAATAATATCTCTTACAAATGAGTATTGCCCTATAACTAAACGTCTTAATAAACTTGAAATTTGCTAAAATGAATCCAGTGAATGTAACGACTTGTGTAAGATTGTGTTTTTTATTATACAACAGACATCAATAAAATCTTTCCACAAAACTCCTCACTTAAATGAATGAACTATAGCGATTTTTTTATCTAAAGTAAACATCAGATCTCTCGCGGTATTGAAAACATCGGTTTTCCTCTAATTTATGAATGTGTGGATGTGGCGCATAAAAAGTGGAAGAACACAGCCGATCCGTTGAAACCCGATAGCATACTTTCCTCATATAAACATCAGAACGATGTTAGCACTCAATAAGACCAATATTCTAGTGATTTACATTAATGTACGAAAATATTCCGAAATACGCCGATTAAAATCACTATATTGCATCTGTGAACGTAATTCACATGATCAATTATAGTCAATTCTTTAATTTGTGCCAAACTTTGTGACGAATAAGAATTAATTATGTCGACGCACACGAACGTGCTATTACGCTGTTGCATATATTTGCAAGCATAAACGCGTCCGGGTGAGGGAATTCGTTTGATAATATCTTTGAGCAAATAATTATGTGTTGTTAAGTTTTTTACTGTTTTCACTCTTAAACACAGCACAATGCTACTTTGATGAAAACGGCTAATCCTTAGGACAAAATTTGTAGCGATACAACGTAATGAGTTGAGCAGAAAAATGTATGCTCAATTGAACGTCTACATATAAGTATAGGCACGAAGCCGGAAATTGTGCAGGAATTACAAAGTCTAGCAGTTCGAACGAAGAAAGTGTTTAAGAAGAAGGCCTTTCTGCAAATGTTTTAGATCTGAACTAATATGCTTGATAATTGCATGCAAATTTAATAAAACTTAATTTCGCTCCCTGTGACACTATGCCATTTTATTTCAAACGTTTTATTTATAAATTTAAAACCAAATTTTACATAAAAAAACATATTTGAAAGTCCTTATGTAATTAAACCACTTGATAGTGTGAATTAATAGAAACCTGCTTACTTTTATAGAAAGTATATTTTTCAAGGAAATCCATTGTCATAAGGATAAACCGGATTTCGAGAGGAGTCGGTGCATTCAAATCGCAACCCACGAATAGAATCTCGAAATTGTAGGCTAATCCATCAAATAGTACAACATAGGCAAGACGGGAAAGAAATATATAAAATAAAGGGTTAACGGCTATTGTTTCCGAGGAACTACAATTTCCCCATGGCCATTTTGTAAATGTTCAGACGATAAGGGATATTTTATGTCTTCTTTTTTTTCGTTTCCTTGCAAGTTTGTGGTGTTCATATTCATTGATTACTTTCTTTGGAGATTTGTCTTCGGTACGTCTATGTAAATTGGACCTTCTGGTACTAGACTGTCAATGTATTATAATTCTTCATCCTATTAGATCAAGTTGGGTTTCTGTCTTATTATATTTGTCTCAACTCCACAAACACCGCCATAGTTTTATTGCTTAGTTGGACAATTTTATCCTCCAATGCATGGGAGAAGATTGATTTGCTATAAAGAAATATAAACATTCCATTCTGCGGCTGTATATAAAAGACAAAGGATACATGAAAAATGGTTTTAAAAAAAGTAGTATATCATATTAATGTGCGCACATGTTGTCTTATAGATATTTACAAAGGGTCATTTAAAATCTGCATGGTCCCCAATAAAGACATGTAATGAATATCAGTAGAAATATTAAGTGTACTACCACTAACAGTTGATAATTGACGAATAAAAATCCGGTTAAATAATTTTAATAATTCTTAAACCCCTTGGTTTATTGATTGTTTTCATGAAGAATAAATTCTTCTGGACATAGATCATTTTTCTTGGGTCAAAGGAACTTAGTAAGTTAATTCAGTAGCAAATAATTTATATTAGCTCCCACATCAGAAAAATATAATTGGCCTTAGCCTGCATTATCTCGCGTCAAGACAAGTAAGATTAGGCTTTTTACGTAGTCTTCACATACGAGAATAAACCTGTTGGGGTATTATTAAATCGATGCCATCTATAATACTATAAGAGCCAGCAATAGCAGTAATAGCAAGATCACCCACTAAGAAGGTGACGATGAAGAATAAATACTAAGAAATAAACACCCATGTCACATTGTGTTTGTTTGGGGGGTGCTTGTTGGCTGAACAAAATAATTTATTTTTACTAGAATTAGAACTGAAGTGCCCCCCAGTTTAAGCTCGTGATATAACACAATTAATTATGACCAGAAAAAAGAATAAAAATACTAAGAAAATATCATTAATATTATACATATCCGTAGTATCTATGTCAGATATAGTATTATAATAATAGTAGAAACCCTAACTAACTAGTAATAAAAATACAATTGATTAAACACAAGTACAGTCTCTGCCTTTAAAGTTCAAGTAGAAAAATGTCCAATGATAACATCTGAAAAATATTAATGCTAGGAATATAAGTAGTAGGAATAAGAAATCTCGTAGTATTATAGTAACAGCAGCAATAACAGCACTCTAAAGATAAAATGATATTCGATGAAGACTCGTACACTAACTGTATCTCTTTTCTTCTGCTTAAAATCTACAAAGGGTTATACGATATCGAAGTCAAGTTTTAATGATGCGTTATTTGAGCTAAGAAAGAGTTATGTGATTCTAAAAAAGTAAGGCAAATGAATATGATGGTGCTACCATACCTTATTCTTGGCACAAGCAATGTAAAAGTATAATTATTACCAGAAGAACTTCTAATAGTAGCTATACAAATGCATGAGTTATTCTGAGTTCTTGCGTACCTGGGTTTGGTGAAAATGACCCGGGATGTAAAACAAGATTCCGCTGACCAAACACGAGTTTCTGCTTTAGTGGTTATTTTCCTTGTTCATATATTATATACGGTTGTTTTTTTTTTGCAATGAGTTGAATGTGTTTTATGTATTATAAAAACATAGTACTTGATTAAATATTAAGGAATTTAATATATTTTAAAAGCAATAGAGTACAACGTCTTTGTTTCTGTAATTAAAACATACTTTTATTAGTAAAACAACATAATAAACATTAATTCATGTAAAATCTTGCAGCAGTAATGTTATAGATTCTGCGATATAGAAAAAAAAACCCTGAGGGTAATATATGAACATTTCACTCCCTCTTTCTCTTATAGTCTCGAAAGTACGTATTGAAAAAATCCGGTACCGTCTTACATTAAATTCGTGTGCATTCTGTTTGGTAGTTCGTTTTTAAACCAGATGTATAAAGACATCAATAAATATGTAATAAAATAAAATATTTTATAATAGTACATAACAGATTCCAAACAGTGAAACACATTGTATTTTATTTTACCTAAACTAAACACTAAATTATTTATTGATTTGGTGTTATTTAGGCCAATTATAATCTAAAGTTACTTATCTTTGTTAAAATAACATTTTATAATTATGCACACAATTTGCACATATTTTCGTTCAACACATTGCGATTTTTTTAAAGTTTAACAAGAAGTACATATTTTTCAGTTATTTTTTTTTACGCTCAATCAAATATTTCACCTAACAGTTGTGTGGACATATTAAGAGTCGATCCTTCTAAGTGAAGATTGAAGTAATTGTATAACTTCAAAAAAAATTCATAAATATGTAATAAAGTAACATATTTGTAATGCTAAACAACATATTCCAAACAGTGAAAAACATTGTATTCTATGTTACCTTAAATGAACCCTATTTTTTTTGTATTTATCTAGGCCATTAATAATCTAGAGTTACTTATTTTTGGTAAAATGTAATACAATTTTTGATATGTACATATTTTGCACATATTTTCGTTCGTAGCGAATTGCTATTTTTTTAAGAGGAAGTCTTTATTTTTCAGTGAAAATTATTTTTACGCGCAATCAAATATTTTCATCTGGCATTGATATCGACATATTAAGATTGCCACATTCTTAATCCATAGTGTAGTAGTAGTAATAGTAGTAGCAGTAGTAATTTTTTTATTAGTAGTAATGTTTACTAATAAGAACAGTAGGGAAATCTTAAATCTGAAGGTAAGGTGGGCATACCCAAGGACCCAAACGTGTACAACGACACAATATATATCATATGTGTTTCTGTGTGCCACTCTCCTCCTATGTCTTTCTTGCCCTGTCACTATCCCTTTGCAATCATACACGCATTCTCTCTGTGTTTTTCTATATCTGCACGTGTATCTATTTCTTAATCTCTATGTCTTGCTACCTATCTGATGCTCTCGCTGTTTTTTTAATGTTTTATTTGTAAAACCGCATAGTATAGCCGAAGCTATTGAAATATTAATAACGTTTATGAAAACGTCACATGAAAAATCAAGTACACGATCATGAATCTATGAGAGGAATTCCGTTAAAACGTTAGTCGAAATAATCAGTTCTGCACAGCTTAAGATCTTGTTATTCGGAAACAATTACATGTGATGCCCCTATAATGAAAATTGAATCATTATCTGGTGTTCATCTGTTAATATACAAAGACTGCAATTTTATAATTTACTATCCGATGAAATTGTCAGTGGAATAAACAGTCACCATAAAAAAGAGTCGCAGGTAGAATATGAAAGCGTATAATAAAAAAAAAACATTTACGGTAGTTTATTATAAATGTAAACTATGAAATGTCTGCCACATAATAATTGGGATTGTAGAATTTAAAAAAATAATTATTGGGTAATTCAAATAAGAGCGGAGAATTGAATGCTATTTACGGTATTTAATAAAACAGAGCGATTGATATAGGAAAGCATGCACGAGGTAAAAGCGGGTATACAAGTGTATATATATATATATATATATATATATATATATATATATATATATATATATATATATACATACATACATACACACATATATATATATATATATGTATATATATATATATATATATATATATATATATATATATATATATATATATATATATACGTACATACATATGTGCACATTTGGGGGAATTACTTTCATGTAATATATATATATATATATATATATATATATATATATATATATATATATATATATATATATATATATATATATATTGGGGTGAAAATATATATGTATTATATAAGTGTGTGTCAGTTTTATAGTTCTGTGATCTTACATTCGCCCTCTTCCTTGAGGCTTAAACATACTTATATCCTTTGACTTAGAACTAACTTATATAATGTTGAATAATTTTCCCTGGAAAGCTTCCCTGATATCTTAGCACTAAGTGAAACTATCTTGCACTCCTCCCTTCCCTCTAAAACCATTAACCTGTCTCGTTATATTCCACTTTCTTGTTAATACTATGGAAGACACATGCACGTACATGGCGTAAATATTCGTAAAATCCTTCCCACGATTACAGAATTAAACATCAATTAGATTACTAGGTACCCATGTATTTTAAACTTACTTTAAAATATTGCTACGTATATATTTTTATCGTACTCACACGACCAAGGTTTGTACTCTAATCAATCATGTTTTGATGGCATAGATATGAAACTCTTTCTTAACACTAGCGCCTAAAATCAAGTATTTCGTGATTTACACGCACACCACAATTATTGGCGTGTTTCTCTAATGACACAGCCGCCGCTGGTAGCATTTTTCATAACTTTTCTATAGCGCATTCCTTGGTACAGCTACTAAAATTCCTGAGCAGACTTTCAGACCATCTGGACAAGTAAGCCACAACTTCTCGATTTTTCTGAAAAGAATCACTGTGGATTGTGATGCAAGTTTATATTTCCCACTTGAGAATGTTGATCATGTAGTGATATTGGTAGACACCACTCTAAATTGTGAATCCTAAGTAATATACCCATTGCCCAAAAGACTGCAATAGGGCTTACTGGAATGCCATTAGGGCTCACATCAGAGTTGCGCCTTGTGGAAATACCTTTGAAGAACGGTGCGCGAATGACACAACTGAATGTTTCAAAGCAGCAATCAAACAGAGCTTCCATGGACAGAAGTTCTATAGCAAATCTGACTCTCCTAGAATCTCACTATCTCAACTTCCAATGGTAAGAGGCAACATGTATACGGCAGATTAATAAGGCATACGTCCAGTACCAACATACAACTATTTATGGAGGCTGGAAGTAATTGTGAGAAAGAATTACCGACAACTAGGAAATAATATATATAACCCATTAGATATCGCATTGGCTAGAGGAAATAGTGAACTCTTGATTTTTGGAATATCAACCAGGGCACTATATAATGTGCAATCAACAATTCACATATTATGAGGTTGCTTGCACGGAAACCGAAGTGGCTTACATGTTTGCCTGTCAGTTTTACTCTAAGTCTACTTTGGGCCCTGCAAACTTGTCTGTCCCTTATTTTCCTTTGGGGAGAGAAACTACATTAGATTATCTAAAACTACCTCTTTCTCAGGTTTATGATATCATAAAAGTCCCCCCCCACCCAAAAAGCATGTGGAACTGATCTAATCCCGGCTTGTTCTCTTAAGACATGCTCAACTGTGGTGGCTTCAGTTTTTCACAAATTCTCTAACACATGCATTAACGAATCATTCTTACTAAATGCTCGAAAGTTGTTTTGTAGTAGCAATTTACACTAATTCTGGCGAAACACTTACCGCGAGTGGCTCTTGTGCCTTGATAAGTGGTGCCCCCATGTAAAAAAAAGAAAGTAATAACCATAACAGTATCGCCACATATGCGTCCTTCCTATTCTCTCCCAAATATTCGAGTCAACAATTAATCAAACTGAAGTCTCACATTTTTCAGTCGGTAAACTTCTGTCCGACCCTCAATATGGACTTAAACAAGTCCGTTCTATTGTAGATATTAAATATAATCTGTGAACGGAAAAACAATGATAAAAGAGAAGAGGGGATGGTAGAACCCTTGTATATCTAAGGCTTTTTACAGGGTGTATCACGAAGATCTTCCCCTTAAGATTAGACTCTAGATTATTACTGGATAAACACTGAACACAATGCAACACTTATTAAGTAAGAGAAACATCCAGGTTGTACTCGAAGGTCAAACGTCTATGATATAAATACGAGTGTATCTCAGGGGTTGATCCTTGGACCTTAATTATTCATGATATTTTAAATGACCTCCCTGGCAAAATATTCTCTGTGATAGCTTTATTTCCTGATGACAGGACGCTCTAAAACAAGCACAAACAAAGGGGAAAACAAATGAATACATAGCCAATGCTATAGCGGAAACCTAGAGGAAGTTATCCAATCCATAGTCGAATGTGGCCAAAAGTTGATGGTAATTTTCAATGATGCAAAGACTAACGTCGTTTCCTTTAATAATTATGAGAAACTTTATCAAACAAAAATAGTTATTGCTAAACATATACTACCTTACTATACTCCTCGGTTTAACGTTCACAGAGAACACGAGTTAGAACAGATATATCGAGAGCATTCCCAAGGCTGATGCGAAGAAGATGTGCTCCCTCTACCGTTAAAGAAAAATACTTACACCTAAAAGTAGTATGTCCTGTACATGGACCACTATTCCTCCATGTATAGCGTATTGTTTTAACATTTAGCCGTGTGCATCTGTTATTAGCCTCTCACTCCTGGACAAGGTCCATAGGATAGTCGGCATACTGCCATCTAAAGTTCAACCTCTGTCCCCTTTCGTATTTTAAAAGTAATTTAGTAGTGCATGCTTTTGTGTCCCATTGATGCAAATACTCCGAGGAACTCAACAAACACCGAAGGCATACACCTCCACGTTAGAGATGCCTATATGTAACAAAAGCCTTCTACTCGAATAGGTTCGTCCCCAGAACTGCTAGACTTTGTAATTCCTTTCCGGGTTCCTGCTTTCAAATCTATACTTACATGTAGAACTTAAAGTGTAATGTTAACAGACTTCTTGCTGCTCCTACATTGTATTCCTTCAAAGTATGGCCTTGATAGCAGCTGCCTGCGTCTTTGGGGTTAAGATGTTCTAATAAAACATGTAATAAAAAAACATGGAAACATTCTCACGATCGGTATCTCGACAAATACATGAATAGAACTCATTTCTCTTGCGAAATTTAAAATAACAAAAAAAACTGACAAACCTATTCTTATTTATCCGGCAGCAATAAATGAAATTTTCACTCACCTGAAAAAAAGAAAGAAGATATACTTTAATTTGAAAGTAACACTAAAAAATGATTTTACAAGAACATAAAAGTAATGACATGCATTTGGCTTTACACAAATGCACGCTCACAAACACGGCCGTTTTACCGATGGTTTATCTTTTTTACACGTATATTTACATTCCTTCATGAATGTAATCAATGGAAGTAACTCTAGTATATTTTCAAGGTATGCATCCGCGTAAGAATTTTATATTAGCATGGAAACAAAGCGGCTACATTTATTATAAATTATTTTATAAAATACGAAATAGAAACCACGATGTTAATTTTTAGTTTCGACAGATGTCTAATATAATACTAAAAGAACTGGATGATAACTTCAATTACATCACACTCACCGCGTACAAAGATTGGTATTCAACCTGTATATTCTTGAGGTAATATTGCTAACGTAAATATAGTTTCAGTTTTTGGGTCACTACGTTACATAGTATGAAAGGCATTACATCATCCACACGGTCCTATTGATATAAGATGTAAACCAAGCACGTAGATATGCCGTATATTTCGGCATATAAGGCAACCGTCAGATAAGACAATTTACAAAATTGGAACAAATTTAATAAAGTTATCATATATCGGCTGTACAAGACGACAGCTGTATCACGAAACATAATTTGTTTATGTCGGAATTAGCATACCGACGAGTAGGGGGGATAGTTTAAGTCTTGCAACCAAATGTCGACATTGCTTACAAGCAGTCTTTCCTTGTAAAAGTAACAAATGGGTAACGATGGTCGAAGTGTAATTTGTCTAAAAGACAGAAACAACAGTAGAGCGGCCACCCCTTTTATTTATTCCCACTCTCAGTCAACAAAATTCATGCGTGACTGGAATGTCTATTTCACTTGTAAGGAATAGGCTCTTTGATTAACGGACAGCCGACCCTGTTGGTCACAGCTACCAGCATTCCTTTCTTCCCTACCGAACTACCGTCGGCATGTCAACCAATTCAAAATTCTCCCATTTAGTCTGCGCTAGTGATTGCATCACTCGATATCTACTATTTTTATTTAAAGATGATTTTATGAGCTTGAGAGGTTGTCTTATACGTCGAACTATAAAGTATTTATTTACGCATTTCTCACATTACCTTAACAAGTAATCGCAAAGTAAATTGTCACGTTATCATATATATTTATGAAATACACGCAAGTTCATAGAAATAGTTACATTATTTCTGCTAATATATAACGTTTTAGTTTACAGTTCATTACGTAATTAGATTAATATATATATATATATATATATATATATATATATATATATATATATATATATATATATATTCTCTTCTCTATACACTGTGTGCTTTAGTGCGTTTGCATCTATAGCTTTACATATATAAGGCAGTGGAAAGACTTTACAAATGAGTCTGTAACTTTCCAATTTAAACAAGTACACATATTGAAACGCTAGGTTCACCAAGCTGAATATAGCTATACATTTATTGTTTTTAATATTTTAGTGTTGAATTAAAAGCGTCTAAAAACTGATGAAATTATAATATTTCATTCATATACTAAACCAAGGGTATTTTTCTTCTTACACTCAAATGCATGTATTCCCCGCAATAATTATGCTGTTCAAATAGTTTGCAAAGATGCAGCATATAATGCACGTAGTCTTCCGCACGTTTTAATCACTCTATGTTCACCAATTCAATAGTGTTATCTTTTGAGCATAATTGTATTTTTGTTTTCGATTTGTAAATTATTTCTTCCAAATAAAAGACACATTTTCGGATTCCTATTGTGCAAGAAGTGCACTTATACTTAATTATGAAAAAAAAACTAACAAAAAACCTCACTAATTAATTTCGCTCCCATATTTTTCTCAAATACATTACTATTCCCACATTTGAACATTGCTCACGGCATTTAAAACGAACATCTTAATTGCAAGGAGAAAAATTTGATTGATTCAATTTTATTAAAAAGCTTTTAGGAAATTAAAATTATTGATTGAATTTAATGATGAAGAAATTAGAGTTGCACCGGTGTTTATCGTTAATAATTGCAATACTGAAACATTATCTAATACATTTCGGTTATTTGGAAACAATTGAGGTGCACACAAATTTACAAATTCCTGATTACATTCTGTACTTATTATACCTGTAAATAAGACATTTATTTTTACAGTTGATGCGAATGTACGGTGACATCTTTTTGATATTTGCTATAAGTTAACTACGGAATATCTTGAAGTAATACACCGTGTATCCTTCTCAAAAGACTACTTCTAGTAAACATATATGAGGATTAGACTTTCTCTTATAAAATATCTCCATTCTAACGTACAAGGAGATGATAAGACTTATAAAGTGTGTTCACGTATAACCGCATCAAAGGAAGATAAAACAAGATTTATTCTTTGAACATTAAAAAAGGGAGTAGCTTAATTCGTCAGTTATGAAATGACTAATGTTCGTTAAGTATTACGATCATAAATTAACCGCAAGGAATTTACGTTTTTATAGTGCACAAGTGACGAACGTAATAGAATGTGTGTGTGTGTTTAAATGACATATTCACACTATAATAGAATGATGTGAGTGTAACAATGGCGGCTTTTTTTAGTGTATTATCATGTGGACTGTGAAAATGGTTGTTATAATTGATATTAATAAATGAGCATGCCACCTTAGCCTATAGTAAACGGGTATACCGCGGATCATTTTTTAAATATATGAACGTTTAAATTCAGGTGATATCGTACTACAGTGACGATAGGTTTGAAAATGTTGTTTAAGGAGTAAAATTGAAATATTCATCAATAAGCTATTTATATTTCGTTTAAATAGAAAAGCTGAATGTTGTTATACGATATCATCAACATATTGTTAAAGCAAGTACGGCGTTTCTCACTCTATAGATTGAAATTCATATCGAAACAATGATTTAAATTATAAACGACATCAAACGGTAAAATACAGCAAGTAAAGTGCTGGTAAAAAACTAAAATATTTTGATCAATTAAAGGTTAAAGTTTGTCCCGCCGTTACGTAATGTGCGTCTACTTATGTCGATCTTTTTTCTATTGTATGGAATTGTTTTCTAAAAATATACATTAGAAGCACAAAAGAACGATATATATATATATATATATATATATATATATATATATATATATATATATATATATATATATATATATATATATATATATATATATATTTAAATAAGGGGGTAGTCACAAACAATGTGCATTTTTAACATTATTTTATTATTCCGTGCCTTGGGTTTTTCATTGAGAATTATGTTTAGATCATTGTAATAATGTTTAGGTCATTGTAATAATTTTTGGACGTCATTGACATCGTTTTTAACGCGTTTCAGACGTTCTGTGAAGCGTCGTCTTCAGAAATTACTTTCAAAATATGTTGGAGATGTAAAAATAGCATTTTCGTAGATCATTTCAAATGTTTCCAAGAGGTGGAAACGTGTAAGTGTCTACTATTCATTGGGATGTTCAATTTGTATTACTCTTTTATTGGGCTGTGGCGAGGCGGCCGACTCCGGTTGTACTCACTCCTGCGTTGTGTTTCTCTCTCTTACTCTCTCTTTCTGCTTGTGTTTTTTTCTTTTTGTTTAGGGTAGGATGTGTGTGCGGTGGTTCTTTTTTTGGTTTGAAGAATGTGTGGACTATTTTATAGTATTATGAAGTTAGTTGCTTCCCTAGGAAGTTGAATGTGATCCAAGGTCGTTACTAATGTGTATGTGTGAGATGGGGGGGGAATCAGCTGTTCTGAAATAAGAGTTGTGGTACTTTCATTCTATTTTGATATTTATTTTTAAGATTCTTGGATTTTAGTATTATTATTTTTCGTTCCAGTCTTAGACTGTTCGGGTGTTATCTATGTTATGTTTGTTAAAAATATGTATAGGGGATTGGTAATTCTCAATGAAAAAACCAAGACACGGAATAATAAAATAATGTAAAAAAATACACTTTGTTGGTGACTGCCCCCTCATTAAAATATACATTTTTATTTCGTTGGAATTTCTTAACCCATTATATATATGCATATATATATATATATATATAAATATATATATATATATATATATATATATATACACACATATATATATATATATATGTGTGTGTGTGTGTGTGTGCATATATATGTGTATATATATATATATATAAACACTCATGCAAACGCACATATATGCCTATATATATATATATATATATATATATATACATATATATATATTGCACGTACCTACACACACACCCATATATACATATATGTATATATATATATATATATATATATATATATTGTACATATATGTGTGCGTGCATAATAAAAAATGCTCTTTATAGAATGCATAGAATTTGCCGAGGACGAAACATTTAAATAAACATGGAAAACATTTCTGTAAAAACAGAGTTAAATGTCGAATTTAAAAAGTAGCAAATCTATCAACAAATGGTATCCTCCAATGCATTTTCCTATCTTGCACATATGCACTCACACACATACACACACACCTATATACGAAACCCACCTACATACGGAAATACACACACACGAAAACAAGCACACACACCCACAGCCCACATATATATATATATATATATATATATATATATATATATATATATATATATATATATGAGTGTGTGTATATTAGCGTGTGCCTTTTGTGTGTTTTGATGGTAGATGTCTCATCATTGATCAGTTTCTCTAATTATAAAAGCATTATCTCATACGTTATACTGTGATTTCTTCATTATTCAGTATATTTTTTAAACCTCTTTGTCGCTTTTTTTTATAATTTTAAACTTAAATAAGCAACCGAATAAAACGAGATTTTGTAGTTGAAAAACTATTAACATACGCCGATATAAGATTTTCTGATCTGTTCCAGTAAAGACGTGTATGACTTATACTATAAACGGAAAGATAATATGCTTGTATTTTATTTCGCATTGTAAAAATTAATTAAATACATTATAGGTGGCTGTGAGTAATAATTGTGAGTATTTTTATGTAATTTTATTTTGTTTCGGAATGTATTTAATATATGTGTCATAATCGTGAATATTTTTTAAAATTTTGGTTGAAAGTCGTGTTTTGTAGACGTTAAAAAATCGGTAAGGATTAACACAATGTATAGTGAAATGGGAAAATAGTGTACATATTATAAAATATAGTATTCAACAACTTGCATTAATATGAGTGTTAGTAGTATATATTTGAAATTACATTCCCACTTATTAAAACTATTTTGTAGTGATAATAATAATATAATATTCATTATTCTTCGGGGTGATTTTACTGTATGCTTTTTTTCTATTCGTAGATTAGTCTTATGTATATATATATTTCTATTAGTAGATTATTCTTTTATATATATATATATATATATATATATATATATATATATATATATATATATATATATATGTAAATTCCATAGTCATAGTCACTCAAATCCTGTATTCGGATGAGGCTTACTGATGAGAAAAAAAATGAGAGCGAAACACGAGTCTTGAACGTTCGGTCGGTTCACTCTCATAGAACTTGTTTGCTGTGACGTGCGGTGGCCGTGGAATTTATTATATTTAATCTGTAACATTATTGAAATAGTATATACATACATACATACAGGCATATATATATATATATATATATTGTTTGTATATATATATATATATAAATATATATATATATATTGTGTGTGTATGCATATATATATGTATATACATACATTTATATATAGACATATACAGATGTATACATTATATGTATGGTATATATAACATATATCATTTGGATGTATACATATTATTTTGATGTATATATATATATATATATATATCACTAGAACGTTTATAGATTTTATAAGGTATGATATATAATTCTAAATTACTGAAAATGTGTAGTATAACATAAGAATAAATATACAGTATGCCAAGGAAAATTATAGTATAAGGAATGACGCAAATTGTAAGATATATATAGTTTCTGATTTATCAAATAGATCATTTGGCGTAATATGATTTACTATTTTATGGAAGAGTTTAATGACGGAGCTCCAAATAAAACATGAGATGTTGGAAAAAATTGGACGTATTTGGCAAACATTGTTTTGCTCCGTTAATACTACTCATATATTTATCGGAAGATTTTTGTAATAAATTTTTGTAATTTAAACATACTGTATTCGAAAATACAAAGCACCCCAACGTTATTTTATAGAAACGCAGTGCATTCATGCTGAATAACAATTTTTATTTATTTATGTGTCTCGGTTTTTATAATAAAACTACTAGTGGTAATATTATACACGCGTTTGCTGCAATATGTACAAGTATGTACTATTAGTCAAAAAACTTAACACTCTGTAATGAGTCAAAAAACATATACACTGCCTTCTTTATAAAGATTGTAATAAACGTCTATCTGTAACAGTCTTGTATTCTTAAAAATGTAAGAGACCCGAATCCATAGACACAATGTACTTCAGGTATATTAGTTACGGAAACACCCAATATATGAAGAGGTCACGCTGACACAGATTAACTACCGTATATATTAGCTTTTTTATGCCTTTGCGTCATTGCCTATTGTGATTAAGTGGTATTTTCGGCAGCGAGGCCCATGAATTCGGTAAAAGAGCTGCATGATTCACGTTGTCGTCTTGTCGCCTAGGTGGCTGGATTCTATGGCGTTTCATTGATGAATAGCCGACGCTTTGCGGACGGACAAGCAAGGGCATTACCAGGATTATTTACTACGGAATAGTTCCGCATAGAGTTTAAGAGATTAAAGTATAGGAATTGGGAAACGTATTGAACACTATGCTTATGAAATAAACACTCGGAAAAATATTGCACCAGATAGAGGGATAAGTAATATATATATATATATATATATATATATATATATATATATATATATATATATATATATATATATATATATATATAAAATAGTCGTGATATATATATATATATATATATATATATATATATATATATATATATATATATATATATATATATATATATATATATATATATATAGGTATGCATATGTGCGTGTGAGTGTGTGTCTACATCTGTGTACATTAATGTACATATCGGGCAAGAGTCAAATAACTTTTCCATATTAAGAAGTATTCAATAATTGATCGAAATCTTGAAAATATTAAAGAACAAGAAATCAAATTGACTGATATATTAGACCGCTGATAGGAATTGTTGATGTGGCACATGCATACTATCTTTAAGAAATCGTTAACTTCAATATACTGCTTATGTCCATTGTCAATATTTGTTGGGTTTCACAATCGTGCATAGGAAAATTACACATTATACTGTCCAAAAAGAAATATGACCCGAAAATGACGAGAAGACAACATAGAGAAATAGCACGAGATAAAGTGCAGTTGACATTTATCTATTTAAAGTATGTTAAATCAATAATGGACTATTACATTTGATGTTTTAAAACTACACATTTCATGATAAAATATAATGTATGTCAAACACACTTGCCTGGTATTAAATACCCGATGGAAAACACAGTTACATATTCATCTAAGATACATTACATCCGTGATAATTTTTTTATTGAAAACAGTTGAAAAAGCTAATGACATTAACATTTCAACAGCATATCTAAGACAAGAATGTAGCATTATAACCACAAATACAGACTTGCCAAATGCTTGACTGATTAAAGTGCGGAGTATTCTGTTGTGTAACTCCTCGACAATGTCAGCCGTGTAAGTCTATTGCTCGAAAAACATTTTTTTTTTCTGAATGACTTATACAATTGTATAATATTTTATTATTAATATTTAAAAGTCCCGGGGTAGTATCTAACCTCATCAGATGTATATAATTGCTTACCAGAAACATTTGAAATTCTTCCGTTTTTATGTGTATTATTTTTTGCGGTTTATCCTTAACTAACCGTACCCGGTCACGCGTTGCTGTGGCTCAATTCGATAAAATGACAGAATGTATTGTTTTATGAGCCAAAAATATGAACAAACTGTTAATTTTCATAATATAGATATTAGAGGAACAGAGAGAGACAGAGAGACGCGTTAGAGTATAAGAGAGAGTGTGTGTAAGAGAGAGAGAGGAGATAGCGGGAGGAAAATAAGCTGAGAAGAATATATAAATATATATGCATATATATATATATGCATATACATACATATATATATATATATATATATATATATATATATATATTTATAATTAAAGGTTTACATCCCCTTTCTTTTCTAGTGTCGCTGGCCGATCCTCCGCGATCCTCTGCCATACTAGGCGATCCTCAGCGATCCTCGGCGATCATCAGCGATTATCGGCGATCCTCGGCGAAGCTCAGTGAACACTGAAAGTCATCTGTGTATACTTAGTGTTCAGAAGTCAATAACACAAACGACCTTGAAAAGAATCCTTTCTATTAAATTCCAAATATTTTTTTTTCTTCGACGAAAATTTTCGACCCATACCGAGCGAGCGGACCTCATTAAAACAGCTAAATAAACTAGGTAACCTAATAAATTCATAAGGTATTCCATATTTAATTATTTTCTTTGCTTTTCCGACTTTGATTAGATTTTGCTAGGACAATAATCTTCTACATATAAAGAAGCTAGACCGATATCTAAATTTCATTCTTTGTTGCACACGTGATTTGTGTCCATGTGGTCATGTGTTTTGCATTTACCTAAATTACGCCCTGTAGCAGTAATCGTAAATAACGGAAAACATGTAAAAAACGAATTTAAAAAAATCAGTATGCATTATGTCGTGTATTAACATCCGATGTGGTTTCTCGTCATAATCTAAGAAAAAGAAACACGGCAATGTACTCATATGGGAAAACTCGGTACCATTGGGACGCCATATTTAAGTGGTAGATCAGCGTGCGGTCTTGATGCTCTTGATCCCGAATATAAGCATTGTCAGAGCTCAACCAACAGCAGGAGCCGGCCAATACCAAGAGCCAGAAAAAGGCAAGGGAGAATTTTTTTTATTTGTGAATCGAAAAATGGAAAGAGTATGTGTTGTGTACATATGGGATAATCAAATAATGGTGGTGCAAGCAGTTTCGTAAGAAAATATAGATTCATTCCCGGCGTCGACATGTTTCGGTTAGAGCACTGAATATGTAAATATTAAACTAGAAAATCCCTCCACTGTAGATGTGCCGGTTGTGTTATTGTTGCTCATCGGATTTCGTAATCACGAGTGAATGTGGCCGAATTGGTGGTCGTTAGCTGCATAAGATAGGGGTTATGACGGTAGATGTATTCTATTTCTATATGGCAGCTCTTAATGTATACTTCCGGTACTTAGATCCAGATTAGAATTCCTGCAATCAAAGTATTTCATATGGAGATTTATATTTATCCTTAAGTTAATTATGTAAAGTATAGGATTAATGCTTTATTTTAAATAATAGTAAGTTTGTTATTTTATGACAGTTATCTACTCAATGTCCAGGAAAGTGGCTATTCCAGACACTATTAATACAGTTTTGCTGAAGCATCGGCATACACATGTTAAACTCTCGGACACATCCTTTGTTACTTTGGCCCATTGACTGAACACACAATTATAGGATACGGGCTGAGGTATTTCGAAAAGGTGAACTTACATACGTTTTACTTACTTATATAAAAGCAGTATTTTTTTTAATATCTCCCACTAGGACACATACTCTTTGCATGAGGAGAAAGAAAATACAAACAGTAGTACGAACGTTTCAATAACAGCACCAACCGTAGTACGTGATTTTCTCGGAAAAATAACTATTTTTCTATGCATTGAAATTCTACATTATCTTGATATCTGAAGGGCTGTACAAACTACAGTAATATCTACGAATAATTAAAATGTGTTCAAGCACAACATAACGTAAACTTATGTCGTACAAACAAATAAAACGATGAGGCGACTTTACGCCAAATATAATCTACCCATTAACCTGAGATAAAGTCGCAGTTTTTTTAGGAAGGCGACTAAATTGATTACAATGGAATAGGTTTTATTTTACAAGGATTAGGAGCAGTTAAAACTGGCACTGATGTTTAATAATATTTTAGCCTGCCAAATCTTTGCCGAAATAAAACCTAAACAGTGTCAAAAACAAAAAGTAAAACATATTTTGTTTCTTGAGTAAGATGAAACATTTTGGAAAACGATATATTCGCCAATGATACAAAGAAAAATGTAAAAATGTATCGATTTTTCTATTTGTGTTCTGAATTATGAACAAAAAATTGATCCAAAGAGGACTATTTGTTTCTCAAGAAATTTCAACCATACATATGTATACACATACACACACACGCACACACACATACACACCCACACACACACACACACACACATATATATATATATATATATATATATATATATATATATATATATATATATATATATATATACTAGAACACGTTTTTTAAAAACAAATCTTTATCAACGAGTAACGGTGATAATTACAGAAGAAAATATAAAATAAAGTGCAATGAAGATATAAATGTGTAAACAATATCAGCAATTTCGAATCATTTATAATTATTTCAACAAAATTAGTTTGATCGATTTAAATCATTATTGTTTTTCTTTTATGCGAAATACGACTACGAAATATCCGAGAAAAAACGGTTACTTGATATTTAAATTTATATTAAACATTTACTATATGAACTGCTCGAATCCGATTAATATATACATATCTGTGCTTTTAAATTAGAAACAAATATTAATAGCTAGTAACATTGAATTTGTATATAATAATCTAAGAGGATTAATGTAAGCAAGCTAAAATTTTCCATTTGAAACTTAACACTTTTGTGTCAGTCAAAAATTAATTCATGACTGTTCAGATATTTGGTCTGTAAAACTTGACCTCATATATCGAGGAGCGTAGAATTTGTTTGCTTGTATTTCGTTTTAGCTTCATATCGTTTATATAAACATAACTACGAAAGCCATCTTCTGATACATTGCACCCTTGTGCAGGTTTGCCTACCATTAACATCATTACCAAGTCTCAATCATATGAAAATAGATGACTTCTTGAATGAAAACATATCTCTGGTTAAAACGGACACATCACCGTCTACAACTCATCTCTGCCACGACATTAATTCTAATTGTGAACAAACAAACAAACAAAGACACAGACAGAATTACGAATTCATATATATATATATATACATATATATATATATATATATATATATATATATATATATATATATATATATATATATATTTATTGAAATCACTATTTTATACTATAAAAAAAAACATATCTAAACTTTACCTAATAATATATACGAATGGTGCATAAATTATTATCATTTTACTAACCTTCACCCCAAAAAAGATATATTGACACTTGGTCCAATGGGGCTACTATTTAAGGCTATGGTTAGAGAAAGTAACACGTTGGGTCACCTCGCAATTGGACTACTGCGTATCAGTACATTTTGCTAGGCAAGTAGAAAGAAAAGAAAAAACATATCCATCTGTTTTATAGGCCATATTTAGAATAGAAAAATAATCTGACTATGAAGCCTCAACAGAGAAGGAGTGTGATTTATTTGCTAAGCAGCTTTGTCATGGATATGTATCTCGAAGAGACACAAATGAAATGAGTTTATCAGAACATATTCCATTAAATAAACTTGTAAATCAGGGACAGCGAGGAGAGATTGAGGTAATGAGACAGGGATTAGATCATAGTTGACAAAGTGAGAATTATCAGATTGGAGATTCTTTTTTGGGCGGTATCGAAGAAGGAGAAGCTAGTGGTAAAGATCCCTAATATATTTATTCAGGTTAGTATTGCATGTGAATGTTAAATAAGGAGTTTGAAGGAAGGAGTATCGGGTCGAAATTTATTTGTCAGGGATATCGGTGATGATTTTTGTATTTATTAAAGTATACTCCCTTAGTATTTCTAGTAATGAATGGAACTTGTTATGCACGCCCTAATTCAACTACGGTTTGAATATAATGGTCTAAATATTCAGCAATTTTATAGGATTTGTGTTCACCTGTACTTCCCTCGTGCATGTTCTATCTAAAGCACATGCACCCTCCTCCGACTCAATATTATCTGGAAGGTTTGATTAATATCAGGAATGATAGTGGTCGACCACTGAGCAAGCCCCGCGTAAATGCTATGCTGCTTGGTTGAACGTGACTCAATGAGAATTGTGACTGGAATATTGTCTAGAAATGACCTACTTATATAAAATTTGAGGTATTTACAACTGGGCTATGTCAGTTGCCGTGCTAGCCAAGCTATCTACTTTTGCATGTGTTACAACAGAACTACAATAATATCAGGGCGTCTCCATGAATGCGGAACATGCCAAGAATATAAACAGCAATAGATATGAAAGAGGTCGGTGTAGAATTTCCTCAGGTCACTCTAGTAATATAATTAGTAAGTTATAAACAAATACAGTAAAAATGAATACAAAGATTTTGATGATGACGTTATGTACCTTTATAATTTTATATAACTTTATGTACCTTTATAATTTTATCTAACTTTAAAATATTACTACATAAATATGAATGGCGTCATTTTAAAGATTCTTGATAAAATAGGATAACGATTTAGTTAATTACTCTCGTTCATAGATTATCAGATTTGAAAGTAATATAATATTTACTTATCATACTAAGCCTCTTCATAGAAATGAGAGCTTACGTATTTTATTTCATTTGCTATGCTTGCCTTCATTAGTCTATTTAACAATTTATGAGAGCTGGATTTAACACAATTTGCCTTTCAAACAAAGTCTAGCAATTTTCGAAATGTAGGGATATATATATATATATATATATATATATATATATATATATATAACGTCATATTTAACTCGCTCTTAGTTACACAAAAATATATACATATATATAGGCAGGTTCATACATATGAGAGAAGGAAAGAGAGAGGGGGTGGAGTTAAAAATAACAATCAGCAGGCACCGTCATCTGGTAAAACCATAAAACTTGCCTTTATATTTGGCAACATTGCTTTTAAATTATCTTAGGTCTCTGGAGGCATCATCGTCAAAGCATATCTTTAAATACTTAAGAGCATTCGTTCTATGAAGTAATGTTTTGTGAATACAAGACTCCATTCTTTATATATATATATATATATATATATATATATATATATATATATATATATATATATATATATAAGTGAACATGTATGTATTATGTCAGTGTGCATTCCCCTTGCAAAAGAACTACGTGAATTTTAGGTCTACATACTCGATATTTGACATAAGGATTATTGAGATAAGGGAAACTCTTTTTCCTCGGGTTTCGGAGAGAAATTTGTCTGACGAGGGGTCAAAGTTCAAGGATTTTCCGCTTAAAACCCTACCAACTACTCCGCCATTTTGGGTCCAAACACTTGAAGTTTTAAATATTGGTTACTTTGACGTGGATCAAATTTATAATTGATAAAGGGCAAAATTTGGGTCAGAGTTTTAAAAATAATGACCTCTGCGGTCTCTATCAAATTACTAAGTCAATCTATGGTTTAAACATTTTAAATTTAACATAGAGGTATTCATAGAAATGGCAAGCTTTTTAATCGGTTTGGTCGAAAATTTTAGCTGCCAAGGGGTACAAAGTTCAAAAGAGTTGACCATTGTGTATCAAGCAAACTACCCACCTAATGTTGGGTCTTAACATTTGAAAATTATATATAACTTGCAATCAGACATGCAGCAAGAATTTAAATCTGTCGGGGGGGGGAAGTGGGTGCTAAAAAATCAAAGTTAAAAGAGTTGATCTTTGCAGATTCTATAAAATTCTTCTTTCAATTTTGTGTCTAAAGACTTGATGATGTAGGTAACAAAGACATCGGTAAACCATTATATTTTGATTTGAATCCAAAATAATTAAGGTTAAGTTGTGAAAATTGGGGTACAAGTTTAAAAAATTGACCTCTGCGGTCTCTACGAAATTACTCAGACACAGTTGTTCTTTAAAATGTTAAATCTTACATAAAGTGTATTCACGCATGGGGCAAGATATTACTAGTACCTAGGGCCCCAGCAAAGTCGGGCTGAACTGATACTATATATAATAGTGAAATTGTATGTGTGTGTTTATATGTGTCCGTACATTTTTCTACTAAACTACTCTGTCAATTTTAGTCTACAGACTCGAGATTTGAGAAAAGGTGTACTGAGATTTGTACTAATCTTTATAATCAAATTTCTGCCAGAAATTTCCCTGTCAATGCTGTTAAATTTCAACGATTTGACCGTTGAAAATTCTACAAAATTCCTCCGTTAATTTTGGGTCTAAAAATTTGCAATTTTAGATATAGGTGTCTTTGATACGGATCTTACTTTTTAACTTTATTTAACTTCAAAACAGTTTCTGTTAAGGAGTAAAACTTGGGTTCAATTAAAACAAATTATCGCAACAGTCTCTACCAAATTAATACTCCAATATTACTCGAAACATTTGAAATTTACATAGCGTATTTATAAAATATGCAAGCTACTATATCGGTTTTTGGCAAAAACATATGTCGGTTAAAAGTGCAAAGTTAAAACAACATTGATTTTTCCGGTCTCTAGCAAAATATTCAGCCAATTGTGGGTCTAAATATTTTAAATTTGACAGAAATTGTGTTTTTTTACACGGTGGTCAACACTTATCAAGGTCTGGAAGCCACTCATGGATAAGGGTTATTGCAAGTACAGTAGGTTAGTCTGGATATTTGATGAAGTGTTTACTTAAGGGGGCGGTTCCTTAGAAATTTGTTAATGTTGGATTTGAAGGCATCCAAGTTGTAGTAAGGTGGGAAGCAGGCAGACGGCACAGAGTTCCACAGGCGTGCAGTTCTAAGAAAAAAGCTTTGTTCATGGAATCCACGTTTTGATTTAGGCACAGATAAAGAGTGGGCGAAATTTTTCACAGTAGATTCAGCTAGACGGGTGTTTTTCGTGAAAGATTGGCGAGGGAGGACCATAGATTGGAGTTCAGACGAGCACCTGCCATGGAAATAACGATAAAACAAGGATAGGCTCGCAACGTCTCTTCTGTTGGGAGAGAGATTGCAGGGTAGAGAAAAGGGCATACCCCACTAAGCCACGAAGTCTATTTTGTACTCTGTCAAACCAGAAAAGTCTGTTTTTAGCAGCTCCTGCCCAGATATGGCAGCAGTATTCCATCCTTGGAGGTAACCGGCTTTTATATAGATAGAGAATTGCATCAGTAGTGAGACATCTTCTAGAGCGGTAGAAGGATCCCACCATCTTTCTAGCGACCTTGGCAATAGGCTTCACGTGCGTGTTCCATTTCATATCAGGAGTAAAAGACAAACCCAGAAGCTTGTCAAAACACAGGGCTTTTCCTAGACGAGGACACTCCATTTCAATTGATGCCAGATGGGGATCAGAGCGTTAATGATATAAAGAGAGGAACTTGGTTTGAGATACATTAAAGGTAACTAGCCACAATTTCCACCACTGACCCACGCGCTCGAGATCAGAGGAGAGAGAATCAAAGAGAACTTTGTCATTTACAGCTTTTATGTGTTGCCGTAGATTGTCGTGTCATCAGCATAGATGCCAACGAATGATGTAAGTATGTGTTTAGAAGACCATTGATTTAGATCAGGAAGAGAGTTTGCCCCAAGTTTGACCCTTAAGGGAGTCCATCATTAATACTGCAGGCCTCTCATTTTTGTCTATTAACCACTACTCTTATTAGCCTATCGGAGAGAAATGATTAAATGATTGAGAAAACATTTCCAGTTATACCGTAGCTGAAAATCTTGTGAAGTAGGCCCTTATGACATTCCTTGTCGAAGGCCTTTGATATGTCAAGAACAATTGCCCTAGAAAGGAAGCCTTTATCAAGAGATTTAGACACACCCCAAGTCAGTTTTTGGACGAGTATGTGGCTGCCAAGCTGTCAAAGCTGAAATAGTGGACCTTTGGTGACTCTAAGGTACCTCTCCGCCAGTTTTGTGTACACATACATGAAATTTATGGTGTAGGACAACGGGGCATGAGTAAAACTGTTTAATGTATGTGTATATATATATATATATATATATATAATTTAATGTATGCATATATATAATGTATGCATATATATATACATATATAATATATATATATATACATATATATATATATATATATACGTTTTTATTTTTTTTTATTACCGTATTTTCTGTTAAGTTACATTATTGTTTCAGCTGCCCGGCCTTTTTTTTTTGTCCGTCTGTTGCTTCCTCAGACTTTTGCAGAAGTCTGTTTTTAATCGGTTTGGGTCGAAATTATTAGCTGTCAACGCGTACAAAATTCAAAAGAATTGACCTTTGCGTATCAGGCAAACTACCTACCTAATGGTGGCGCTTATATATATGTTTACTATAGTTCCTTCTGATTATATTATTCTGTTTGATTATTTTTGAGAAAAAGTACAGTTACTGAATTATAAGTGGTTGGCCATACTTATAAGTAAATGTGCACTAAACAGATACCATAATACTTATTATAGTTAAATTCCAATTTTTCGTTGTCTGATTTTTTACATCGGTTATTTCTGTATTACTTTTAAGTAATTTTAAACCCCACTCTTTCCATGTTAAATAATGACATAATATATATATATATATATATATATATATATATATATATATATATATATATATATATATATATATATTAGTCCAAAAATAATGAACAGTATATGGGGCCCGAGAAAAGCTGGGCTGAACTTCTAGTATATATATATATAAAAGTGAAATCGTATGTGTGTCTCCATGTATGTTTAAATGTCTTTATTGAATTATTCCTTCAATTTTCAGTCTGTAGACTCGAGATTTGACATCAAGTGTTTTGAGATTTGGGGGAATCTTTTTAATAAATTTATGAAATTTACTTAGGGCTCGAGCAAAACCGGGCTGAACTGCTGGTATATACATATACAGGTTTTCCATCGTAGAAAATGTGTATTCTTCATTGCTACCAAGTCTCTGATGAACAGCGAACGTTATGTTCTCTAACTATTATTTATAGCAGCGCGTCTGTATTAAAAATGACTTTGAGTTCTGCCGTCAACTGCTGATATCTCCTTAAAAGGGCTAACTCTTAACCTTTCATTACAGGGGTTAGACTCGGTAGTTTTTTCTGCAGGCTTGTTGAAGTTAACGTCAACTTCCTCCGAAAGAAGTCTGAAAACACTGAAACAGCTTACACTTATCCTCTTTCCATAAAATAACCCGTGCATATTCTTTTCCTTAGATGATCGTTTCTGGTACGAGTGTTATGGCTACGCCGGTGTTATGCGATTCCTTCGTAGAAGTCATACTGTTTGAAGTTTTTGATTGACTGATGCATAATGTTCTTACTGGCATTCATGAGTACGTTTCGATAATACTTTATTATTCAATGCAATAATTTGGCTTCTTTGGACTCATGGAAAATTTCAACTGATTTTCACAATTTTAAACATTCGAAAAATTCAGCAAAAGTACTTCAAATGTAAACTATGTTGTATAAAGACAGTTTAATGAGTTACCAAATCTGAAACAATAAAAAACCAAATAGGTATGACGCAATCACGAAAAGATGATGATATAACAAATAATAAGTGTTCTCGGTATTGCATGATTGCAATACCGAGAAATCTTATTATTTTAGACCTCCGGTAGTGTATTTTACCTGAGTGGAACATCTTTATTATCCAACAAAAATAAATGAGGATATGACAAGTTAAATGGCATAATAAGTTTACAAAACTTTTAAGTAAATTACTTTATGTAAGCGTGTTTTACTCACGTTTAATCTCATGAAGATTATCGTGACTCGAACGAATATTGATACAATTTTAAACCATGTCTAGGAAAGGTACATTTTATTTGGGTTATATATCATATAGGCATCAGTACATCAGATAAATCAAGAAAGTAGGTAGCAGAAAGAGCATTCCAAAGTATACCTGTTCAGAAAGAGAACCTGTTAGAGTGGATGCTTTATTTGCAAAAATAAAATCAAGATTCGAATTGCTGGACGAAGCGACACCAATATTCAAAAGCCATGAAGCGTACCGTATGCTTCGAGGGAAAAATTGAAAAATAATTGGAAAGAGGAGTTAACACTGGGATTCTAACCGCTATTTACTATAGTGAGTAGGCAGTCCTAACTGTGTACGTGAAAATAATCAAAAATAATTCGGGTATGCGCGGATTTCTCCACCGTATTGACTGCGGCGCTCAAGGGTCATCACTACCTGCTACCAAACTCAGACGAAATATTCCCTAAGTTAAATAGCGGAAAATATTTTTCCAAAATAGACTTAAAAAGGCGTACCTAAAAATACCAGTAGAGGAAGATAGCTAAAAACTGTTGTATCTCAAAGCACAAAGGATTTTATAAATTCAATAGACTAGCATTTGATATAAATATATCACCTGCACTATTTCAACAGGCAATTGATAATCTGTTAAGCGGTTTGGATTTCGCAATAGGCTATCTGGACGATATTCTTATGCGTAGTCGAAATGTCGAACAACGCAGAGATCATGTATTTTATGCTTTTGACAGAATAAAAGAATACGGCTTCATATTGAATGAAGCAAAATGTGTTTTTTTTAAAACAATTAAAAACCTGGGTCATACCATACAAAAAGACGGGAGGACACTATATCCAGACAGGTCAACAGCATTAAAATGCATGCCTTAACCTCATAATGAACTACATTGCAGAGTTTTTTAGGGCTCGCGAATTATTATCAAACGCTCATTAAGAACATGCATGAATTGCGTACCCCATTGAATGTAGTATTGAAAAAGGACGAAAAATTGGGTCGGACGCTTCACTGCCAGACAGTGTTAAAGAAATCAAAAGATTATTAACTTCAAATTAATCTTTAACTCATTTATATCCGAAACAAGATATTATTGTCGTAACTGACGCAAGTTCTTGTGGGATCGGGTCGTGCATTCTACACAGGATGTCTGAGCAATCCACTTAGCGAATCACCAATGTGTCAAGAACTTTACTTCCTGCCGAGCAGAATTACTCCCTAATCGAAAAGGAAGCACTAGGGGTCACATTCGGTATTACGAAAGTTCATGATTTTTACACGATCGCAAGTTTTAATTGCAAACTGACCATAAAGCGCTTATTACAAACTTTGGCGCTTAAAAAGGTCTGCCAACTTACACAGCCAAATCACTGCAAAAATGGGGAACATTCTACTGAATTACGATTACAGTATGAAATGTCTTATTCGAAGTTAAGTCACGCAGCCGGAGTATCGTTATCCATCCTGAAATCAAGGGAACCGCTAGGAGACACAGTAATAGAGTAACTACAAAGATAAAATGACTATACATAATTACTGTGCAATACGATAAAGGAACTGCCAGTTACTTTGGAAGATATAATAAGGGAGGCTGAAGAAGGTTGTTTCATCAAAGAAATGAAACAAAAATTAAAGCGGATGAATCAGCGACGGAAACTTATTCTATGTGCAATGAGTTACTGTTGTACCGAGGAAGCGTAGTAAATTCAGCTACACTTAAAAAAATCTAAAAGATTTGCATACGGGGTGCTACGGGAATGAAGGGCCTACTCGGTACTCGGTCTACTTGAGTAGTATGGACATTGATATAGAAGGCACGGTAAAGTTGTGTAAGGGATGCGCATTGGCTGCAACAACGCTCCAATACAATAGAGCCTGTGGCCTGAAGCGAACCGCTATGGCAATGAATATACGTAGATTAGGCAGACCCACTGGATGGACACTAATATTTAATAGTGGTAGACAGTTTTTCAAAATAGCCTTAGGTATTTCGATGTAAAAGTCCAACAACGGATTTAAATCAGTGCTCTTCACGAATTGTTAGTTAGGTTTGGTGTGGTTGATTGTCTCGTGTCAGACACTGGCACACAATTGGCTTCAGCATATGTTATAAGTTTCTGCGAGGATTTCGAGGTTAACCACATTACGGGTTTAACCAATTATCACCGATCGAACGACCGGAGGGAGAGGATTGTAGACACGTTGACAAGATCCCTAAAGAATATAAAAGAGACGCCCTCAGGCAAAGGCGTTACAACAGTTTTTACAAGTTTACCGAATTACGCGAAATGAAATAATTCCTTCGAAGATGTATCTGGCTAAGTTAATGTTCGCGAGGAAAATTAGGACGGCCTTCGAGAAACTTTTACCAAAACAGGTGAAACCGCAAAATACTATGGTTCCTAAAAAGAAGCATTTACCTGGTGCAAGTTATTTTCCAGGTGCACAAAAATAATAGCATGATATGCAATCTAAGAAAGGACCAGAAAAGATCTGGTGGATGGTTTACATTATCGAAAGCCCAAGATCTACGCACAAGAAACGTTTAAGCCAAATTCGAAAACGTATAACTGACACCGAAAGACAACCGCCTGCTGAACAAGAAGACGTAAGGGACCAGATATATGACACATTCCGCCTGGTAACACTACAAGCATCAGGACAACGCCGCTCCTTCATGAAAAGGAAAATGACCGACTTGATTGAAGTCAACCGCAGAAAAAAGAGCTATACGATAATTCCAAGGGAATGAAAAGCTCGGGATGGGGTGTTTTGGCGTACAAATCACCCCTATATAAGAACTAAGTGGAATCAACCAGTTCTATGAATACGACTGGTTTAAGAGACTAAAGGGAGACATTCATACCATGTTTAACCGCATGCTACGAACACGTTCCTCTCATACAACTTTAGTGGCTCCTGTATTCTTTATGATAAATACATATTATATTTTATACACTTTACACTACTCGTGGTTTATTTCATTTGTAACCCATAGCTAGGTCTACAACACTATCTTCGCATCCTGGTCTTGGCTTGGGTTATTTCTCCTTTACAATACTTTCTACTATGTATAAGTTTTTGCTAATTTGCATTTAGCTTATGCAGTACAAACCGGTCGAATGCATGGAGGCATTTTGCAATGACAACCGTACACTTTGTTGTAAACGCTGGAAGTTATTTCGGCTTCTTGTAAAAGTTCCGTGTGGCAGCATGTGGTTCAATGTCCGCTTTGTTTCATGCGATTTCCTCATTCACTCCTTGTTCAGCAAGAATAGAGAAGATACACACAAAACAAACACACACGCACATACACCTGGACGCACACAAATACACGAAAACACGCAAATAACAGACGCGCACAAAAACGCGCCCGCGCATACATGCGCAAAGAACACACGCGCAAAATAAACACAAGACCGAACACCCACGCACACGCAGACACACAGCGACTCATACACCGGCAGAAACACACACAGTCACACATCACAAAATGAACTCAATTGACAAAATATATCAGCATTGATGTTTGGTACGGAGAATCGAAGTAAAACAATTCTAACAGCAAGTGTTTATTTTGTTTGTATATGGATTATTTTTAAGGGAGGATGGATTCGTCCTTACAAGGTCTGTGTAGGTAACGGTAATTGAATTAATTCGTAAGCTATCGATTATGAGAGGTAACCTTTTTTGTAGTGTGTTGAATATTTAAAAAACGATTACTTCCTGTAGAGAGATTAGCCATGTTTGTGAAGGCCTTACGTGTTAATTTTTTTTAAAGTTGTTAAATCCCTAATACTGGATTTGTTAGATCTCAGCGAATTAGAACACCCGGAAATTTCCTATGAAGAAATTATTATTTTGTAATCGGTAACTGGAAAGATTACGGTATGTATATGACATTTTATAGTAACAACACTACCAGGATGCTCGGCCATGTGCCCAAATGAGGTTAGCTTTGGAAAAGAGTGCCATATTAGTTAGAAGAAGAGACGACAGAAATCAGAGGAAAACACTAGAGAAAAATACTAATTAAAACATGGAGGTTCTAGAAACAGACATAATCGAATATTACAAATTAAAGCAAGGATCGAAAACGAATACGTCAGAACACAAGAAAACACCTGGAAACTGAATAATATGACATAATCCTTACTAAAGATAAAAATATATGGGCAGTATACATAGTTATATACTCTGGACTGTTCATTAAAGACTAAGAAAAACACCCACTATACCCAAAGAACTATGATGACTGACTCTACGTAAAAAGGAAATACGGTGGGCGAGGACCAATTTGTATGCGGGACTCTTTGACGGATATGAACAATAACTAGAAAAATACATAATTGGATAATTATGGCAGCATGAGACACTGGAAAAAATCAACAGTGACAAATGATAATACGAGAAAAAAAAATAAATAGAAGAGAAACAACCAGACGGATGAGTTATAAGAATGACAAAAGATGAAAATAACTCTGGGGCATAGATGCGAAAACGACGGATAGCCCGAGAAACTAAATCCCTTATAACTTCACACAAGATAATTCAATGAAACTAGCTACATTTATCTTCCAGCGAACACTGCAGGTTGTCTTAAAAGAGAGATAATTATACCATGTTGAAAGTTCCTTGTGAGCCAGTAGTAATAATAATAATAATAATAATAATAATAATAATAATAATAACAACAACAACAACAAAAATAATAATAACGTTCAAAGAAGAAAAACACGCTACTAGTTACAAAAAACACATACAATATGCTTAAAAACATGCGAGAACTACTTACAACCATACTTAAAGAAGAATACACCACATCACTTACATTCATGGACTACTCCTTACGGACACGAAATGAAGCCAAAAAAAGAAAAAAAAGTAATCTTGTATATATGCCAAAAACACAAACTGAATCTTCAACAACTTTAACAAAGTAGAATTCGAACTTGAAATATACGCACTGCTTGTAATAAGAGAATGGGCACACAGTTTAGTGAAAGGTATGGAACGACTCAAACAATGAATTATCAATGCATTGATGGAATATTGGTCCTACAAATGTTAAACCGTCCTAAACTAACCACCGCCAATTCAACATACAGTGTCAAGGAAGTAGAAAAACATTACCAAATGTAACAGCACAATTCATCGAAAAGAAATAAAATAGTACCGATCTAATAAAAAGCTATACACATATACCCATTGTCATTAGTAAAATGGAGCAGGCTGTTCATCGTCTACACCAGACAAAAACTTAGGCATTTGAACAAAAAGACACAGAAAACGTTTTTTTTCCCTGCAACATGAGCTACACTAAAATAAAAGAGGCTGGCAGAGGAAGATACTTGGCTAGTCTATAAAAATGTGTGAATAAGCTAATTGAAAAGAAATAGAAACATATATAAAACAAAGTATAGAATTGCCACTCACTGCAGCAAGACACGAAGTAAAAATGACAAAAACAGAGAACAAGGGTTGGTACTACGAGAAAAAGTGCGGAGAATATAGAAGAGTTAATAGCATGGGAACCGCTGAAACATATAGACATATGTGAATATGTTAACAGGAAAATAAGTTACACGACTAAACTGAACAACAGTAGAACCACTCCAGGATTGATAACACAATACAAGGGCAAATGTCAGCGCTGTGAAAAAACTAAACCTGATAGTTTGCGAATGCAGCTAACTATCACCAAAAAAAATGGAAATGCATAACACTTGGTGGGAAAAAGTCATTGCACTATTTGATATGCAGACAAAAGTCTCTTTAACAACCAGATATGCTGAACAAACTAAACGTTGTACCATTACTACAAAGCTGACGCTATAAAACCGTATTTAACGTGAACGTACGAACTCATACATAAATCTTACCAGGAAGTTAGGTGTGTTAATAGTAAACAAGAAAAACTCCTAATATATTTGCACTCCAAACGAACCAGATAATGAACAAAATTTATATATTATCATGCAATTTCTTGTGGTGTTTAATTTTAAAATTAGGATGAACATAGCTTGATTCAAAGTAAAATTTATTGATTGGAATTTGGTTAAAAAATGTATACATATATTTTTTTTAAATTTTGTATTCAACATTCTGAAAAAAGCAACCATTGTTACAATAGAATTGTGAATGGAACGATTTCATAGAGCAAAATACGCTTTATAAAATTATATTTAAAGTAAATACAATTCAACGACACGTAATGTGAAATATATAATTGAAAATCAAAATAAATGTCCCACAAATAATGTTCGTCATTAATAATAATATATGACACCGTTCATTGTAATTTCTACTAGTTTAGTGGGAATAAAAATTGCATTAAGATTATATTTCAGGGCAGCTTTCATTAAATCGGTTAATGTATTTTTTTCCGAAAAAAAATCATAACCAAATATATAATCTGAATACCTCAAATAATATACTCCGTAGAATACACTAAAAATATCTGTAAATATAATTATAAAGATAATTATTAACCAGCGCGATTATAATCTAAAACATATGAGTTGATAAATAATTATTTGAGATACTGGTGTTAATAAAACAATTAAATTCTTACACTACAGCAGGGAAATACACAGTTGCCCCTAAAATAGTAAGAGATGATCATTTATAAACTAGAACGCAAATGTATCTTAAACTGTTGTTATATAAAAAGTACTGTTAATAAACAATTAGAACTGAATATTATACGGAGACAGTGTTTTTGTTTTATATTTCAATTTCGTATAATATATAATAATAAAATATATTCTCCGTTAATTGAAACCCAACTTCAATGTAAAAACGTAATACTTCGATGGGAAAGCAACATTCTCTATTTAAGTATCTTATAGTAAATAAATCTCATTTTCAAATAAATTATTATATTTTTAAGGGAATATCGATGGGATTTTACGAAACAAGTTATGTTAAATTCTATAAGATGAAAAAAATACGGATAAATAGTGTCCTTCACTGAAGGAAAAAAATATATGGATTTAATTATATACCAAATTCTTCTTTAATAGTTTTTTAACTACGAAATTTATCAATAAAATATAAACTTGTGTCTGATATTATATCCATTACATATATATATATATATACATATATATATATATATATATGTATATATATATATATATATATATATATATATATATATACATATACATATACATATATACATATATATATATATATATATTTCGTTTATTTTTTATATTAATTATTGCCACATGTTTTTATGTGTCAATAGCAAGCATAATACATGAGAATAGTGCATTATCAGGGAAAATAATATTTAAGTTCGATATATTTTCGATAATTATAAGTGTTATTTTCATTTCGTAACGCTGCGTACAACAATACATTATTGATTCTCGTTGTGTACCGTATAATTTTTATCCATAGAGTAAAGAGTCAGTCTCTTAATTTGCTAACTTTAGTGCCGGAATTGTCACTATGAACAAATGATTAATAGAATGCCGGTGTAGAACATTGGTGTATATACACACACACACACACACATATATATATATATATATATATATATATATATATATATATATATATATATATATATATACTATCTATCTATCTATCCATATATATATGCGTATATATATATATATATATATATATATATATATATATATATATATATGCAGTGATAAATAAAACTATTTTGATTCATAATAAAACGAACATACGCCTATATTGTCTAGAAATTAAAAAGTATATATATTTATTTAAAGCAATTTTTAATAATTTAATGTGTTTCAGTGGCTCTAGAAAGCTGATTATATAAATGATAATGCATAAAAAGTCTACATATCCAAAACGAATCAATATTTATTAATGATTAAATAAATATATATTTGGAGGCAAAATATTATTTGTAGATTTCAAATTATGCCGATAATATGTAATTTTATGAACGCCATGATTAAAAATAATACTAATAAATAATAATAATTGATATTAATGATAAAATCTCTGATCAGCATTAAACGAGAATTTAGTGCTTCGTATAGGTTCATGTAACGAGGGAATAATACAATCATGTGCTCAGCTTTCAACTCACTGGTCGCGTCACTCCCTATGTCTTCTATGCTCAATGTGCACAGTCTGTGAGATCTTTCTCGGATATCAAGAAACATTAACTGATGACAATTGTGTCCAAACTCAAACTGTCATCAAGTTTTCAACTGACAATCCGCCCTTACAATATTTGATCTTTTGAATAGGCCGCTACAAACATGTAAAAAAAAACAGTCTACAACACTTTCTACTGTAACAAACTCATAGCGCTCGGAAATCGCCCTCGAATATATGTATATGTCTACCTTTATGGACAACTCTCTGTCTGTTGAGTGGACGCCAATAGTATTCGAAATCTTTTAATCTTAGATATTTTTAAATAAAATTGCATCTAATTAACTTCGTCCCTCGTAAGGTCCTTAATGGCGGTCGTGTGTATGCAAAGTCGTACATTCTTTCGTTCTTTAGATCAATACTCTTTACTACACACGCAGAGCTTACTTGTATTGGTGTTTTAGTCGAAATCTGTCGGAAGATTCAATGAGTATGTAATCATATCGCCTGTTCTGTGAACCTAGGTTTCATTATTCTGAATGCTGCCACTTAAAAAGTGCATATATAACACCTGCTTATAAAGGCAACATTAGGTACACTGGGAATAACATATACACCATTTATTAGTTTGAGACTTAGGAATTATACTCATCTGTAAATTTTATCAAACCGAATCTTAACCGAAAATAATATTTTCTGATTAATTTTTTTAATGTATGCAAAATTTTGAATCACACACATACAGACATTCAAAGATGAAAATTAATAGCTAATGGTTGTTACCAGGTTATCAGCGATATAGCAAATTTTATCAAAATTATTTATGTGGAAAGTGTTTCTAGATTAAAGAATTGAATTGTCAATTCGACAGTTTTTATAAGAGTGTCTATTATATTATTTTGATACGCCCTCATATTTGCACCGCTTTATTTAAATCTAATTTGAACTTCAATTGTGCAACGGTATGTATATAGAAGAATAAACGTATAGTTGAGGAAATTGTAACTTCTACCTGTATTTATCTGTAAATTGTTTTGAATTATGCTGGTGGTTCGCGAGAAGATGTACTCATATATAAAGCAATGCATTCTGCTTCCACGTAGAACCATTTTAAATGATTTATTGATGAGTGCTATTCCTTAATATAAATGTTTTGCACGTTTTATAAAATTCTATAACCCATCATTTTATCGGCGGATTTACTTAAATGCCCCTCTCCGAACGTAATCACCAGCCTTTCTTAACACGTTTCGTCTTTGTTTTGTTTTTGTCTCTTTGGGGTTCTTTTGTCTTTTTAAAAAAAAAAATCCAATGCACTTGTAGGTATTCTCACGATTTTATTTTTCATATATGGAAATTAAGATGTGATGCTCGGGGTTGTAATTTTTCATTTGGGACAAGATAAACTGACAGGCACATAGACTCGTTTCCATCTTTATTAAGATTATGCACGGAAGTTATTGAATGAATTATAGTAATTTATTCTCAAACACATTTGGGACATATCCAAACAAGTAAAACGAGATTCAGCACAACGTAATCAATATAAAATTCTTCTGTCAAGAATGATTACGTTTCTCGTATTCTAGATCATGATATTAATTCAATTTCTTATTTAATATTTTAGAAACATTAATAATTATTGCTCATCAAGTATTCCTCTTTCATCAGTTATTATTTCCTCATACTTCCTAACAGTGCATTTGCCAATCCTGTAAGAGTGGGTGCTTACACTTCTCCCATTGTTTGCTGTATTCTCAAATATGTGCCTCACTTTTGAAAATAACATTCTTTATTGGCATTTAGGTTTATTAATTGGAACCTTGATGATAAAAATGTAGCTGAGACATTCAGTAACATAACACATCATTAGTTTTTCATTGCTTTTACGTGTTTTACTCCTAGTGTTTTTCTTGTAATTTAATACTTTCTAAACATTAAAGACGAGTATTTATTGTGTAAATAGCAAATATGTTTTAATTAATCATTTAATAGCTTCGGTGTTAGGAGTAAATTCAGTCAGTTTGTAGGTTTCTCCAATTCTGTCTCTTATTTCTATTTTTATATACTTATTCATCTTTTAATTGTAGTTTTGTGTTGTTTATTTCAGTTTTCTTTTGATACACACATTTAGTTGTTATCATTACTATTATTATTAGTAGTAGCATATGGAGTTAAATTCTATTAATAGTAGTCTATTTTTATCAAAACAACGGTAATTACATGAACGCAAATGTATATATTATTGATTTGATCGAGTAAATTGTGCGCTATTGAATGTATACACCAATAGTTTCATTCTGATTTTACAAATATTTGTTTATTGGACAATCATGAAACAACAAGTAATTGAAACCAAGATCGCTACGCTATAAAGCAGATACAACCATGAAGAAAAAAAAAAACTCTTTAACGAAGGCCTTAAACACAAAACCTGCGTAATCAATATATTAAGTGGATACTAGAAGAAACTATACATAACGCGCCTGACGTATTGCAACCCAAGTTGATATAGATTTTATATTATTGAAGTAAAAATGTCGAAGGAAACGTTTAATGAGTAATTTTTTCAGCGCACATACTGTTTTCAAATGTTAAAGCCATAGAAACATTTGATTTAATGTCTTCATAAAAGACTGACAAATATTCCTCAACCAAACAGTCGTTCATTAAGAAGTATTTTGACGATGCTTCATTGATAACAATTGTAAAGCAATATATATTCATTAAATATCGCACAATTGAGATCTCACACTCACCACACACGCATTCTGTAATTCATCTTTGGAATCGCAAAACCAATATCGTTCTGACAACAAGAGTATGCGGCATTGTTTCCAATCGTCGGAGCCGTATGTCATTTCGCCTATGCGTCCGTATACTCGTCTGCATATGCGCCTCGTTCAACTGTTGATCTGCCCAAACAAAATTATTTTAGACGTTACTTCAGTTTAATTCTTTTTTAATGTTACGTTAGTTTTAATACGATTTTATATGCTGCTTAGTTTGATACTATTATTTGCATTCGTGTATAACTATTTTAAATGTTCATTACGTTTAATGCTGTTTTAATTGTTGCTGTAGATTAATTATTTTTGCATAGAGCATTTATTTTATAATATTTCTAAATATATACTTAGTTTAATGCAATTTTAATGTAGCTTTACTTTAATACGATTGTAAAATACTCCTTTAGTTTAATACTATTTTTAAAGGTTTTTTTTTACACCACAATATTTAAACGATTCTTTGGTTGACAAACTCTGAACCGTTTCATTAGTCAAATGCAATTCTTAAATGTTTCTTTGGTGCAATATGATGTTTTTAATTGTTTAAACCGTATATATCTAAGAGGAACAGAACTGTATACCAATAATTAAGAATAATAAAAAAAATATTGCAAACATTGAAATAAACTATTTATATTACCAGGAAACCCGGCATTAGCCAATATCCAAATTGAACTAAAAAAATGACAATTTGCAGGCATGTATACTTCTATCTAATAAAAAAGCTAGATGGTTCAATTACTTTTGGACTCTAGGAAAAATATTATCTCTAATCCAAATGCGATTTAATACACTAGCGTTTATCTTGACATCAGAACCCCCCAAAACGCTTATCAAAAATATACCAATTCAGTAGAAAGATTTTGAATCATTGTACCATAATGCGATGAGAGATTGCCAATGAATAAAGTCGTAGTATTTAAAGCATATCGATTAGAAGCAATTTATATTGAGTGAGGTTGCATGGCTGATGGATTTAAAGTATAATATACTGATATGTAAAATATTCGCATTGAAAAACAATGATGAATAGAACCTGAACACACTTTACCCACTAAATAATCATTATTTCTATAAATTACAAGATGTGTGCATTCCATATATACGTCTTTAATCGAGGATACTTCTATTATTAGTATCACTTGTATTTACCAAATGTTTGAAAAACAGATATTATTCAACTTGTTCCTGCATTATTTTATGCACGAATGCCCTGTTAATTAATTGATGCTCTTTTTTTCTCGAATTATAAGGATTATTTTCATCACTGAAAATGTCAACATTATTAATGGCGGTAATTCCACGGAACTTTTTTTTAAATATTTTTGCTGCAATGAAAATGCTTACAGGTCATGGCAATTTAAACTGCACTCGTGTAGTTTCAGTGTTCATCCTGTGGTGGGTCGTGTATTATATTTATATTTATATATCTATCTATCTCTCTATAAATCTATCTATATGTCTATATATCTATCTATCTCTATATGTAAATGAATTAAATAAAATATTATTAACTAATTATTAATTATTATCTGTATATTGATGCAATAATTTTCTTCGACCGTTATCATCATTAACATCCCTAAAATCTAAATAGAGTATTCCAAATCGCATTAACCGTTATTATAGTGAATCCTTTTTGTATTAAAATGAGATAATCTAAATGGGCGTGGATCACAAAACTAATGAGTATTTTTTATCGCCAGCCACCGTATGGTGGGTAAAATCACCATACTGTTAGTTCCTTATCCACACCAGTATCCTAGAGGTGCCGATCATAGTACTAATAAGTTATTTATGTACAGCCAGTCAGTGTATGTTGAGTGCAGATCACAATACTAATATGTTGTTTATGGGCAACCAATGTATTATGGTTTTAGATCATAGTACCTGTATTAGTTTATCACTAGCCATTGTATGGTGGATGCTAGTCAAATACTTCTAAGTAATGTACCGTCAGTCAGTTCTTTGTGGGTACAGATCAAAGTACTAATAAGTCATTTATAACCCGCCAACGTCTTGTGGGGGGTGCCGGCCACAATACTAAAAAGTTATTTATCGGCATCTAGTGTTTGGTGCGTGCAGAACTAAAATTAATATCTTATCGAAAGTATATGGTGAGTACAGATCACAATACCAATTATAGTTATCACCAGCAAGTGCATGGTTGGTATAGGTCACAATACTTATGTTTTTAAAAATTTCTATAGTAAGCCAGTGTATTTTGTGTGCAGTTAAAAATGCTAGTAAGTTATTTATCGTCAGTCAGTGCATGGTGTGTACAATTCATAATGCATATAATTATTGCTCGACAGCTAGTGCCTGCTATGGTTTAGATCGCGCTAATTGCAAGCACTTCCTCACAAGTCAGTATATAGTGGGTGCAGGTCACAATATTAATAAGTTAATTATCCCCAGCCAAGTTCTGACTGCAATACTAATGAGTTACTGTTTTGAGGCAGTGTCTCCTGAGTACAGATCACAATATGAATGAGTAATTTATCGCTAGGCAATGTCTAGTGGACATAGACTTTAATAGTAATGAGTTATTTTTTATCGCAAATGTGTGTATTTTGAGTGCAGGTTGCAAAAGAAATAAATTATTTATCGCCATTTATTTATGGTGGGCGTGTGCACATTAGAAGGATTATCATTTTTTCATGGCAGGTCTAGGTATCTTGCCGGCGGGTCACAATACCACTAAATAATTTATTGCCAGCATGTGCCTCTTAGGTACAGATCACAATACATATATGTTTCTTTTTTTTAATCTTTATTTTTGTATCGCAAGCCAGTGTATTTTCGTACAGATCACAATACTAAAAATGCATTTTTGTAAGCCACTCTATGGTGAGTTTAAGTCCTAATACATATAAGTTATTTATACGCAGCTAGTGTCTGCTGGGTGCAAATCATATTAATCATAAATTTCTTCTCGCCAGCAAGCGTATGTTGGGTGGAAATCGCAATACTATTAATAATAAGTTCGTTATCGCCAGACAGTGTATGTAGCATGCTGATGAAAATACTAATACAGTATTTATCAGCCGCCAAGTTCTAATGAGTGCATTCCAGTACAAATCTAGTTGTGTCAAGCCAGTGTATGGTGAGTAAAGATCACAATACACATAACTTAGTTATCGCCAGCCACTGTCTGTTGAGTGTAAACCACAATACAAATAAGCGTTATCAAGTGTCCGGTGGATGCATATTGCTAAACTAATACGTTAATTATAACCAGTAAGTGTTCGGTCGGTTCAGTTCAGAATAATAAATTTGTGTTTGGTCGGTACAGATCAAAATACTAATGCTATTTAGTTATTAGTTAGTCTAAGTTCTATTTCTTATAAAAAATATATCACGAACAGTTATCTATATTTGCTTACAAAATTATTACAATCATTTATTTTACAGTCAGATCGGAGCTAATATTGCAATGATTATTCTATTAAAAAACATTCTAAGGCCTTTAAATTTTAGTTTGTTTTAACCTACTACTGTCGAATTGCCACAGTTTCTCTTTGTAACTAGTATTTTTGTTTTATTTATATTGTTCTCTCTTATACAAAAAAGTATATTTTACTGGCAGCCATATTTAACAAGTATGCAACACACACAATCACATCGTTTATATATTTAATACATTACTTATTATTATGATAATAGGGATAATGATCACCATTATAATCATTATAATCTTATTAATATTTCCACTTGTAAACATTCCAATAAGTATATAAACGTAGACTCGATTCCAGTCCCCTGAAAAAGCACAAGATTATATACAGACATGTTTTCTACTGCTCTCTTCTGATACAAAATATAACATCGTTAAATGGCAAGGTAAAATGGACATCTTAAGGAATCAATGATCATGCACCCTGGGAAGCGTGGGACGTATACAACTACTTTGCTTATTTTCATATCAGTTCATAAAAGCACACACGTATCTTCTGCATTAGGTAACTGTAAAATACAGTTTTTATAAGGAAAACAATATATATATATATATATATATATTTATATATATATATATATATATATATATATATATATATATATATATATATATATATTACCACAATAATTTGCACACTAATTCCCTTCGATGGTTATACTCCTGCCCATCCCTTAGATTGAAAATCGAATATTCAAATATTCTCTCCTCCAATTCAAATATTATGAATAGTTCGTTTGGGAGGGGTTAGGACCTGCCCAAGCGTAGTATAAACACTGCAAACCTCCCGGCAAACGACGGACACCGTCGGATTATACTGAGTGAGTAAAAAGGAACTCGAACAAGTAGACGGACATTTTTTGCAAAAAAAGAAAGGACAGGAACGAGGTGATTGAAAAAGAAATGTAAGGGCGGGCAGAGCGTCGGATAAACATGCCCAACCTTTCCATGTAAAGAATGCCTTTTGGAATAAACATATTCCACCTAGCCATGAAAAAAAATGGCTTTCGTAATAAACACTTTCAAGATTCCCGTGTGCAGAATGGCTCTTGAAGTTATAGACGTTTATTCAGGAAGCCTTTCTAAACACGGGGGAGGCGTGTAATCCTATGCTTCGCCTGCCCTTACTTTTTTTTTCCTTGAAACTCTTTCCCTTTATTTCTTCTTTTTTTTACAAATTTCTTTCGTCTACTCGCTCGCATCTATTTTGCTCACTCGGTATAAGCCAGCGGTTTCGAATCATTTGCCAGGCGATACCTAGGGAGATTCATAGATAAGCATTCTTATAACTGCAGAAGTAACCTATTTTGTTTATCCATCATATTTTATATATTAAAACAAAACAAAGGCGCATTAATGTTTTTATTTAAACTAATGATTGTTGGGATGATTAAAGATAATTTATCACTGGCCAGCGGTGGAGAACACCCTTATACTAAATACCAATTCATATTTTGAAGCATAATAGCATAATAAGTAATAACTGCCTTTCAAGACGACATTACAATGTATGAAAAAAGTGGTCCTCATTATAATTCTATTTTGTGAAATAATATATCTCATGCAGGTCCGCATATTTGTCTAAAGAAATATCATTTTTTTAATTCACAGGCTGATCGGTAATAATATTGTTGTGATTATTCTATTGCAACGGATTCTATTGTTTTTAGATGTGATTATGATTTCAACTAGCCGTTATTTATACGGGGTTAGCAAGTTAATTATAAGATGGGAGCGAATTGTCTAAAACTTTTCATGTGTAATTATTCAGAAAAAATTAACGGAGGGATATTGTAATTGCTAGTTTGCAATTTAAACTTTGATTTGGAAACCTGAGTAAATACTGATAATAAAAGTCTAACACTGGAATAATATAAACAGTATTTTCTGGAAGAATGACTGATGTACTAAAGAAGTATACATTATTGACCTGAGAATATCATAAAACATTATGATTATAAGCAAAACTCAAGGTAAACGGTCGGTGCGGGTAATTCTGATGCAATCATATTAGAAAGACTGTAGCACAGATAGTCATAAACACCTCTGTTGTTATTAAGATTTAACTGCTTATTTCTATTGGAGGTTACATATACTGATTACTCTTAAAGTTTATGAGGAATAATAATTATTCACAGTTATATTAAGGATATTAAAAACAAAAGGATTTTGATAATCGGAATATGATCAGGTCATGTATGGCTCCAAGCTCTGTACATATTATAGTTTTATATACATTTTATTCAATATTTTTAAATATGTACTAATTTTGTAACGCGCCGCATACATTTGACTTGGGTGTAATTGCAAGGTATTCATACAATCCTAGTTATGTTTTGCCAAGAAAATCCCGTTTATGGCATATATGAATAAAATAACTACAAACTGTTCTAAAACGAAATTGTTGTATAGTTTAATTGTTTGGCCTCATTAATACAATATTACATTTACCAAATATGGGGAGTAATCAAAATATTTTGTTTTAATCTGTATTGTGTGTTTGCAAATCAATTGCCATTATAAAACGTATCTCTTAATTTTATATGAACAGTACTTTGGTAGCGTAGTGAACTCACTTTACTAAATTTGGCTTACCATGCCCACTACATAAAGAGAGGCTAAAGTAGATTGCAGGAAATTTTGTTTAATTTGACGTTAACAGGGCTCGATAACCCTGTTTTGTTATTTATGTAAATATATTGAGTTCATACGCAATTCGGTTAAATTAAACTCATTTTCTACTTGCACTCATTCAGGATCAATACATATGTATTACTATATTAAAGTTTAGCTGTTTGGACTATTGCATTATAACTATTAGCCATATTAACATTAAAGTGAGAGATGATATGTAAAATATGTATATCATGGTACTATATATATATATATATATATATATATATATATATATATATATATATATATATATATATATATATATAGGAATTTATAAAATATATATGGACATTAAACTACACTGACTATCTCGCGTTTCATCCACTCTAGGATTCTTCAGACTTATGCGCGAATGTTGAGGGCATGTGTCCTTTTTATATAGGCGCCTTCTATTGAGATGTTAGTTAACAAATCAGCTTTCTAGTATAAACCGCGACCTTCCTATCAGCCAATGAACATGCACTACAATATTTTCTAGAGTAAAGAAATAAATCAAGGCATACGCTGATATATCCTTAGAAGAAATCAACATCAATAAAAGATGTAGAAAATCAGTTCTAATAAATACAAAAAAACAATGGATAACAACTAAAATGACGAATTCGTTTGATTGTGCGATGGGTGACCGGGATTCTGCAGATACATCTGATCCTGTGGGATTATTCATGCAATATACCCTCACAAGCATATTTGATACTACGGATATCGGCTTATATAGAGATGATGGAGTAGCTATAATAAAAGACTCCAACAAAGTCAAGGGAGATAATTTTAAGAACATCATATACGAGTAAATGAAAAAATAGGCCTAAAGGTAGACGTATTAGCTCATACGAATAACATACTTCCTGGACGTCACGTTAAATTTGGGAAAAAACCACATATGAACCCTACTTAAAGATAACGCTAGTCCAGTATACGTAAATCCTAAGTCCAACCATCGTCCATCAACTATAAAACAGATTCCTAACTCGATCGTAAGTAGATTAAGCAATAACACAAGCGATTAAAATACATTTACCAGGTTAACCACTATCTATGAAACAACCCTAAAATAGTGGATACAAAAATATTGATACAAAATATAAGCAACACAACACTAATAACTATAACAAAAATAAAATAGAAGATAGAGAAATATAATTAGGTTTACGCCCCCATACAATCGAATGTTAAAAAAAAACTTGGCCAGAAAGTTTTAGATCTTATCGAAAAACACTTTCCCGCAACCAACCCCTTATACAAGATATTCAATAAAAATACCCTAAAGTTATCCTACAGCTGCTGCGAACATTTAGAGATGATAATTAAAGCACATAATAACAAAATGTTAAACAAAAACAATGTAAACCACAAAAAAATAAGCATTAAAAAATAGACGCCATGACAAAAATAGAACAAACACAAAAGACCCATATATAACTAGCAAAAGCACTAATAACAAACAAGATGAATGCAACTGTACTAACCGCATACTTTGCCCACTCCCAATATAAATGTCTAACCAAAAGCACAAGTGACCAGGCAACAATATTTTCGAAACCACACTCGATTAACGAGAAATATCGCGTAGGTATTAGTTCCTTGGATTTCCAAACTCGATATTATGACTACAAAATGTATCCAACATTAAAAAAACACCGTATGAAAACAACGCTAGCAAACAAATACTGTGAACTCAAGGAATGCAGGCGTTCACGGGTAGTCGAATTGAAATTATCAGACAATAAAAGACCTGTAGTGACCTAGACGATCCATGTAGATTATGTCTTCATGACAAATTTTCTATCCTGTACTTTAAAGAACCCCAACATCTATTAAAATGTAAAAGAGTAAAAGCGAACAACTGTGTTCAGTGGATACACTTTACTCTAGGATAGAGATACAAAATAAATTATAACTAACAAAAACAATGAAATATACACAAATAAATAAATAACATAAATAAACATATACAAAAACTATCACACATATATAGGTAGTGTATATATACACATATATATGCATATATATGTGTGTATATATATATATACATATATATATATATATATATATATATATATATATATATATATATATATATAGTAATTTATAAAATATATATGGCGACTAAGCTACACTGATTATTCTGCGTTTCATCAACTGTAGGATTCGTAAGGCTTATGCGCGAATTTTGTGGTTGATTCTTGTTTTTATATATGTTGAGGATTTCTAGTTAGCCAATCAGCTTTCTAGTATACACCGCGCCCCCTCCTATCAGCCAATGGATATGCATTTTATCGAACAAAGGATCTTTTTTGAAAAAGGTTAGTGGTTTAAGGTAGATATTTTCTCTCCTTTATATATATATATATATATATATATATATATATATATATATATATATATATATATATAAACTTACATAAAAAACTAACCTAGATATAAACAGGTCAAGCCACTAGATATCCAGGCTTAATTGAGCACACGCAAAGAACCAGGTCAACCAGAGTTCAAATGGGGCTTTGTCCTGTAAGTGCATGTTCATTGGGGGATTGAAAGGGCGCGGTGGATACTAGACAACTGATTGGCTAACTAAAGTATCAATATAAGTTAAGTATATAAAAACGACAGACAACCGCGGAATTCACGCATAAGACTGAAGAATCCTAGAGTGGACGAAACGCGGAATATTCATTTTGGCTTAATCTCGATATATTATATTTTATTAATTACTAATAGGCTCTACCTTCGTATTTAGCACGTTTGAAGTAACTACTTAATGTTTACGCAGGTATTTATACCTTTGTACATTAATTTTAATTGAATAAATTAAGTAGTTATATATATATATATATATATATATATATATATATATGATTAGTTTTTTTGGAAAAAGAATTCCAGCAGAGTGCTCAATTAAAAGGAAAATCCAAATTTTAAGAGCGTACTTATATTTTGTGTACAGAAAGTTGTTAGTTGAGACAGGTCATTGGTACCGTCGGTTTCAAGCCCGATAATAAGGCCCGTTTAAGGTATCCTTATCAAGCTCTCTTCAGCCAATAATCATATATATATATATATATATATATATATATATATATATATATAAAGAGAGAGAGATTTATGTGGTGGCAGGATGTTCTACTTGGCCTTGTCTGAGATTAATTTATTATGTTATCGAGGGATCGGTTCACTATTTGGATAACTTTATTATAAGCTATCATATTTAAAGACGGGCAGAATAGGTCGTAGGGGCAATTAAAACATCTTAATTAAAAAAGGGGATCTGGAAAATAATTCGGGGAGATAAAGGCACAAAGATTACAATACGACTGTAGACAGGTAGTGTTAATTAATTATGATAAGGAATTATTTACAGACTAGTTAGTTTTTCATGTGTTTTTTGTTCATTTATTTTCTTATCTGATGTTTTTATAATAAATTATATTTTATTCTGAGGAGATGTAATTAATAAATGTATTTATTTGTTTGTGCGCCTGCGTCCTAATTGAGGGGGCTTGGGACATATATTTTATTATTAAGTCGGTTGGAAAAGGGATCCTTGATGAGCTGATTAAGAGGAATGGCCATGTTTCTTTTTTTATAAGTTCGGTTATTACTAATTACAAACATTTCTTCTAAATAAAGCCTATAATGTTGCAATACTTTTTTTTTATATACTTATATATTTACTTATTTTATTTTTAGTAATATTATTCCTATTTTGGGGGGGATTTGATTTAATTCGTTACGTACTATATATATATATATATATATATATATATATATATACTTATTCGTGGGATCTTGTGTCTTTCATTTAATTATATAGCAATATGTTATTGACTATAACTATCTATTTAATTACGCAATGTTTTATGGCAATATAGCTAGAAGTTATTCCAAATGTTTTTTTCTTATAAATTTATTTAATTTAATTCATTTGAGTATGTCGTGCTTGTTATTTGCGATTGAGGCTAACTCGGAGAGATGAATTAGAACATATTATACCATACACACTTGCATGAGCACATATACATGCAGCAACACACTATGTCTAAATCGAGTGCATAGACTACATATACATGTAGGAGTATATGTTTACGCACCCACGCTAATCCATATATTCAAGTGCTGGTCTGCATGCAGTCCACATTCTCGCAATATCTAACTCGTATATCCTAAACTGGTTCTTTAATTGTTACACATTGTTATTATTGTTAATGTGTAGTAATCTTAAGTAAGGGTTGCTTATTTATTATTTTGATTATTTTGTTTGGTTTATTTTAATTTAATTTTGGTTTTATTTTATTTTATTTATTAATTTATTTATTAATGTTTTTTGTAATATAAAGGTGGGATAGTGTGAGTTAAGTTTGGATACATTTTGTGCTTCATCTACTGGTTTAATTACTTTAATTTTGTAGTAGCATTAGTTTTTATGAATACCAGAATTATAATTTATCATTAATTTTTTCCTTTTATTCTATGGGACTTAATCAAGGTAATTTTTGAATTGACGAAGTCTTTTCGGGCAGAGATGGAGATGTTAAAATCATGTGATAATCATCAACACTCTTAAAGGACATTACACTTCATATAACTATTAATTTCAACGATATTATGCGTACGGGTCTTGTTAATCGAACAGTTAGCCCATTGCAAATTGCACCCTTAATTGTTTCGTGGCAGGATTCGATCCTCCTGACTTGCAGTAATTGTGGATCACTGCACTGATGTTTTCCGAAAGTATGACAACTATTGTCTGTAAGTAATTATAAATTGATAGTAATAATTATATACATACATATATATACATATATATATATATATATATATATATATATATATATATATATATATGAGTTATTGAAAGTAAAATACGCATGTGAATATAAACAAATAGCAAGTATTCTTCCTAAAAAAAGAAATATAGATTTGATGGGACGAAACGGAAACTCAATTTGAAATAAAACGTAGAAACAAGTAGAGGAATTTTAATTTATCTTGCGCTGACTGTTTTTATATATTTATGTTAATATGAATTGTGACACACGTTTCCTTGTCATAAATATAAATGCTACGCTAAATATATAACACAATACATTTAAGTTGTGCTAGAATATAGAGATACAGGAGATGTATGTATGTTATGAGAATTACGTCCTAGTTTTTAACTTATTCATAAATACTCTAATAGATATGTTACCAGGAAGGAACTCAGTACTGTGTGGAAGTTACGATATTAAAGTTTTTGAATTTTAGCAATTAAAATTGTGTATATAAAAAGAGTAATTAGCGACTACTTAATTCTAGCCATTGCATTATGCAAGATCATTAAAGAATACTTTTAAGAAAATGTAAAACGCAGTCAATCAAGTACATTTTCCGCACCTTATTGGCACGAGGAAGAGCATATTATAACCGAGTGTGTTTGTTTCAGTGAATGTCTGTAGGTAAATGCGTGCTTTTAAAGGAAAGCAAAATAAAGGCGCCCGCATTCGTAGCCGAAATAGGATATCGTATAAAATCTATTGCATACATTTTGTGATCGCATAGATTGCAATAAACTGTATATGTTCTGTTTCTTTTAAAAGAAGACCTGCCAGATCTATCTGTAAGTCCATGGAAAGAATTAGCCTGAAGCGATAGTAGAGATATGATTAGCAGCTTCAAATAAAATTGGCAATATTCAGCGTTCAATTGAAGCAAGAGTAAATGTTCTCACGTTTCTCGCTAAAAAAATTCGTATCGATCTCTGTTTGCTAAGACGTGAGCTGCTCGTATAACGTTAATCCCAACCTTCGCCATGGATGTGAATGTGGATAAATATCTCAGGATTGACTCACTGATACTGTCGAATAATATTCGGTTAAAAGTGCACACATGCTAGAATTAAATAGAGGTGCACTAGAAGGAATGTATATCTCTATAAAACTAAACAGTTCCATACCATTAATTTCATAATGTCTATTTTAAAAGATTACACGACGGCGGAATGTTTAAGTACATATTTAACCACCGAACACCAATACTGTGTTTTTTTACTAAGCGATCCGTTTATGTTTTCATAATTTAGGACGTAAATAATGCGATATATATATATATATATATATATATATATATATACTCGTTGGGTATTCAATTATAGAATTTGTATAGTTTTTAACAGGTGCTCCCTTACTTTACTTTACAGGTTCCTCATGTAAACGGAATTTTTGTGAAATGTTAAACTGCAGAGGCACCTGTTGACAACTATACACTTTCTATAATGAAATAAAATGAAAAAAAAGTATGCTCTTGCAAATTAGCGTCCTAAGTTAGGAGATGACAAAGTTAACCCATCTTTTAGTAGAAAAGATACAGCGTCAATTTTCGGGAGTTCTGAAACCAATATCACAGTAAAATTTGTTTTATGATATGAAGAAATTACGATGTGACAAGAAAGTGGGTGCTCATTTTACGTTAAATTTATATAGGAAAGTGATCCCCCAAGTTTTAAAAAGGTAATTTCTTCATATCGTGACCCTACTAATCTGCCCCAAATTTAAACGTAATATTCGTTTTAACCATCACGGAAAACTAGTAAAAGTCGTCATTTTAAAGTTTATGGGGAGTGGGAAAGAAACGTGATATCGACCGAAAAAATTAAGACCTGTTTTTTTGTGGCCTAATATGTGTAAGCAGTCTTTATAAATAATATGAAAGAAGCCATTTTGAAATAAAAAAAAACACATTTTAGCGTGGGGGATAACTTTTCTATATAAATGTAACGTAAAATGAGCTCCCCCTTTTTGGCCAAAAAGCGTTCAGTCACCTCTAGCATTTTTTCAAGTTAGGCGATCGAGGATGGGGGCAACACATGACAAATATAAAACCTTTTAGTTTTATTGTGGTGGGGTGGCCGGAATTGCATTTGAAACATAAAATAAGGATAAATTTAATTAATTTTTATGAAACCATTCTGTACTTTCACCTAACAATTTTATAAACAGAACAAACCCCAAAATATGACAAATTAATTTTTTTTTTTGGCGGGGCTACATTAGAAATATAAAAAAAAAACATGTCATTTAATTGTTTTTTGGAATTCATTTTTGGCAGATCTCGTTTTTTTTTTCTTTTTTTGCAATCGCACGGGCATTCGCTGCTATTTTTATTGAAGTAAAAGATACAATGATTTATTTTAAATTATCTTTTCTTTGCAGGGGGTATTTCAATACCATGAGAATAGTTTCTTCTCTTTTTAGCCCTTCTGCTGAAATATCTGGTTGAGAGGGTATCACGTACTTCTTTTTTGGGGGCGATTACATTTACATGTTTTAATCCGTTCGTATATTTTTGTTGTGGGGTGTCCATGTTGTCCATGATGGAAATGATTAGTATACAGGTGTGAACCTTATGTCAACACAGGCAACGCTGGGTGCCCATGCCAGTATAATATATATATATATATATATATATATATATATATTTTGCGTATCTGTGTATGTGTGCATATATATGTGTGTGTTTGTGCATGTGTATGTATGTTTATATATATGTATATATATATATATATATGTGTGTGTGTGTGTGTGTGTAATCACGCATGTGCTTTTCCCCCATTTACGTATGTGCATTTGCTGTACATATTTATGCGTGTGCTTGTATTTGTGTGTTACTTATAAAACATGTTTTTTTTTTGTTTTTTTCCCCTGATTTTTTATCTATTATTTAAGTTATTTACTAAAGCTTTATATATTATATATATATATATATATATATATATATATATATATATATATATATATATATGTATATATATACATATATATATATATATGTATATATATACATATATATATATATGTATATATATACATATATATATATGTATATATATACATATATATATATGTATATATATACATATATATATGTATATATATACATATATATATGTATATATATACATATATATATGTATATATATATATATATATATATATATATATATATATATATATATATATATATATATATATATATATATATATATATATATATAGGAAATTTATTACTGTGAGTCCAGAATGAGTTTACAAATTGTTTCAGCCAGAGGAAAATCCTCAAAGAGAGGAAAACTCCAACTAGCATCGTCAGAATTCATAGATGGACTAAGTTATAAATTCAAATAAGAATGGAAAAATCCTAGATAAAGGGGAGTTAGAAAAGAAGGGGGAGTGGTAGGGAGAGGACGTTGGAGTTTAAAGTAGTAGGAGTATATACAATTAGAGAGGTGTTTATAATTAAATATTAATTATGTGTAAATTCTTATATACGTTTTTTTAACGGTTAAGGCAGTTACAGTTATTTTGACCATTGTGATTATAGTTGTGGTTATTTAGTATTTTATTGTTGTGTTTTTTTAATTTTATTTTCTAGATTATGTGTGCAACTGTAGCTAAGCTTTATAGTGTTCTTATTAAAAATGTTATGTAGAATATTACTAGGGGGAGTGGTGATTAAGAAGCATGAAGAAATGTTTACCTAATTTAGTTTTTATCATATTATTATAGGGAGGGTTAAACCAGAGGACTTTACGGGATCTGTTATTCCTATTTGTATTGTTGGGGTTATTAGGGGCCAAGTATGTAATATTAGGGTTGGAATATCCAGATTCCTTTAAATCATTTTCAAAGAAGGGTTTGTGTAGGTTAAAAATGCTGGAGTTAGATGAGTTAGTGCTAAGCCTTTTTTCTATTGATTTAGGGATATGTTTAATAATGTGTTTGGGGTGGTTGGACATAGGGTGTAAATATAGGGGGTATGTATTATTTTTAGTGTATGGTTCATAGGTATTTTTAGGGAGGTTAAAGGTAACATCTAGAAAATTTACTGTTTTTAAGTTGGAAGTTACTTCAATCTTTAGATCCATATTCTTCATAACAGTTACTTATGCCGTTATCAATAAAATTAGCGTCTTTTAAGTTTAAACCGTTAAAAAGAAATGTATATAAGAATTTACACATGATTAATATTTAATGATAAACCCCTCTCTTAGTGTATATATTCCTACTACTTTAAACTCCAACGTCCTCTCCCTACCACTCCCCCTTCTTTTCTAAGTCCCCTTTATCTACGATTTTTCCATTCTTATTTGACTTTATAACTTAGTCCATCTATGAATTCTGACGATGCTAATTGGATTTTTCCTCTCTTTGAGGATTTTCCTCTAGCTGAAACAATTTGTAAACTCATTCTGGACTAACAGTAATACATTTCCTATATACTGCTCTGACTACACATTGAGCACTCTATTCCGTTTTTTTTTCACCACTGGTAAATATATATATATATATATATATATATATATATATATATATATATATATATATATATATATATATATATATATATATATCGAGACAGTAATGTATGTGGATATCTATAATGTTCCGTTTCTTCAGTTGAGCATATTGGGAAGTAATACAAGATATAAAATTGCTATATATATTTGCTCTTTGTGTAAACAACTCCAGCTTAGGTATTCGGCCGATGTCAAATACATCGTAAATTAACTTCCAGTTTACTGATTATGTGATGATGTTACGTTAAATTTTAGTTTTAAATAAAAAATACATGTACCTTTGTTAAATTAAGATTGAAACCGAAAGATTTTTGCTGAGCCCTCTTGCATGTAACAGAATTTACTGTGGATATTAATGTAGTGATTCTTTTTTCAGGTACGTTTATAAAAATTCTGAAATGCCTTTTCGATGTTTTGCTGTGTGAAGTTAAAAAACAAAGTTCAAAATGACCTGGTCTATATTTCATCGTTTTATTTCTTGTTAATCAACGTGGAAATTCCGTCACAAAACCTACTAAAACATTTTCAAGCAAATAATATATCTTTGTGTGAAATGTGAAAAAAAGTAATGAGCCATTTATTAGTCTCTAGGTAAAACAACTAAAAAAGATACAAACACGTAGATACGCAGTCACAAGAATTGTTTATATATATATATATATATATATATATATATATATATATATATATATATATATATATATATATATATATATATACATATATATATATATATATATATATTAATACAAATATTATTGAATAGCACGGAGTTATTCTGTTTTACAATTTTCCTTTTTATCTTCCACAACCTCCCAATAGTCCTTTTCGGGTTCTTCTCGAAGATGTATATGGTAGATCTATAATTGCTAAGCGCTTTCGACAGAAGTTCTTCTATCATTCTCATGCATATTGTAGAAATAAATGTAGAAAATTTGTTTTACTTTACGTATATATACATTTTTCTAGTCACGTGGTAGCTTGTTAAAGTTAGGTGGGCGGACTTTTTTTTTTTTTTTTACATATATTAAACACATTTATATATACAAACACATGTATACATATCCAAAAGTTTATACGTGGCTCCCAATAATAATAATAAAAAAATATATATTATATATTATAAAAAATACAGACAACAAACATTTTAATTAAAAACAACATTTCACTACAAACGACCTGTAGGAAAGGACAAATTTAGTTTACAAATTTAACTGCCCTATAGGAGAGTGTATCTTTAATATTAGTAGCTACATTAGTTCAACGACTAACAAACTGTCGCGAAGATTTACTCTCCACCTCTTTGACTCTAGCTGCTTGTCACAACATTTGAAAGGGCATGGATGCCACCATTCGTAATTTCGATGAATTATGGTAGAAAATACAAGAGTATTGAAGAGTGAGGGAAAAATGTAAATAGGCTAAGAATACTCGAAGCATTGTACATTAAAACAAGGAAGCTTAAAATAAGTAATATTACTTACGAGTGCAGCCCGAACGTTTGGAAAGGCTTGGGATAAATTTTTGAAAATGTGTATATGTGTTTGTGTATATATATGTGTTTAATATATGTAAAAAAAAAGAAAGTGCGCCCACCTTACTTGTAACACGCTACCACGTGACAAGAAAAATGTATATATACGTAAATTAAAACAAAATGTCTACATGCATTTCTACAATATATCTGAGAATGATAGAAGTAGTTCTGTGGAAAGCGGACACAAAAAGTACTATTCGGAGATTGGAGAAGATAAAAAGGAAACTTGTAAAACTGAATAACTTCGTGCTATTCAATAATACTTTTCGAATTGATAAAATGCTGACTAAATATACACAATATCTTCCGTACATTCATATCTTATTTACCTCTGCACTCCATGTTTAAAAAGAGAGTTTCTTATATAGTATCAGATCGGACCGAATGGTTAACTGTAGGCATAGACAAATTCATACCATCTTAAAAAATCCAACAAAAACCTAACAACCAGCCATGGTTCTCCCCAGAATGTGCTGCTGCTATCGCGCACAGAAATCACTTTTTCCATAGCTACCAACGAAAGAGATGCACTGAGACTAAAGCTGCTTTCAGACTGCCAGTAGCCACTGTAAAAGAGTAATAAAAAAGGCAAGAGAGCTATATGCACAGTCTGTTAAATCAAAGGTAGATGATCAGCGGCTTGGTCCCACCAGTTTTGGCAAATAACAAATAGGATCCTGAACAGAAGTGTGCGTTCTATCCCAACCATTATCAATGGACCAGAGGTCATCTAGTCAGCGTCAGACAAGGCCAAACTCTTTGCAAATAACTTTGCAGCTAATTCTAGCCTATGCGACGAAGGCCATCAACTCCCCATATGGTCTCCTATAAAACAGAACAAGCTAGGTAACATACAAATATCCGTGCCTGAGGTCGCCAAGCTAATCAAGAACCTAGATTCTAGTAAAGCAACTGACCCTGATGGCATCCCGATAATAGTGTTTCAAAATGTTCAACCATAACTTGCTCCCACACTTACGAAACTATTTTAGCGTTGCCTTAAGGAGAAGTGATTTCTGACTCCCTGGAAGACCTCATCAGTTTGCCCTCTAGTAAAGAATTCAGGTGATAAGTCATCTTCCACTCAGTACAAACCAATAAGTCTCCTGTGTGTTATTTAATAGAGAAATAATCAACCACCTCAGCAGCAATAACCTTCTTAGTGACACACAATATGGTTTCCGCTCTGCAAGATCTACCGCAGATGTGCTGACGGGTATATCCCACAGGAATAGTGAATCTCTTGACAAAGGCTTCCTTTGTAGGGCAATTGCTCTTGGCATATCAAAGACCTTCGACAAGGTATGGCATAAGGGTCTATTCACAAGATTTCCAGCTACGGTATAACGGGAAATGTTTTCTCAATCATTAAATCATTACTCTCTGATAGGGTCATAAGAGTAGTGGTAGAGGGACAAAAATCGGAGGCCTGCAATATAAATGCTGGAGTCCCTATGGGGCGAATCCTGGGTCCAACTCTCTTCCTGATCTACATCAATCACCTCCCTAAACACATACTTAAATCATTCGTTTATATCTATGCTGATGACACGACCATCTACGGCAACACACCAAAGGCTGTAAATGACAAAGTTCTCTCTGATTCTCTCTCCTCTGATCTCGAGCACGTGGTTCAGTGGCGGAAGATGTGGCTGGTTACCTTTAATGCATCCGAAATCAAACTCCTATCCTTACATCATCAACGCTCTGATCCCCATCTGGCATCATTTGTGATGGATGGCTCTCGTCTGGGTGAGGCCCCGTGTTTTGACAAGCTTCTGGTTTTGACCTTTACTCCTGATCTGAAATGGAACACGTACATCAAGTCTGTTGCCAAGGTCGCTGGAAAGATGGTCGGATCCTTCTACCGCTCCAGAAGATATCTCACTACTGATGCAATTCTCTATCTATATAAAAGCCAAGTACGCTCAAGGGTGGAATACTGTTGCCATATCTGGACAGGAGCTGCTAAAAACAGCCTATCCTTCCTTGCCAGAGTACAAAATAGACTTCGTGGCTTAGTGGGGGATGCCTTTTTCTATACCCTGCAACCTCTCTCCCACAGAAGATACGTTGCGAGCCTATCCTTGTTTTATCATTATTTCCATGGTAGGTTCTCGTCTGAACTGCAATCTCTGGTCCCCTCGACGCCAATCATTTACGAAAAACACCCGTCTAGCTGAATCCACTGTGAAAAATTTCCCCCACTCTATATAAGTGACAAAATCAAAACGTGAAATCCATGAACAAAGCTTCTTTCTTAGAACTGCACCCCTGTGGAACTCTGTTCGTTCTGCCTGCTTCCCACCGGACTACAACTTGGATGTCTTCAAGTCCAACGTAAACAAATTCCTTATGAACCGCCCCCTTAGGTAAACACTTCATCAAATCTCCACACTAACCTAATGCACTTGCAATAACCCTTATCCCTGAGTGCTTTCTGGGGCTTGATAAGTGGCGATCACTGTGTAATATATATATATATATATATATATATATATATATATATATATATATATATATATATAAACAGTAGGAGTGAGAAATGAAGTCACAGATCTATATAATGGTGTATATCTTATTTTTTAAATATATAAGCAGAACATTGGTTTCTTTCCTTCTTATTCTCCTTAAAAAAAAAGAGGACATCTTATACTGGTCGACCTCAAATGTTGAGTAAGCCCCCTCCAATTACCTCCGATAGAAAGGGTAGAATTGAAGATTTAACTTTACCTAAGTACATTTTATGCGCACATATTTTTTTAAATGGCAATCCAATCTAAACCTCTTTTTTCGTGTGTGCTCATATCATTCTATTTAGTATTATTTTATTTTTATTTCTCATCCACATTTTAACCATTATAATTTCACTTATTTTATAACAATTTCCTGACTAATTTTTCTCCCCCCCCCATGTCACATCCAGATAGTAGTGTTGAGGGGGAATCCCTATATATTAGCTTATTTAGATAAGCGAAGAATGTCTTAAACCTCAACTCTCTATCCATGCATTGGAATTATGCGCATTTACTCAAATTGCAATAGATAATTTTAAATATGAACACGACCGCTTTAAATACAAAAACCTGAATTTTTAACCATATGTCGCTTAAAATGCTTCGTAATCAATACAAGAAAAAGGCGCACGGACTTTTAAACTGGTAAATATTACAGTCAGAAAACTGTCTTGATTTCAGATTACGTGTTGTTCCTAATCTTTCTTTTCAGCCTAATCGCCATTACTCAGTTTTTAATTTAATTCATTCCTAGTTAAGTAAATCTTGTAAACTCTTAATTCGGCGACGTTTAAAATCTTTTCTTTAAAATATATAATAAGAATACTGTTTTTCCTTCTCCTTCTTAAAAAAGAAGAGGAAATCTCATGCGAGTCCACCTCAAATGTTAAGTGACCCCCCCCAGACACTCCAATTACCTCCGATAGTAAGTGTAGCATTTATTAGCGTCATTTGGACGCTGGCTGAAGGGGTTTATACATTGAAGATGTAACTTTAGCTAAGTACATTTATGCGCACTTTTTTAAAAAAAGAAGGCAATCAAATGTAACCCTCTTTTTTCGTTTGCGCTCATATCATTCTATTTAGTTTTATTTTATTTCTCAGGCACATCTTAAACATTCTAAATTCACTTAGTTTAAAACAATTTCCTGACTAATTTTTTCCTTTTTTTTACCATGCCACATCGAGGTAGTAGTGGAGAGGGGAAACCACTATACACTACGAACATTGCTTATAATTCAACTTTTACTATATTTGTAACTGAAATATACTGTATCTTATATGTGATACTGGGGCTATTTTCTTAGTAAATGCAATGTTCTTTGCCCGACCTTAATGTCTGCCTATAAATACAGAATACAAATTCCGAATCACCATGAACTAGTTATTCCTCTTATTACTGGAAAAAAACACCTAACGGCTAGCTACAAAATTCCAATATACATTTTACCTCCAAGAGGACTACGTCTGTCTTACCTGTATGCCAAAAAAACAATTATTGAAACTAAACCTTACCTGAAAGTCTAAATCCTAATGGAGATATACTGTTATTTGTAAGTAAATACCCCCTGTCTCTGGAACGCTAACTATATGCCCCTTCCCACCATCCCGATACTTAACTCCTACATTGCACAGCATTTATAGTGGAATCTTTAACTTCCAGCCCCTAACCCTCACATGCTAATTGCTTGGTCATCACTAAACATCTATACATTTCTGCCGCTTAGACATGCATTAGATTTCATTCCTATTCAGTTACGTATTAAACAGCCAAAGTATGTACTCAGAAGCAAAGCGATTTGCATTACATAACTATGTCTCCTAGATAGTTTTGCAACGATTAACAGGAAACTAAACCGATACTCCTTGTTATGCTAAATGTCCCTGAGTTTTACTTGAAAGCTGAAATTATCTTCCCCTCAATAATAGAAACACACTATATACCCACAGCTTCAACTTTATTCTCATCTACTAAAAACCTGCCCATATATCTATTTACCTAATTAGACATGGCTCAAAATTTACTGTGGCATCCGTACTATATTGCCCTCAAATCTCAACCCTCCTGTCATCTAAAATATAGTTTGGGCACAACTCGTAGTTCAATTCTTAATACCTACTCATACTGTAACGTTATCCTAGACCGAAGCTAACATAAATAAAATTAAAAAAATATAAAGGGGAAGCCTCAAACCACATTATCTCCTTTATAACTAGCCTTTACAATCATAAAAGCTTACCCTGCATGGTCTCTACTCACCCAATTAATCCATTAACAATGAAATAGCAATGCCCCTAAACCGATTTGAGGAGTGTAACTATTCAGCAGATATATAACCTCTACAAATTCACCCCGTAACATTAACTAACCACGTTGGGTCGCAGAAATACCTGGATTAAAACCCCGGCGCGGAGCAAATCCTCTCAGTGCTGACGGACCCAGTAGATATTCCCAGATCATCCAGTTAAGAGAAGGAAACTCTGAAACAAAACTAAAGGGGAGCGAGGACTCTTCAGTCTTGGATGACAACCTTCCTAGAGCGAGTGACTCAAACAAATAACCGGTTTGCAAACCTAAACTGCTTAAGCGGTGGATAGGCTCTCTCTATCGGCCGGCTTCCACACTCCTTCTTTGCCTATTAGTCAGGTGCACAGACACTATCACAGTTATTCGACAGAAACACACAGCGACAGATCTTGTTTCTTGATTAGGGCAACTTACACCGTTTTCCCCACTCCCGACGAACCTACCCCTAAAAGTGGGCATTTGAGAGTTCTTGAGTACCATATATGTCTGAGCAATTAGATCGGGTTTACCTTCCTCTGATTGGTCGAGGGAACCTGATTGACAGTTCCTGGCTGCTGTTTCCGACTGGTAACACAATATCCCTATATATTTGGTAGCGCTTACAGCGGCTGTTCCATCAACAATTGTATAATATCGAGATGTTTGTAGCGTTATGCCGCGCATGGAAAGGGACCCTGCACTCATCACCGATAGGTTTCTGGATGCCACACTCCTAATTGAATAAAGGTCAGCTGATGGTCTAATTGTGATACATGTCTGATGCTCTTCATAGCCCCTTGTTCAGCTCCCCTTACCTAAACTGAAACTCTTTAAAAAATATGACGACAGTACAATCTGAAAATAAGCTTAAAGAAGGCTTAAGGTCAAAATAATCCAACTTGCCTCCTCCCTTGAGGTTTGCATTCACAAATATCCGTGGACATAGAACGAATTTAGCTGATGTTGAAGCATTTCTCCTAACAACTACCCCAGATATTTTAGCACTAACTGAGACTAACCGACACTCCTCCATCCGCTCTAACTACTTTAAAATGCCTGGGTATTTGCCACTCTGCCCTAAGGACTCTGACAGACACATACACGGACGTGGATTTAACTTTCGTAATACACTTCCCTTGACTAGACAAACAAACCTAAAATCGGATGATAAAGCCTTTATGTACTTTAGACTAAACATGCAACACAACATTAGCTACTTTTAGTTTCTCTACCGCTCTCCCTCGACCCACTACTGCACCATAATAAACAAAGTCTCTGACAGCATAGACACATAACTCTTCCTCGACACTAGCACACAAGTGCATGTATTCGGTGACTTTAATATCCACAACAAAAACTGGCTTGGATTCTCTACTTACACAGATGCAGCGAGCAGAACACATCATAGCGTCTCTATATCTCACTCCCTGTCAAAAATTGTTAGGTTTCTAATCCGTTTCCCTGACAAGGAAGAATAACACGCATCACTTCTAGATCTGTTTCTGACCACAGTTCCCGATGATTGTATAACGAATGGCGACATCCTACTTGGAAACGATGAACATGCAGTGATAATGGTTGAAATCGCCCTAAACTCTAGAGCCAAAACTGAATAGTTCAAAACCGAACAAAACAAAATCACGAGATATTATAAACAGGCTGACTGGGAAGCCACCAGAGATCTTATCAAAGATGCCCCATGGGAAAATATTTTTCTCTCCCTGCTGAACAGTGCGCACCCGAGACCACTGAATAGGTAAAAACTGCAATCGAAGCGCATGTTGCAATTCCGAAATTTTATAGCAAGCCCACTCTCCTCAATGGTTTACTTCGGCCGCGCAATTGCCATTGCTCAAAGCATGCATTCGGCAGATTTAACCGACATGAGTCCAGTTTAAACAGACAGAAGTACATAGAAGCTAGAAGTAACGTTAAGAAAAAATAGCGACAGCTAGGACAGAATTTACGGAAACTACTAAAAAGCGAATCGAAGCAAAAAACTAGGAACTTGTGACGTCTAGAAAATCTACAACAGTGTAGTAAATAATGGGCAATCAACAATTCCTCCACGAACCAACACGGACGAGGTTGTTTGCTCAGCAACTGAGAAGGCTAACATGCTTGCCAGTCGGTTTGCCTCAAACTCAACACTGGACCCTTCAACCCCTCCTACCTGGATTTTCTATGCGGACAGACACCACGCTAAACGATCTGAAAATCACCCCTGCTCAGGTGCATGCTTTCATAAAAAAACCTTGACACTTCAAAACCTGTGCACCAGGTCTCATCCCAGCTGTTCTATTAAAAAACTGCTCAACCGAAGTAGCTCCAGTACTCTCCAAACTCTACAACAATTGAATGAATCTTGTTTCCGGTCTGTTGGAAAACTGCTTCTGCGTTACCAGTATTCAAGAAGTCTAGCGAAAGAACTGGCCCATTAAATAATCGCCCTATTAGCCTACTCCCGCTTTTTGCCAACACATTTGAGACCTTAATAAAGCATACTCTAGTCCATCGCATTACAAATGCTAAACTTCTGCCTGACGAAAAATATGGATTTAGACAAGTCCTTTCAACAGCAAACATCCTAACTGTAATCTCTCAACGTATATACCATTCACTGGACAAAGTGGGAAGGGCAGAGCGGTATCTAAGGCTTTTGACAGGGTATGGCATGAGTGTCTCCTCAGGAAAATTAGATCATACGGTATAACTGGTAGAATACTTAACATAATTAAATCCTTCTTAGATAAGAGAAAAATCCAGGTTGTCCTCGACGGTCGTACATCTAAACAATATGTTACAAATGTGCGGGGTCCTCTACTGTTTCTGATATTCATAAATTACCTCCCCGAAAAATTGCCTCTGAGATGGGTAGATATGTTGATTACACCACTCTCTATAACAGGCAGGGCAGGAAAACAAATGAACACATATCTAAAGAAATGGCAGAAACACTAGAGGATGACTTCCAATCTGTAGTGGAATGGGTACAAAAATGGATGGTACGTTCAATGCCGCCAAAACTAGTAGATTCATTCAATGTTTACAAAAAACGTTCTCTACCACCTATACAAATGGCAAACGACTTTTATATGAGAGTACATTTTTCAAACTTTGGCCTAACGTTCACAGAAAACATGTTTTGGAACAATTACTTTGAAGGCATTGCCAGGGCCTCTCCAAGAAAGGCGGGTTTTATATATATATATATATATATATATATATATATATATATATATATATATATATATATATATATATATATATATATATATATAGATTGCTTCATTTATTCTAAAAGCGAGTACGATCGATTAGTTTGGGGATAGAAAAGACTCTTATTGCCAACTCATATCGAAGCCTAATTCTCCATTGCGATCTCCTATTGTTTTCGTATATAAGCTCCAAATATACTTGTTGAGCCTTATAACGTCCAGATAATTCTCTTCTAATAGAATTGAGCTCGATCTTTTCCTCTAACGGTATAAGCTATATATATATATATATATATATATATATATATATATATATATATATATATATATATATATATATATATATATATATATATGGGGGTCTTGGTGTGTATGTGTGTGGGTGTCTATTGTTATATAATCCTAAAGATACATTATGTGTTATAAAGAGACACCTATAAATTAAAGTTGTTTTGACCGGCGGAGAATGAATCTAGTCTTTTCGTTTTGTTCTAGTTGAATTGTCACCGAAGCTGAGGAGAGAAACAGAGCAGGTATGAAAAAGAAAAAAATGAGGATAAACGAGTTTAATAAAACTTTAAACCGATCGTAACTCTTCTGACCTCTTCAGTATGAAAGCGAGTTGAGACGTCATACGGGCACCGCACTTTCTGACCCCGGGGTGTTACTAAGCGAACAAAGAATAAAGAACATGCTAACAGCAGGATAGAGGAGGTTTTGGGGGATTCATTTTGAAGGGATTCCACACGCCCTCCGAACTTTGCGGACATATACAATTTCTACCCAACAACGGCAGAAAAAAAGAAACGTATCAACACCATCACAGAAGGTAATGCTAGAAAGATTCAACACCAACAGCCAACGAAAGAGATAACGTCGACAAAAAGAATGACGAAGAAAAGGGGAGGCCTTCATATATGTTTCCGAATTATGGACTAACGAAGAAATGATTGTTGAAGACATCTATTTCAACCAATTGCATAAAAGAACAAAAAAAAGAAAGGAGCCCTAAATCACACACTAGCGAAGAAGTCTCACATGAGAAAAAATATGAACTGTAAGTACTCTCTCTAAATGTATATTTTATGCGCCCATCGGCGACTCGTTTATTTTACGCCGGATTTAGGACACTAGCATTAGACTCCACCATCCTGATGAGTCGTTTTTGTTTGGTTGTTTGATGTAATACTTTTTTAGCCCTCTTCATTAGCGTATTATTTGCTTCGTAATAAAATGGATTTAAAAACTTTTTTTGGGGGGGGGTCCTGCTACATGTCGGGTTTATCGATGTTGTTTACGTAGAAGTGATACAAGAAGATCGTAGGAGTATCTACTATTTAAATACGTTTAAAACAGACAAAGGGATACAACATTACGTCGATGGGACAGTGGTTACAGTTTTTATGACAGTAAAGGACCTAACAGACTGGAGACTGTCTTTTAAACCTTGTCAAAGATGAAGAGTAGGAGACGATTCACCAGCCCACATAGGACACCAAATACATTGGCGAATGTGGTCCTGTGAGATGACATGATACTGTAAGGCGTATATAACTTTCCAGCATGGTAGAGAGCGCCCACCATCTTCGGAGCGTTTTCCAATTTTCTGTTTTAACTCTTGTAGATGACGATGATAATACTACTACTACTACTACTAATACTACTACTACTACTACTACTACTAATAATAATAATAACAACAATAACAATAACAATAATAATAACAATAATAACAACAACAACAACAATAATAATAATAATAATAATAATAATAATAATAATAATAATTGCTGTTAATAATTTCCATGATAATATTGAACACTATATTGACAATTGGCAAGCTGCATACGAGTTTTCTGATCAGAGGAGATAGTTAAACACCTTATGTACATGCCCGACATGAAACTTTTTGTATCACCCAAAAATGAATTAGAGACACTACTAAACACTACCAGAATATCCAGCCAGGATATACAACTGAAGTTTGGTATGGAAAACTGTGCACTAAAAATTATGAGAAAAAGGAAATCCGGAGACACAAAGGACATGGAACTACCCAACCAAACCTTGATAGGGTTCGTAGGGAAAACACCCTATAGATACCTGGGATTTCTGGAAGCAGACACCATTAATAACACAGAAATGAAAGTGGGAAGACAAACAACCCCCTCTGGAGACCAGAAACATCTTCTAGAACTAAATCATATTGTAGAAGCATAGTAGAAGGTGTAAATACATGGGCAGCATCACTTATATGATACTCAAGACCGTTCAGAACAGGACCAAAGTTTTACTGAGAGACCTAGATCAGAATACCAGGAAATTAATTACCATACACAATGCACTTCACCCAAAAATCGATGTTGACCGCCTCTGCGTGAAAAGAAAGGAAGGCAGGGATATAATTCGTTTGTATTGAAGACTGTCGGCATGGCATGGACACTGAATTTAAAAAAAAAAAATACGTAGCACAGAATGCGGAGACGACAATCATGGCATCAAAGGAGACTAAGAAAATCGACCACACAGACATATGGATGATAAAACGAGAAAATAAAAATCGGAAGAAAAAAGGTATATGGAAGATCCATAAGGATAACTAAAGGTGAGAATAACAAAAAAACACTTTGACATGGATACAAAAAGGACACATACACCGAGAGACTGAATCCTGTTAAACAGAGCACAAGTTATCTAAATTAAATTAAAACACATGTAATTACAGATCGATAAAACTCAATAATACAGTAAATACAGATTCTGTTGATAAAAAGACGACAAGATAAATCATATGCATCTACCCACCTTTCTATCCATCTATATATCTCTCTATTATTCTATCTAATTCTCTCTATATCCGTCTATCAGTCTTTAATGCAGAAAACTGGCCTAAAATGAAAACCAGAACAGAAACGAACAAGAAAAATAACAGAAATGGGTAATAGGAATTGTGCAAACAGCTGGATTTCAAGCGCACAGACAAGCGATACATAAGTCGGCAATAGTACCTGAAAACGAGAATCACAAACTCTTATCAGAAATGGGCATGCAAACAGATAAACCGATGAGAGAAAAAATACCAGATGTCGTAATTATTAACAAAAAAACACATCCTGTCAAATCGTAGACTTTGCTGTTTCAGCTGACCACCGGGTGAATATCAAAGAAAAGTAGACAATACACAATGCTAGCTAGAGAGCTGAAAGACATATGGAAGATGAAGACAATCCAAATAATACCAATAATAGTAAGAACACTAGAGACAATCACGAAAAGATTTGAAAATATATGAGAGAAATTGGAATCAATGGATTGACTTGAAAAATACAACGACCAATTATAATGAAAACAGCTGAAATATTAAGAAAACCCTTGAATGTGGAGACTCACATGAACTACAAGCGAAGACCAGATAAATTGCTACAGAGACAAAACAAAATTCGCTATTTTGAACAAAATACATTTAAACTGCATAAGTCCTCCAGCCAGATACCTCTCCCCCATTACCACATCACTGCACCACGCAAAAAAAAGTGAGGGAGAATAGCAAAGTAGTCAAAGAGAAAGGAAAGTTCGAGGAGTGAGCACTGACCATACACCAACTGTATAAATGTGAAGATAACTGGGACCTTGGGGAGGCATATTGTCACTCAAATTCTAGTAAATACAAAGGGCCGCTGCCATCGAGAAATCAATAGCAAGCAGGTGTTGCGATAATACCAATTCATTAACAAAATAAAAAGATATGGAATGTACTGGAAAATCCGGGGACGCTTGTTATCAGTCAACTTCCAGAGAACACCGCAGGTTGCATTCAAGAAAATATTTGATGGCCGGTGTGAAAGCTTCTAATGAGTAAATAATAATAAACGTGCAATGATTGCATAATGTACATATAATGTGAGATTTTCTATTCCTACATGTAATAACAATAAAAATGCATAATATTAATGTACAAATGTCAACAATGTGTCAAATAATTAGAATGGACAGTTGAAAAAACTTATAATGAATAGAACGATAGAAACAGGGAACGAGGTATACTATAATTCTACTATAATATATTGTTTAAACTTTTAAAAATTATTACCACAAACGCACAGATGAGTTTTTAAGAATAATCCCCTGTGTATAATTGCGAATAATATAATTTAACAAAATATATATATATTTATCTGTAAATATGAATATGACACTCGTGAAGCGAATTAATACGCCTGCCACGATTTAGTAAGGCGAAAAAATGTGAAAAGAATACAAGGTGCAAATAATGAACGCATAAACAATATTAAGAAATCAGGCTGATGTCTGTTCTTCTATGTAATAATGTATATTAGTGTTCCGATGGACTCTCACTGACGTCATGCTCAATATTTGTCAATATCCATGCAAGCAACAAAAAGGTACATAAGGACATGCACTTGGGTGAACCTGTAGATACGTCTGTTTTCTCTTTACTAAAGAGATATCGAGAAATTTAATCATGATATATTGAACATTTCTCGTGCAAGCTTTGAGGTGAGAATGCCTGACCAATCTACTAAGTACTCAGCACTAAACAAGGATATCGTAAATATATAAGAACACACTTTGTAAAATTAGTAGAGTATGTTCGGCCGAATGAAAGCGCCAAAGAAAACATTAATATTTCCATTCATCTAGAACTTGTCATTCCGTGTAGTAGATATTATTTTGTCAAATTTAAAATCCGTGAGAGTCGGTTATATTTTGAAGTAATTTTATATCTATCACTACGTTAATAAATATTTTGCTACAAGTAATTTACATAAAACACCCAATTTTTAAAAAGTTTCATGTAGTATCCTAATATAATATGTGTAAATATTTCTTAGTTTGTTTATGCATTAGTATTAAATGTTTGAATGCGTTCACACAATAACAAGTGATTATGCACATATTTTGATTATTGGATGCGTTTATATTATCAAATTAAAGTATGATTTTCGTCTCCAGTGTGAAAGAAACATAGTTTTAATGTAAGATTTTAACTTATAAACAATATATTAAAATAATTATACACATTATTTGGAATGAAATACTATTCTGAAAAAAAGTTATGTTATCATAATATAACTTGTAAAAATTAATCTGAAGAGAATATCCTAAGATATTTAAAGTTTAATTCTCAGGAAAATAATTTCGTCTCAATACCCTATGAGTAATGTTAACTTAATAATACTTGAGACTTTTAAGCTTATATATATATATATATATATATATATATATATATATATATATATATATATATACATATATATATTAATCTAAATATATATATATATATATGGCGATTGCGCTACACAGAATATTCCGCGTTTAATTCTCGCTAGGATTCATCAGGCTTATGCGATAATTTTGTCGTTGTCTCTCGTTTTTATATACACGCCTTTTACTGAATTTTTAGTTAGCCAATCAGATTTTACGTTCCACTGCAGACTTCCTAATCAGCCAATGAGAAGGCGCTTACAGGACAAAGGCCCAGTTGACATCCGGTGTACCTATTCTTTGCGCGCGCGTGTGTGTGTTGTTGTCGTTGTGAGTGTTAGCGGGGAGCGTAGATATCTAGGGTCTTGACCTATTTTAACTTTTGTAACCTCGTTAATAATTTGAGACGCAGTGTATATATACGGATGGATATATATATATATATATATATATATATATATATATATATATATATATATATATATATTTATTTATTTATTTAGACAGTCATACAAATATGAGAATAAAAAATAAGCTACCAAGGAAGCATAAAGTTATTTGACGGACAAGTTTGAAAATAAAACGATAAAAACGCAAAAGTATCAAACCTTGTAAAAGTATAGCGTTTCGCAATGCCTTTAATGTTCTTTATGATTATATGTGCATACACATTGTTTTCTACATTTTGATAACAGCGTGTAAATATTTAAATCCCTAAATAAATTAATTCTAATTGTACAGCAATTACTGAAATCCGCATGCTAAGTTACATTCTAACATTAAACCAAATATTTTGAGATCATACTTCCAATAATTCACACAAGCAATCGATTTGTTTTCCTTTAGCTCAAATTAATATTCAGACTTCATATGATTTTCATCCGCAGCATAATTGTTATGTATTTTCTTTATTTATTTATACTTGTAATTCTCGGTTGAATATTCGAATAAAGCTTCGTAAAATTAAATCCGCCTTGTTTAAAATACGGAACAGATTTTATAAACCAATTAACCGGCTTGATCTTTACTGAGTAAAATTTGAATCAGATTTAGTTCATAGAACCAGCAATATTGTGACCGGATGATAAGAAGATTATTGAATTAATTTTTAAAAAAATCAGGCAAGTGGAACACGAGCAGAATGAAAACAAAATAAAATCAAATGATTTTCATCCATCGAATTAAATTTCTTTTTAAATCATAGATGATTAAAAAAAATAGAATTTAAAACACTATGCCTTTTTGTATTACATAATTAACGATGGTGTATTTATGCTTGATTAAATTTGGAGCAGAAATAGAAGAAAGAATGGGAATTATTTCGAAAATTATGGATGAAATAAATACAGCAACGTTTTCACAATATTTGTAAGATTACTTATCCAAAAATATCTCATCTCAGCCTATGTTACATTCGCGTACAAATAATACCTGATTTATATAGAATTATAGTTACCAATTTAAATATTCTTTTATACTATACAATCATATGTTAATGCATTACGTATTTATTGCTTCCAATATGAAATATTCTATATACATTACACCTGAATTAAACATGGGTGAAGACAATATAATTATCCGGTTACTTTTGAAGGAATTGTATTCTTTCATTCAATTTTTAATAATAATTCTCCTCCAATTGATATTACTCCAGGCAACGTTGAATACGTGATTGTGTGTTACATCGATGAAGTCATGTTTCGATCGTGCGCGCTTTGTCTTTCGGAAATAACAATACGGTGTTGACACAAATTAGGACCTAATTTGAAAGCATTGTTTGCCATTTTGTATGCTGTGTCAAATACAATACTAAAGTATAATAATATGCAGATTATGTATGTCATGCAATAATAATGCAATACTAAAGTAGAATATTATGCGGATTATGCCCCTTATATATGTATATACATATATATATATATATATATATATATATATATATATATATATATATGTATGTATACATATTTATAAATATATATATATATGCGTTTGTGTATATAAATATATATTAATATATATACATATATATATACATATATATCTATAAATATATTAACATGTATATAAATATATGTATATATATATATATATGAATTTACCTACATCTATCTGTCTATCTATCTATCTAGCTTGCTAGCTAGCAGGCTGTACATAAGAAACCTTTGATAAGTATGTTTAAACTTAAATAGGGGTGGTATAATAAAATTGTGGGGTCTGCGTTCTCGCCTGTCCTCCATAGAAGGGATATAGCCACACACTTTAATAAATACTTTTCATATATATCTGTGTAAGTATACTTTGATAATTATGTTTCTGTTTGAAGAAATATGGTATAATAAAATTATGGGGTGTTCGTTCGCACCTGACCTCCATAGAATGGAAATATGTCACAAAGTTTAATAAGTGTTTTGTTTTTTTTAATATAGATCCACAAAGTATTGTGATAAGTGTTTCAGTGTGAAGAGGTATGGTAGATTAAATTATGGGAGTTATCTATTTTATGTTTACGTTTATTATATTTTGCTTTGATGTTGATCCCCCCAAATTCAACCCAAATGTACAACCCTTCCTTTTCCTAATCTATCATACTTTCATAAATCAGAGTCCATTTTCTGTAAGCTGTTTTTGAACCCAGTCAACGACAGGCACTTTTGCTAGTATATATATATATATATATATATATATATATATATATATATATATATATATATATATATATTTTATATATATATATATATATATATATATATATATATATAGTAATTTATAAAATTAGTGTTTGAGAGAGGGATCAATCCCTCAAGATTGTGGATCTCCAAGGGCATCACATTATCTTAAAATAAGTGTGATCGCAAAAACCGCAGAAGGATATCACTCTAGATCGTGCTCAGTAAAGTCCTCGCTGTTGTGCTACTTGGGCGCCTGACACAACTGGTAGAAAGTGAGCACCCAGAATGTAAGTTTGGCTTTAGGCCAGAGGACTCAACAGTGGACATGATCTTCACTATCCGTCAACTAAAGGACAATTAGTATAGCAGAAGAAGGCAATATACATACCTCATCATCGACGTGACGAAAGCAATTCTTGAAAGGCTGCTTACCTAATCTGCTAAATCTCCTAAATTCTTCCACACACACACAAGTTACAATTCAGCATACCGGATATCTATCCCCGTCTTTAGTTTCAAACGGGGTTCCATCATTGCTTAAAAGTAGTTGTAGTAGGGTTCCAGTATTTCTCCTACAGTATTCGGGATATTCCCATACCTTCTCTTGGAGGAAGTTTTTGGCTCATCATCAGAAGGTGTCAATGTGCACACTAGTGCTATTGTGTGCTCCTTAACCTTAGTCACCTAACATCCCAAACAGAAATCCCTAAAACCACACTGTCCGTGAAAAGCTGTTTGCAGATGATGTCGTCATCACTGCTAACTCATTAGAAGAGCTGCAGGTTCTTTTGAATGGGTTTGCTTAAACCTGCACAATTTTTGAGCTACCATCAGGTTACAGCTCTATTTGGGGAGATGCACACCCAAATTTAACCATAAATTTACCCTTCTAATAGCAGTCTATAGTTCGCAGTTAGGTCAACCGTAACAGCCAACCCCTCACTGGGCCTTGAAAATAAAAGACGAATCAAGAATGCTGTCTCTTCCGTTTCTCATCTAATAACGCGTATTTGGAAAAACTCCAATGGTAAGTACAAAAACTAACGTTCTGATAAACAAGGTCGGCAAAAGTAGCACCGTTTCTTTCTGGTAACACTCTTTAATTTTAGTCTACTTATGCAAAGCAAGAACACACACTGAATGCTTCCACCTACGGTAACTCCGACTGATCTCTGAAATTAGGGGGAAAGAAAAGGTTACTAACAATTTTAAAATCATGAAACAGCGCCGGCTCCGCTGGGTGGGGTCACGTCTTCAAAAGAAAAAGAGACAGATTGCAAAAAAGCAATACTCTTCGGCTAACAAACTTATGGAAACAGAACGATAGACGTACCCCATTTGCGCCACAAGGGTATCTGTAAACTTGATCTAAAAGCCCTGGGCACAGAAACTTGAATCTAGGAAAAACCGTTCTAAAGATGTGGGTTAATGCCTTCCACCATCAAGTCACAACTTTAGTTTAGGAAAAGAAATACATTAGAAATAACCCAGACATGCACCAACGAATGGGAAAAAAATACCACCAAATGAGCGTTCCTTAATCTATGGCGCTCAAGGATATCTTCTCTATATAAAAAAAATGAACGCATTTTTTCCCGTCTGATTTTGACATCATTGGGATTAAAAATCAAGATATTTCATGCAAATATAATATGCACAAACGGCAGAACAATATCTGAGGTGTGTTATAGGCTTATTATTCCTCAAATTCCTCGATAATCTTAGATTTCTATACTTTTTTTGCTGAGAAGTCACGGCCACAATCGGTTAAGATCAATGAAAGTGGTAAAATATTTTCTCTCTAATAAATTCCTCCTCCTCCTGCCACCACTTAACACCGTTTGGGGATCGTTCACCAGGAACAGTTGAGAAGAGAACAGCGGTTTGGCTTCGTAGTTCTTTCATGTGAAGTTATTTTAAATCACTAAACTAAGCTGCAGTGCTCTGTGGCGTAGTGGTTAGCGTGCTGGACAATTCACATTATATTTTCACGTTCGCGCCGACCTACCGTCGTCGTTTTTTTTTTTTCCTAAACAACTGGAATGGACTTTTCTTGGTTGCCGAACTGTTAACGTTGCAGATGTTTTTTTTTCACACTTTATTTTCCTACTTTTACTGATGACTCCGGGTTTGATCCTTCCTACTTACCTACCATAACATTTTCACCCCCCCGTCACGGAAAAAAACACTCGGGCAACGCCGGGTACCCCCGCTATTATTTAATAAGGCAACAAAGAAGATGTAGAGCAACAATAGTGCGCAATTTGATATAGTGGCTCTGAAACCCCAGCCATATATATATATATATATATATATATATATATATATATATATATATATATATATATATATATATATATATATATATATATATACTAGCAATCGGTGTCCGGCGTTGCCCAGGTGTTTTGAAGTGTATGCTGAGGAAAAAAAACGGTCAATTTTTTTCAACTTTGACCCCTATTATGACCTCTTAACATTTATTGTTTAGGGATCAAGTAAAGTTAATAAGTTAGATCCATGTCCAAGGAATCTATATATAAAATATCACGTGTTCAGACCTTACATTTTAGGAGGAGTTTGGTAGAGTTCTCAAAGGTCTAATTGTAGAATATTGACCTCTTAATCTCCAAATTTCTGTCGAAAACCTATCACATCGATTTTCCCAAATCTCAGTACACTGTATATCAAATTTCGAATCTGTAGGCTTAAAATTGACAGAGTTTTGCGTAGGGAAATGCACACAGACGCACAGACATACACAGCCACTATCACTTATACATATATATATAAACATAAACATCATATATATAAGGATAATAGTACGCCATATATATAACAAAATACCATTATTTACTGAAGTGAAAGGAAACCCCGGGGGAACTTTACCCCAAAATAAATCTATATGTGTTGTGTGTATTGATAGTCTGGTACTTATACAGTTTTGTGACGACATTAAAAAATGGAAATATTGAAAAAAAAAATTATTGTACGTAACTGTTATAGACTGAAGTTCTCCGAAAAAAAATTCACTTCATTTGATCAAGTAGTTTTTTTTTACAGCGAAAAACAATGATTTATCACGGCTACGTCAACGTGGCCATTTTGGAAATGTTATTGCAGGCCCAGGAATTCCCCAAGGGCATGTAACTGCCGTACATAGCAGAATACCTCCATTTTAGGCCAATCTAGCCCTTTTTTCCCCAACCAGAATGAGATTTTTTTTTTTTTTTTTGCGAAGACAGATGCCATTTTGAGGGTGTTTTTTTTTTTAATTTGTAACAGAAGTAAATAAACGAAGTTTCGAAGTTATCCATGCGTGTCCAACTGAGCATGTTTCGAAAAAATCTCATATAAAAATTCTTCAATTCTTTGAATTCTTCAATTTCTTTGCATATTCAATAGTATTCTTATTTAAAAAAAAAAAACGCCAAAAAATTGCAGATTTAAAAAAAAAGAAAAAAAACGTAAAAAAATTGCAGATGTGTTGTGCGCATCTCAATATGGCGAGAAAAAAAGGCTAGATTGTGAAATTTGGCCTAAAAGTGAGGTATTCTGCTAGGTACATTTCCAAAATGGCCACGTTGACGTCGTCGTGATAAATAATTGTTTTTCGCTGTAAGAACAAAACTACTTGATCAAATGAAGTCAATTTTTTTTCGGTGAACTTCAGTCTATAACAGTTACGTACTATAAATTTTTTGTTCAATATTTCCATTTTTTAATGTCATCACTAAACTGTATAAGTATCGATAGTCTTATCAACACCCCTTTTTTCTATTTATGTAAAAAGAAAATACAACTTTATACAAATTCCCTATTAGTTTTTTTTCGGTTCTCTTATACGATGATCATCTTTATTTAACTATTACGTGTAATTATATTCATACAGATATTCTATATAATTTTTATTTGCGTAATATTTGCGTAGAAATGAAGAAAATCAAATTTACTGTGTATTTATCGTGTTGCAATAACAACGTGACGAAGCCAAGGACGGTAGTAGACGTGAGTGTGTGTGCCTGTGTGCGCGTGTTTTCGTGATGTATTGTTTGTCGTTGTAGTAGTACTAATAATCTGTCCAGCGTTTGCTTTCCTGTTGTGTGAATGGCGGACGTTGAGTCGGAGGTTGGATTGTGATGTCTGTAAGTTTCGTATTTTTGTAATTTGTAAATGGCAAGTTAGAAAAAAATTAAACCCTTCCAAGATGGACAATAAATAAGACCTAAATATTTTATGATAAAGTTAAGAGCGTAAGAACTATAGTTTTTTAGGAGATGTGATTATTGGATTAACCAATCAGAAATCGTCGGTGGCACACACATCTCTGTTTATATATATATATATATATATATATATATATATATATATATATATATATATATACGATGTAAAGGACGTTTAACATGGATTTTACCAAGCAAGCTGGATCTAACAAAAAACTTTCATATTCGTTATCTGCAATTCATCCTACTAAAGGACGTCTGATAAATTTATAATTTTCACTTTGACTTTCCATGTCTCACTGACTTTAGCAAATAGGGTGCATACCTTATAAATATTTGCTAATATTTACTCTCCTCTGATGAGATGGTAGACATCGACACCCTATAGTTTACGGAGATTAACTTTCTAAAGAATTCTTTGTCTTGCTGAGAATAATAAACATTCTTTGATATGACATTCTTTTCAATGAGAGTTTTTTTGAAATTCATTGAATTACAATGTAATTTACTTGCTCTATCTTGCATATCGAACAATTCTTGTTTAGATGGGATAACTTACATAATATTACTGCCAGTAATATTTTGTAACCCTTACAATATCACGTTTCCATAACAACTGATTGTTAAATAAAAAAAAACTATTCTGAAGTATATATATATATATATATATATATATATATATATATATATATATATATATATATATATATATATATATATATATATAAGTTTCAGTCATCACGCGAGTGTGTTTATACAAAATTGAAACTCCTCATGGTGAACGCACATTTCGACATTGTGACATTTATACGTTAGACTCTATGTTAATAAACATAAAAAAAGCTTTTAAAATATAAATGTTTTTAAATGTTATATTCATGTTTACTAAATTATTGGTAACATAGAATATTTAAAATACATTATATATTAATATTTCTAAAAATAACAGTCGGAATTCAAAACCCTGCATGACTCATTATATCATCGTCCAAGGGAGTATTACATTATTGTGGGGTATGGGCTTGAGTTATAGTTGTGTGGATGTCCATAACCCTTGTTCGAGAGGAATAGGTTCCTTCCACAACTTTGTTTCGCAGCGGTTTGCTTGATCTGTTTTAGTTAATAGATTTTCTTACATGTGGCGACTTTGAAGAGTTCTCGTCTCTCATCCAAGCGGCTCGCTCTTCGTATTCCAAGCTGTGATATGGCTTACTTATGCGCCAAAATCTGAGGGAAGCTCGAGTAAAGTACTTCCGGTTTTTCGGATGTAAATGTTCTAGTGAGCTACGACTTTTTTTTTTGTGGACAAAAAACATAATAATAATAATATATATATATATATATATATATATATTTATATTTATATTTTCATATTATATATCAATTCTTATAGAAGCTCAATGTGATTACAAAGCAATATATAGAATAAATCACAAAAAAATTATATGCCTAAATTCATGATGTTGACCACCTTATAGTTTATTTCCTTGAATCAGTACATTTATACATCCCCATATATATATATATATATATATATATATATATATATATATATATATATATATATATATATATATATATATATATATATATATACATATATATATGAACAAATGGTCAATAAAACATGGTAAAAGACATCTTGAAAAAGAGTTAAAACATATTTAATTTTAAAAAAGGAAACACAAGATAAGTGGATAGTATTATATATATATATATATATATATATATATATATATATATATATATATATATATATATATATATAACCTTCGAAACCTGCAGCAACTTCTGCAAGATATCATAGGCAGAAAAAAAATTTCAATTCTAGCCGAGGACATGAGGGATTTTAAATAAAGAATTCAGTGGCAAAAAGGCGGACAAATTATACAAAGAATTCCCTATATGAATATGAAACATATATTTCATAGATAAAAAAAACTACAAAACAAGGCTAATTTACAATAATCAAACATTAACGTGGTTATCTCAGATTAAACGATCCACGTGTAACAATTTTTATAAAAAAAATAAAACAGTGGCTCACGTTAAAGAAAATGCGTTTGATCAGTTTTTTGAAATTAGCCGAATTACGAGCAGAGTTATATGTGGGTTGTTTGACCTTCTTTTGATCTGTAAGGAACATGCTGCGGACAATGCCAAGAACGGTATTTCGGGTATAGAGGTGTCGTTGCCAATAAATCGAATCAATCAATGCAATATTGGCAAAGCGTTCAAACAAAACTGAACTGAACGCATGCTCAAAATTAGCTCCAGTGAAGTTGCCAAGAGCTTCACTTTATAGATGTCAGCATGAAAATTTGCTATGCATGTATTCGAACAACTTACACATTTTCATAAATCCAACCCGTGTCGTTCCATATGCACATTCAATTAAATTTATTAGTTAAGGTGTGATAAATGAATTATAATAGTTTTACTCATGCAAAATGACCCCTAAGTTGCAATGTTTTCAAAATAAAAACATATATATATATATATATATATATATATATATATATATATATATATGAATATATACATATATATATATATATATATACATATTCAACACAAAGCCCATGCTCACACAGACTATATATATATATATATATATATATATATATATATATATATATATATATATGTATATATCTATATATACATATATATATACATATATATATATATATATATATATATATATATATATATATATATATATACACCAAGAATGATTAATTTGCGCCATAAATAACACAAAAACACGGTTTAATTTAAAACAAAATATTAGAAAAAAGCAATTCAGGAAACTTGATCTTGTAGTAAACATGACTCGATGCAAGGCAGATCCGGAATCGGGTATATGCGTTTTCCACAAGCATCGGCGGAGTTCGAAAAATACACGGCGGATGGAAGCGATTAGGTTAGATTTGGTGTTGTTAAATGTTGCTCATGTTCTCGGAGCCTGACCACACGAAGTAGTTCAGCGGGTCAGTTCGGAGGAGTAGAAGGGCCAGTAAGAGAAGAGTACAATTCCTAGCATTCCTCCTTGAGCCAAGTATGGGTCTTTTTGGATATATGGGTCTGCTGCCACACCAAGTTCCTGTCAGCACCCACATGATTGCACAAGGGGATCACCAAACTCTTTTACAGATGCCAGGAGATTTTCATGAAATTTTAAGCTGACTTCGAACATGTGAGGTCGCCTGATTTTTCTCTCAGTTAAAACCACACTAATTTCCAAACCCATGACCGGAAACTTCGTAGAGCTGTGCTATCAAGTGGCGAACTGTCCGGATTTGCATTTTTTAGCATATTGGCTATAGATTCCTTGCCATAACTTTGATCGATAGAGAGATTTAGATGTACAGCGGTGCATCTCTGACCTTTTTTGTTAAACATTGTGTCACTTTCAAGATGATCGAAGCTCATATCGTTGTTGGGATCGGTGCGAACCCTCTCTTAAAATCGCGAAAGGAGCATTATGCAAATTATTTTTCCCCACACATAATTGTATGAAAACGACTGTAAACAAAAGAGTTATATACGACGATCTCTTATAGATGATATTTAAGTATAGGTATTATAACGAACACATTTGAAAATGCAACATTTTGTAACTAAATTTAAAAAAATCGCCAGCACTTTTTTCTCAAGCTAATACATTAGTATACGATACTATAGACGCAACACAGATACCTAGTCTGAAAAACAACAATAAGCAATACACCATCTACGGATTGAAAATTATTTTATACGAGATTGTTTATAGCATAATATAACAACTTTTATTACTTTGATGATAAATATTGATACATATATGACTTAAATCCCATTCATTAAATTCAATAACCTTTTATGAAAACAAATTCTCTGATAGCAATCTTTAATATACATGTGCCTCTTTAAACAGAATACATGCATCTTTAGTCCATGCATTCTTTTTTTAATAATAATGACATAGATATATAATTTTAAACTTAACACTTTTACAGTCTTAACCGACATTTACGTTACCTACAATACATGTACGTTGTTTAATACATTTTTCAGTATTTAAACAGGCTTCTGAACTTTGAATATGGATACATCTGACATCATATCTTGTAAATTAATGTTTAAAGTCTATACACGTCAATGTTCTATGGTTTGCTAGAAATAAAATTATTTTCATGGTAACCATATTTAAAAAAAAAGTTATTTACTTATTTCATATTGATTTATATGTTTTACACTTGATATTATTTTGTATTTATGGAACAAGTTAATCGTTGGGTCAATATTCTACTTGCGTTTAAGATTAAGTTATTTGTTATAAAAGTGATTACACTCGAAACATAAAACATAGGAAAAGTAAAAAAAGACAGAAACAAGATTACCTCTTCTATTATTTAATATGTGTTCTTTTACTTCTATTTAAGTTTTGCATCTCTTTTTTATTTCTCTGCCTTAGGTTGCATATACATTATACCTGGATTATTGAGAAATGTTGCATATACGCCCTACGTGGATCAGTATTTTTTTTAATATTAAATATACCAACTGCATGTAAAGTATTGTATAATTTCAGATTCCACATCTAATAATACTTATTGCGCACACCTATTTAATGTGGCACCCTGTAATATACAATGCAATATTACTGAATGTATATTATAATTATGAATGTTTCCTAGGTTGGGCTTCAGCGTATATATTGTCAGCAAAAATTCAAATCTCTGCTAAAAATGCGAGCTTCACATACTTCTAGGTTAGCGTATTTATTTATCCATAAATATACTGAACCAATTTATTTTACCAAGCATATGTAACACTTCCAAGCAAAAGTAAATGAATAAAACTAAAAAAATATGTTGTAAGTAAACAGTGAAGACATCCATCCGTGAGATTTCTAGAACACAACTGAATAAAGAAGCAGCTAAATCACTATTAATCGTTTTGTTTAACCAGCTAGGAAGGGAGATTGTATTATTTTTAGAGCACTGAAAACATAACACCCATGAAACCCCCAAGTGTGTTATTAAGAGCAAGTTTGCCCCTGGCTACAAGTATTTTTAGATACATTACCTCTTGAAAAAAAACATAAAAAAGAAAGGTAGGCGCGCATAGCGCTAGTTTAGGAACTTAATAAAAGTAAGGAATCTCTCAGAGCACAGCTTAATCTGTGTTTATGCAGCTACATGAAAAGCTTTTTGTAATAAAAAAAACACAAATAAAAAAAAATAAAAAAAAACGTGTTCATTCATATTATCGTGTCTGGCGTTTGACAAGTAACTAAGTATAATTGCTTTCGACTGAATTGCATTTGTTTCTCCAATCTACAGAAATACTTTCTTTTTCTCGTAATTGTTTTTTAGTCGTATCATTCCCATTGTTTACATAATATATAGTTATTCCCACATAACAGTTAAGGATATAATGATGTTTTAAACTTATCCCCACAAAAAACTCTTTTTCGTGTAATTAGTTGTCTATTTTTTTCTTTTTTCAGAATGTTTGGAACTGATACTAATTGCCACATGAAAATTGTAATGTTTCCATCTTAAGTGTGTGTGATTAATAGTCTAATAATACACACAGGGTGGCTTCGAGAACAGTAATAAAATAACATTTGTTGCGCCGTATATATTTTATTAGTAGTAAAACATTTCGTCAAAAACCGTATTAAACAGAAACATAAACGTATTATATTCCGTTATAGTAAAACTCTTTTCATTCTTGATTTATATATATGCGTCTCCTAATGCACCCTGTAACCCCTACTTCCTCCTCGTCCTTGTTTTATGCAATCAGCGTATTATATGTAATGTCATGAATAAAAAAATTCGTTACATTTCATGGGAAAATATTTAAATCATTTATTCACATGAAATAAAAAAAATATTCTTAAAAAACTTCTTTCAATTGCATAATTTCATATTACTACAGATTTTATTAGCACATTTTCAGTATATAACGAAAAAAAAAGTGTGTGATTTTTAACATATAAAAAGGTGTAGCCATTGATGTGCTAGCAAGTGAAGTCACCTGTTCGATTATATACACAGATGTATTACAAAAGAATTATCATCGTATAGTTTTAATAGATACCAGAGGAAATAATAAACACGCTAAAAAAGCAGTTGTAAAAATAATGCAGTGCTCCTGCCTGTCAAAAAAAACATATGATATTAGGTTCTCATGAGTAGAGTTAAAAGGAAAACAAACTTGAAATACATAAAACGTCACATGAATGATAAAAATGGAAAACGTTAGACAGAAAGGCGAATATTTAAATAGTTAATGCATTCTCATTAATTATTTTAAAAAAATTAATTTCATTTACATATTTTAGTTTAAGAAATTGAGCTTGTGTCCAGATGATCAGTGAGTTCTGATATGTTTTCTTTAACCATTTTTTAATTGGTGTTTGCTTACACAGTATATATTGTACTTTTATATGATACGCTAAACAATTTTTAAATAAAGAATTAAAACACACATTAAAACCTTGCCGTTCAAAAAGGATTTTTTTAATCAAAATAGTGTTTACTTTATTTTAGGTTCTTTTTACATTTTTCTATTTTATTGTTTGCAAAATAAACCAAAGAAAACCTTTATATTATGGGGCCTTTCGCCAACAATATGCATCATCACGTGATCAATTCACTGATTTGTTTGCATTTATCAACATGGTGTTAGCTACTAGAATAATCTCACATGGTTGTGTTTTTGTATTTCTTCTCTCCTATTCTTATATATACAGGTTGATACGTTTCAGATTTATTTCCTTATTGTTATTCATAGGAGTTTTACTTTAATTGCCGTACGTTTTCAGAGGAAAACGTCTCTGACGCCTTCAGAGTTCTACGAAAAGTAAGTTTTAACCTCGGCTACAAGAGAGTTTATTTTTTTTTTTAGATTAGCACTGGTAAAAACATAAAAAATAGTAGGACATTATAACGTTGGTAAAGTAACTAAATGAAAGTAAGGAATCACTCAAATCGCAGCTTAAATCCTGTTGTAATAATTTATTCACATGCAATTAAAAATGTTCTTTATAAAAAAAAAAGACTGTGACATAATTACATTTTTAATACTGCTGGTTATGACAAATTGTCAGTCTATAAAAATAAAAAATAAAAGTGTGATTTATAAAATTTAATACAGGAATGTTTTTAAGGTGTAGACATTTATGTGCTCGCAACGGAAATCGGATATTCGATAAGACACACACATCTATCGCAGAATAATCGCCTCGTGTGCATTTTTAGAGCTATATAAAATATTTCTTTCAAAAAATACAAAAGGCAACCTTAAATTCGCTAAGAAACCGACCGGGGACTATTGCATTGCTTCTGTCTTTAATAATACTTCTATATCATTACGTCCTGATTTGTGGTATTAAAAGATAAACTAATTCTAAAGATATAAAACTTCACAAACTCGAAAGAAAATAAAGAATAAGGAATCTAAAACGGTAATAGAGTGTGTATACAGAAAGACGAATATTTTAAGTATAGACGATGAGGTTTTCATTATGATTTTCTTATTTTTTTTATTTACTTTAATAATTTGGTTTGAGTAAATTACATTTTGCCAAGATAACTAGTGAATGTTGATGTTTGTTTTGCTTTAGACATTTTTAATTGCCGTCTTTTTTACATAGGCATCACCGCTTATCGAGGTGCAGAGACCACTCGAGGATAAGGGTTAAAAAGTGCACAGTAGTAAATGGGACAACATAGAAATCGTTATTAATGGTAATTCGGTAAATATGTAAAGTTAAGTGGAACGGCTAATCAATAGCTGGTTTTCGTTGGACTTGAAAACACCCATATTGTCGTAAGCTGGAAAGTAGGCCAACCAAAGACATCCGACGAAATAGTGTTCTTAGAAAGATACTTTGGTTATGGAATCTTCGTGTAATTTTAGCCTACATAAAGAGTGGGGGAAATTATTGATGTTTTTTTTTCAGTTAGACGACTGTCTCTCGTGAATGTTTGACGATGGGGGACATAGATTGGTCTCAGTAAAGAACTTGTCATGAAAATAAAGATAAAGCAGAGACAGACACGCAAAATCATCTTCTAGGCTACGAAGTCTATTTTGAACTCTACCAAGGAGGGGTAAGTCCTTTCTAGCAGCTCCTTCGACATGTGGCAGCAGAACTCCATCCTAGGGCGTACCTGGCCCTTATATAAGTAGAGAATTGCATCAGTAAAATATGAACTGGAGCGATAGAAAGACCCCACCATTTTTCTAACGAACTTGGAAATGGATTTGATGCATGTGTTCCATTTCAGATCAGAAGTAAATGCCAAGCCCACAAGCTTGTCAAAACATAAAGCTTTCCTGAGACGAGAGAAATCAATTTCAATGTATGCCAGATGTGGATCAGAACGTTGATGATGTTAATATTGAAGCTTGGTTTTAGGTGCATTAAAAGTAACCAGTCCCCTCTTTCCTCACTGCAGCACGCGATCAAGATCAGAGAAGAGAGAACAAGACAGACCTTGTACCTTTACAGTCCGTGGTGTGCAGCTTAAGACGGTAGTATCGTCAGCATTAATGTCTACGAATACGTAAGGATGTGATTGGGAAGCTCATTAATGTAGATTAGGAAGGGAGTCAGGTCCAGGATGGATACCTGAGGGGAACCAGCATAAATAATGTGAGCTTTTTTATCTCTTCCCATCAACAACTAGGCATATGACTCTATCTGAAAGAAAAGTGTTTTGAAAATTTAGAACGTATTTCTGAAGCTGAAGATTATGTGAAGTAAATCTTAATGTCATAACTTATCAATGTCCTTTGGTATGTAAAGAGCAATTGCACTAGAAAGCAAGCTTCCATTTAGCGATTCGCTAATCCCATGAGATAATACGGTGAGCATATATGTTGTTCATCTAGCAGAACGGAAACCCTATTGCATGCCACAAAGAAGGTTATTTTTGCTGAAAGGTGTTTCGACTCTATTTGACACAGATTTCAGCAACTTACGCGGAATGCACAGGAGACTTATTAGTCTGTACTGAGAGGCAGATGATCAACAACCTGAATTCTTAAATAACCTTGAAATTATATTTTCTTAAAAAGGGTTTTATGCGTTAAGATAACGCTTCAACAGCTTTGTAGGTATGGGAGCTAGTTCTGGTTGAAGTATTTTAGCACCATAATTGGACTGCCCTACGGACAAGTAGCTTTACTGAAATTAAGGGGTTTGATTAGTTTTGCAGCATCAAGGTACATATATGTGTATGTCATCTAGAGTTTTTTCAGATACAAAAGGAAACAGAAGGGATTGGTAGCGTTAGTCGCAAAAAGTAGAATTAGCCGCAAAGTTCATGGCAAATAGAGTTGCTTTTTATGAAGCTGGCGAGATTACATTGATATTGGTCGTGATAGATCATACGTTTCTCTTCGTGATTCTGTTTGCTATTGGCCCGACTGATGGGAACCAAACCGGTTCTCAGCTTTTTCAAACAATGAGCATACAACTCTCTTGCGTTCTTTATTAATGTTCACAGTGATACTGGCAGTCCTGAAAGCAATGTGGAATATAATTTCTGTGCGCAATGACAGCAGCACATTCTGGGGTGATCCACGGCTTCCTTTGTGGGTTTTGCTAGAACGCTTTCGAATGTAGGAAACGATCTTAACCTACAACTAACCATTCCGTCAGGTCTGATTCTATTGAGGTAATATGCTTTTTTAACATGGGGCGGAGAGGTGGATCTGCTATAAATGTACGGGCACTATTCAAGTAAGCTACAGAGTATCGATATAGTGTACGATTGAGCTGTACGTTTGATGAGTTATCATATTTCATTTTCAACTTAACTGATACAACAGTGTGGTCGGACGATCCAAGAGGAAACAGAACGGAAGCTGAACGTAGTCTGGCTTTTCCGTTTTGGTTATTTTATTGTTCGCAAAAAAAAACAAAGTAAGGCTTTACATTTCGGGCCTTTTGGAACGAATATGCACCATTATTTGATCAGTTCAGTGATTTGTTTTAAGTTATCAACATGGTGTCAGCTATTAAATGCAACTTTTGTTTTATATTTCGCCCTTCCTATTTTATTTATACAGGTTCATACGTGTAAGATTTATTTCTATATCATTATTAATAGACTGAGTTTTACTGAAATTGGCGTATATTTTAATTAATTTTGTCGATTAACATTTCCACTTCCTTTATTTTCCATTCGGTTTTCACACATAGCGAGAATATTTTTCGACTAGTGCAATTTTGCTAGCCTTCTAATATACGTTAAGATGGCATGTGAATAACCAGAATTTCACCATATGTTATATGTATTAAAATAAGTATTTTACACATGTTTAAAGGCGTTATTTTACTTCGAACTAGTCTGAGAATGTATTTAACCAAAAATTAAGGCCTGTGGTGCCATCAAATATTTACCAGAAATATAATGAACATCATAATTCAAGTTTCCGTGCTTTAGATCCACGTTTTGTCAAATATTTGTGTCCAGTGGAATAACCGAGATTTCCAGCATTGTGCATGGAAGTGTCGTTTATCTCCCTGATATATATATATATATATATATATATATATATATATATATATATATATATATATATATATATATATATATATATATACTTCCGTAATTAATTCATTCTCTTTTTCTCAATCTACATATATATATATATATATATATATATATATATATACATATATACATATGTATATATACATATATATATACGATTTAAAACTTACGATTTAAATCTATAACAATCAAATTTAGAAATTTATATTATATTATAGACAATTAACTGCCCTCTTGAAGTGCATTTGTTTTGTATAGCTAAAATATACTTCAGTTAAGAGTTTCTGTCATCAAATATAGAAGCATATTGGCATACGCTCTTTTAAATGAACCGAAAGACAATAAAAATAGCGAGCGATTTCATAACAAAACATAAATAGGACACCCTGAAACATAGTCCAACATCCATAAGGAACCAACAGCAGATGCCTCATCAGCGGTGTCTAAACTCTTTATGTTACAATGTGGAACATTATCCAGCTTTTCTTAAGCAATTTCGAACCGAACTTAAATAATGTTTCACACGTTATTATGTTTCATAGAACAAAACCGAACTAATAATTCTCCAACAATGTCCCTAAAGAAACACAGAATGTTCTCTATTGAACTCCGGTCGGCACCGAATGCAAATTTTCTGCTTGCTATTTTTCGTTTGAGAATTGGCTGAAATATGCGCTTTCAGATCAAATCACATGAACAGGGTCCGTTTACACCAGATGACCGGAATATGTCAGATATGTTTATACGTTCACTAATAAACAAGAATAAAGGAGCAACGTAAAAGTCTTACAAAATATAACAACCGGGATTGTGTATCATAAACAGAGGAGATTTAGTTTCAAATTAGAAAAAAATTACGTCAGACAAAATTAGTTAGAACACCAGTAACCAGAACAGTGAAATACTGGAGACGAAACGACAAAAACTTTCGCCTATAACGACACTTCATTTGCGCTATGTGCTTGCTTGTATTTATTACAGGCGTCACTCTAAAATAGCAGCATTGATTGCTCTGCGAAACAAAGCGTTTTTTTATGCATGGGCACGATTTATTTGCACTGGTAACGACATGCATTAGTTGATTGTGTGTTCGTAGTCTAAGGCTTCAAGTTTCGTTCTCACTCCGCTCAATTTGGGAAATTAAACATTTCATTACAAAGTAGACAAAAGAGAAAAGTGAAGATGTCTTGTTTTGACCAGCGGCAGTTGGAAATGTATTTTCGTCATTAACTTCTACTATAATCTGCATGCGTAAAAATAAATAAAGTTTCACTGCAGACAAAAATTATAAAGCGAGAGCAGTAACATCACTTTATATGCGGCATGCATAGATATAAACGCATTAACGCTATAGGACAAAAAGGATTCACGTAAATTGTTTTCGAACGAACGCACACACATATACACACAAACACAGGCCCGCATGTGCACACATCAACTCTTAAAATCTCAAATTATCTCTCAGTAACCTTAACACGTATAAAAAACACTAAGTAAAGATCTCTTTTAGACGCGGGAGAATATATGAAATATAATTATAAATTTATCAAATATTAAAGTCCAACCTTTTTAGCTCTCCATGGGCAAATGTTGCTGATACTCACCTGAAAAATAAAGCGATGTGATTTGTATTACATTTTTAAACATATCTTATGCACATTATAATAATTAACATATTAGCAATTAATTATAATTACGTCGGTTACAAAAAATAAATAAGTGTTACTATAAAAAAATCGTCTAATTTTATTAAATACATGTTATGATTAAATTTGAACATAAATAATTCCCTCAAATAAAAATCATACACCAAATTACAGTAGTAAACATATATTATGGGAGGCTTTATTAGCATATGTAAAATAAGGTATACAGATTAAGATTTTTTCTACAATTATGTGTACCTCATTTAGGGGGAAATGTGTACTGATTTATACCAGATGCTTTCCTTCCTAATACACCACTGGTCTTCTTTGTGTATATATATATATATATATATATATATATATATATATATATATATATATATATATATATATATTTATATATATATATATATGTGTGTGTATACATATATATATATATGCGTGTGTGTGTGTGTGTGTGTGTGTGTAATAGATGGTGGCAAATTGTGGTGCCCATATTCACATGTAAATATAAGTCTATGTAACATACATATTACTAATATTATAATGTTATTTATGTGACGTAATCCCCCATTGAGGATCTTTACAACTACGCTGAGATACCTTATCATTCCCGGATAACGCAAGATAACCCGAGGATTTAAGATAGAGAAGATAAATATATATTTTTTAATTTATGTGAAACTAGAGAAATATGTTTTGCAGTTAAGTTGATGATAGGAAATTTAACGTATACCATTGTCTGGTCTTGCTGAACCCAAAGTCGGATGTCAGAATTGACATCTGACCTTGGCTATCGTGAGAATCAGAATTCAAGGTATGGGTATTGTACCCACGCAACAACATAAAGCTTTTGATTTCGTGGCGAAATCTTATTGGCTGAGCAAATTTCCACCCTATGCACATACCTCACTATATATACCACTGTCGTACGAAGATGAGATCAGATGAGATGAGATTGAGTTTTGAGTTCTCGAATGAGTTTCGAAGTGTGTTACCGCTCCCGGAGAGACGTGCCCCCTCCACCTTCCTCATCCAACCGTCTGTCGCTGTCTGTGAAGAGTATTGAAACTCTGAAAGTGCTTACAGAGAAATGAATCATTGTTTTGAAAACATTTGTATATAACTTGGAGAAATTAAGCTTCACTAGACTAGATACAAGTGTTTGTCGTCATTCTGCCTGCGTGAGTTTGTTATTCGTTTTCAGCATAACAGATTTCATGTAACAACCTTAGAGAAGATTAGATGACACGAGCCTAGAATTCCAGATGAACAGAGGTCCTAACCACATTCTCCACAGGAGGGGTTACAGTTTGATCGCCGTAGACCAAGATGACCTTGAGTTACCAGGGAAGAAAAAAACGGAGTTGGGATTGCGTTATAATCTTACATTATCGGTGACAGGAGAAAAGACGTACTAACAAGCGGCATACAGACGGGAACATTTGAAAACAAAGGAAAAAGACAGACAGAAATGAAAAAAAAAACGCCTGAAAGTAGAAGTTAAATCGGAAAAAGTATTCGCACGCGAGAAAGGGACATTTTTGTAAAGAAAAAAAAGAAACAGAGAAAAAGAAACGCCGGTTGAAAAAAAATGTTATAACATTTTGATAAAAGAAGGAAAGCGTAGAGAGAGCTAGAAAAGATACATTTTTTGACAGATTCAACAAGTGCTCGCCACGAAGCGACGAGAAAGAAGATAAAGAAGACAACAGAATAAAGGTAAGCGAGCCTTTTTCTTTCTGTCGTTGGTGCAAATTGGCCTAGAGAGAGAGAGAGAGAGAGAGAGAGAGAGAGAGAGAGAGAGAGAGAGAGTAAGAAGGATCATATTGAGACAGAAAGAGAGCATGGTTTTGCTGTTGCTGTGAATTTTTTTGTTTGTGATTGAATAAGTATTTTTTATTAGTATTCGGTTGATGTTTTAATTTTTCTCTCCTGTGAAATAATTGATATTGCGTATAATTACATATATTAATATCATGGGGGCGTAAAGAGATAATCCATAGTAATGATGAGATAAATAAATAAATCCCTGCGAGAATGTCTAGTTAAGACGTAAGAAGGAATACTTAATTGCGATCCCAGCGTAAAAGGGGATGGCGTGGATGCGAGCATTATAAAGACAAGCAGGGGTCACTTCTGGGACGGTGGTGATGGTGGCAGAGGTCAGGGTGGAATTAACTTTTTACGATGAAAGAGAGAAGGCCTTAACAACCCTTTCGAAGATGGTGGGTGACGAAGTTATCAAGGGACAACCCGGCATCCCAGAAAGAAATCTATGGAGAGCCGGAAGACTTACTTGATTTTGGTTGATGTCACCAGGGACTAACGATAAAGGAAAATGCGTACCCTACGTCGAGAATAGCTTAATACAAGGTAGACTTTTGTTCACTTATTTTAAAGTGACTATTCGTTGAGTTCTGTTCCGAGCGGGTTGGCTCTGATGACCATGATTTATGACTGTAGTGGCATTAAAATTTTAGATTGTGAAGGAAGAATTCTGATGATTGAATTTACTTGAATTTTTTTTTATAAAGAAAACGAGAATGCTATTTTTTAGCAGTTCGTGAAGTTTGAAAAATCATTTTGACTGAAGTAGTCTGTATTAATTGTACTGGTTGCTGTTGAGAATTACACTTTTGAGAGTTATGTTTTTTTTGTATTCTAACGAGAAAAATTAGAGATATTAAATTTTTTACAGTTGAAGGACTTTTTGAAAAAAAAATTTGTTTGTTACCTCAGACTGGAAAGATTTTATTTATTATACTGAACAGACTTAGTGAGGGTTCAGTCGCGAATAATTAAAGGTATTAGTTTCCGATATTAAATTGACCTTTGGAGGGATTACATTTTTGCCTCAGTCAGGAAAGATTTCTTATTTACGAGAGATGAGTAAAGAGGTTGCACTTTTAGCGGGAATTATTTGGAATTAATTATTAATATCAATGAGTGAAGTGATAACTAAATTAAGTGCACCCAATTTGTGCGCGAAAAGCGGTTTATTTATTTTTTTTAGATGCATTTTTCCATGTAAGTAAATCAGGTGCTTGATGTTCGCACCTGTAAATATAAATTAAAAAACAAACCAGAAACTCTCCTGGGATAAGAGGGCGTTAACTGGGTCTCCTTACGCATATTAGTAATTATGTTTTTGTAATTGGTTGAAAGGCATTACGACGCATTTCAGTTGAATTTTGGGAGAAAGAAGTTTGCCGATCTATCGTGACCTCGTGGTCCATTTCTGGATATGTGTTCATTCGGACATGCTGCTGGGGAGGATGCTGGCGGCATGTGGATAACTTTCTGTCTTTTTTTTAATTTATTATCCATGAGGAGACACATGTTGAAATTGAGGTCGTTGTCTGCACGAACGTGTGTATGTCACACGGACATAATTGAGGTCGTTGTATGCACGAACGTGTGTATGTCACACGGACAGAGAAGGAGGGTATCATATCACTGGTACATAAGGAGGCACATGGTGAAATTGAGTTCATTCTCTGTATGAGCGTGTGTGTGTCACTCGGAGAGAGAAATAGTGTATCATGAAAACGTGTTTTGAAATATCGAGGGAAATTCAATAAATTGGGGAGCGTACCTAGCTTCCTGTTGTTTTCTTTTATTATTTTTACTATCCATGAGCGTACGGAGTATTTTTCTTGAAACTGGATTGGTTGTTAAAACAGCCTTTGACAAAAACGTACTTGACAATTTGTAAATAGTTTTTTTACTGGCAGATGGAAATTTCCCTAGTTTTGTTCCGGAGATGGGCGTGATCAATCTGGTGCATCCATGGAGTCCAGGAGAGAATGTATGTTAGCAGAGCAGCGAGCGGTAGCTGGCAGAAGGAGGGATCTGGGTAACGCGACGTGGACAGAATCGCGAATTGTTGAGCCTCCGTGTCCTTGAGCACCCCGTTCGCTCTGCTTGTGGTAAGGAAAACATAGCATTGGTGAGCGCTCCGCCTGGAGGGCGGTTAGGGAGATCGATTGCTGTCAGTCATAGTTGCATTAATGAATACAAGAGATATTTGGGAAGTAGAATAATATATCCGAATATTAAGCTCTTGGAGGATAAAACATTAGTGTTTGTGTTTGAGTTATCGAAGAGGATCCGATAGAACGAGGAACTAAACACAAGGTTCATCAAGTTGTACCTATCCACTGGACACACCCAAGTTAGGGTTTGTAGCTACTTACAGTGGGGGGGGGTCAGAGTATGTAGCGTTTAATATGACAAGAGACATATTTATGTTGTTGAATCAGCGAGAGGCAGGGATATGCCGCAATAATGGTCTTTGAATTTGCCGGTTACAGAGTCCGTTGAATGTCACTTAAGATCAGGAGTTGTGTGTGTTGGGATTATTTTAGGGGGATGAGAGAGTGATAAATAGCGTCTGCAAGGTTGAAGTGGCAAGTGAAGGTCTTTTTCCAATGGCTATACGAGTAGCTAAAGGCACCTAGTTGGTATCAACGCAACAGAACATGGAATTGTCTAAGGTACGCGGTAATACGGCTGCTGGTATAATCAAGATGGGTCCACCTTTAACTATGGTAGAACTGGACAGGGGTTGTGAAGCCCGGGGAAGGACATAGAATTACCTGCGTATTATCAGGTTGAGGAACGGTATATATTAAAAGCGCCTGAGGTAGAGTGGGCGAATGACAAATTGTCTAACCTAACCGACCTCTGACCAATCGTTAACCGCCACATAACCTACTTAAGCTTGCAAGTGCTATGGGAGGAGTTAGACGACAAGGTTTGAGTTAATTACAGGCCCGATCAAACTGTCTGGAGATTACAGAAGATAGCGATAGGCTTCATAAGGTAATGGTTACAGGAGTAGGAGGGAGAACATTAGTAAGGATAATTGTGTTGTTGTTGGTGGTTGTATGGTGCGCGAAAAGAGCGAATATGGAGAAGAAAGCAGGGGGACGAGCATCTCGAAGCGGATTGAACGGATTGCGGGAAAGACACTGCTTCTAAACCGCCTTTGGTACTGAAAAATGCGGCTGCTGGTGCTGACGAAAACAAAGTGCACCCCAGAGACTTCCCTAATACTGAAATCCAAAGGAACTGAAGACAACTTGAAGATCTTCTCTTCTTTTCTTTCTTTTCTTTTCTTATTTTTACCCAAAATACTTGCAGGGCGCTGAAGTTGAGAACCGTCGAAAAAAATCCGAACGATACCTTGAATGACCGTCTATGTAGGTGATAAGAAGTCCTCAGTTAAACAAAAATATTACAAGATGCTTATAAAGAAGACTTTAACTGCGAAAGAAAAGGTGATGGTTCAACTACAACTGCTTAAGGTGAGGGAGGTTCTCCTAGTTCAATAAAAAGCGGGTCCTTGGAGAACTCTGATTAGGGCTTAATACCCTGTATTACGAGGATGTGCTATTGATAGCAGCGAAGTGAAAAAACAACTCGAAAAAACACTCTTGTAAATTGTGACTCTGACTCTGTGAAAAAAAATTGAACTCTGATGAAATTGATGAACAGAAATTGGAAAAAAAGAATAACAATTCCTTAATGTTATTTTGAAAAAAAAGGGGGCAAAACTTTTAAAAAGGGAAGTAATTCTCATGGGCTAATTGATGAATTAAATGCATTTTATTGAGTGGCAATTTTTAAATACTGATGAGCTGATCTTTGAAATATGAATGTGAATTGAAAAAATATACGAACAAAGAAAAATACATAAAAAAAGAAACTGTGTTAGCCCTGGCGAATTTTCAACTTTATATTGTGATAATTTTACGAACTTTTTTTTTTATTGGCTTTCTATTAGACTTTTGAATGAAAAGGGGGAGAACACTGCATAAAAAGGGTAGATATGGGTTTGTGTATATGCTATCATTTTGACGGGTGATTTGAGGATAAAGAGAGGAATCTGACTAAAAATAAATCTGACGGCGCACTGTAAACAGGGATGTAGTGGTGTGTTAATGAATTAGACGGCATTGGTACTACGAAGCAATGCAGTCTAATGGGGCGAATATAACGTAATCCCTAATTGTAAGCTTTAAAATTACGCTAGAATACCTTATCATTCGCGGATGACGCCAGAAACCCGAGGATTTTTGATAGAGAAGATAAATATATGTTTTTTGTTTATTTCGTATGAAAATAGATATTGTTTGAAAACAGAAAAATATGTTTTGCTGTTAAGGAAATTCACGTATAACATTGTCTGCTCTTGCTGAACTCAAAGTCGGATGTCAGGATTGACATCTGGCCTTGGCTATCGTGAGAATCAGAATTCAAATTTCAGGCATGGGAATTGTACCCACGCAACAACCTAAAGCTTTTGATTTCATAGCGAAATCTTATTGGCTGGGGAAATTTCCACCCCATCCACATACCTAACTATATATATACGACTGTCGAGCTAAGATGATATCAGATGAGATGAGATAAATTGTTTAATTCCCGAAGGAGTTTCGAAATGTGTGACCACTCCCGAAGAGACGTGACCCTTCTACCTTCGTCATCCAACCGCCTGGCGCTGTCTGTGAAGAGGTTTGAAACGCTGAAATTGTTTACTGAGAAATGACTCATATTTGTAAAAACATTTGTACATTACTTTGCGAAATAAAGCTTCAGTAGACTAGATAAAAGTGGTTGATGTCGTTCTCCCTGCGTGAGTTTGTTATTTGTTTTCAGCATACTAGATTTAATATAACAACCTCAGAGAAGACAATATGACACGAACCGATCATTTCAGATAAACAGAGGTCCTAACCACTTTCCAACAGGAGGGGTTGCAGTTATTCTATATTAGAATTATTCTAGAATCAGGAATTACTTTCATGCCCCACTGTATATACACTCATATGGGCGTTACATGAGAATGCACGTAAACACGTTTTTATATAGAAAACGGTTTTACATTAAAATAGTGTTTATATAAACAGATAAACGACATATAATTTTCTGATTACAAAATCTCATTATAAATATATGAGTACTGTCTAGATTTAAGTAATTTCATCTGCGTAAAAAATGCTGATTGGTTTTACACTTATACATTATAGAAGATAAATGCATACATAATTATTTATGTGTATATATATATATATATATATATATATATATATATATATATATATATATATAACTACTTAATTTACTTGCATCAATTTAATATACGAAAGTATAGACTAATGCGTAAACTTTAAGTATTTACTTCAAAAGTGGTCAATACGTAGGTAGGGCTAGTTAGTATGTTATAAAATGTATATCGAGATTAACCTACACTAAATATTCCGCGTTTCATCCATTTTAGGATTCCTCAGCCTGAAGAATCCTAGGGTTGATTAAACGCGGAATATTCAGTGTAGCTTCACAGCCATATACATTTTTTTAACTTATAACATATATGTATATATGTGTACACGCACACATACGGTTTCTCTCTCTCTCTCTCTCTCTCTCTCTCTCTATATATATATATATATATATATATATATATAATTTGTGCACACTCTTATATATATATACACGGTGTGGATATGTCTTTTTATGAATAAGGATACAATTAAGATTTCCTTTTAACAACGCACCAAATGTGTTTAGATTTACAGCTTTAAGAAACGTAATTCAGTGTTTTTAATTACAAAAATATTTATGATTAAACACTGGTATCTACAGATACTAACCCACTATATAGTAATAATTATGCCATCACTTTTAAGAAATTCGGTTTATTGTGGAGCACTCATTAGCTTAAATGTAAGTCAACACTTTAAGCATGTAGTACTCATAAACAATCGAATAAATGTCAATATTTTAATACATTTATTCGTATTAAAGCGGCATTTCTTTCAATCCCGTTTTTAATATACTTAATTCAATGTTTTTCTGTCAATTTTACAACCTATAATCGGAATCGACATTTGTATTATAAGGACCAATAATATATATATATATATATATATATATATATATATATATATATATATATATATATTTATAAAAGTATTTCATATTGATGCAACTTTGGATTTTCTACAACTTAAAGCGACTCTCTGTGCTAGTGAACACTGCGTAAATATTCAGAAAAATATTCTATTTCATATTGAGTAGAGATAGAAAAATAAATTGAAGCTCTTAATAATAGCAGAAAGACGCATCCATCTTATTCACTCATATTTAATCGATAGTCAGTACTTTATTACCAAACGAAGCGTGCATGTTCCGCAGAAATTACTACTCCACTTTTTTTTATTTATTTTGTGTATTTTATGGCGCAAGAAGTTGCAATAAAATATATCATCCAACATTATCGATTTCCTAACGAGGATATTCTATAACTTGAATATATGAGCGTTTAGTCAAATAGTAATCTCCAGGTGTCGGACAGGCAAGTTCAAATGCAGAAGAATATATTAAGTTCATTTTCACACAAGTACATCTTGGAATGCATTTTATTGATGCATTCGTATGATAATACACCCCTCGCTCAGTATTTAGAGAATGGATTTACATTTCTACACTAGATTAGACATACATAGCATAAAACATATTAGAATACACTGTGCCATATTCCAAGTAAAAAGGTACTATATTACTATATCATGCAAGTTAACTAAAAACAAAGCATACCGATTAATATAATATATCATTCGTAAATTAATGAATTAACACATATTTATGGCTTGAGTATCTTAAATTATTTAATAGAATTGAGGAACGCTTCAAAAATACAATTATGACATTATTTAACTACAATTTGATATGAAATACTTAATTGAAATATAAATCACCACATGTTACAAATAGAGGTAGGTAGATGTACATATACGTATAATGCTGCAAAAAAAAACAATATCATTTGATGAACAAATAGTTCTACCTTTGTAATTAAAAGCAGAAATATGCTTCACATTAAAGATCTACAAATGGTGCAAGTCTGCTTCAAAAACACATCGGACTTATGTGAGTCTTGTTTATCGCTCCGAAAAATTAAAGTTATTCCTGGAATTTTCAAAATTGGCTACGTTAGGGTCTGACAAGAGTTTTAAGAATTATTGGACTTTAAATTCCGATAGCCAACATGAAATACAATCAAACACATATTGTTCATTCCTTGCTCGAACGGAACACTATCCCAAGTTATAGGCACCTATGATTTTGAATGTAAACATGTGCAACAAGTGTTGAACTTTTATGCGATTATAGATTGTAAAAACGCGTTATATATATATATATATATATATATATATATATATATATATATATATATATATACATATGTGCGTGTGCCTGTGTGTGCGTGTGTGTGTATTAATGTTAACATACTGAATTGATCAAAATAAGTTACCAGCATTTTTGAAAACTTACGATAATTTTAAGTTTAACTTCTGTTTTTTGAGCGATTATTATGTTTTTTTTTTAATGTTGCGGCCTGTAGAAAAGTGTTGGATTTTTGTAAAGCCACTGTTTTGAATTTGTGTGGTGACAGTATTAGATAGTTGTCACATCTGCACGTTTGGAATATGTTTTAAATAATCATATAATGATTTCAGTGTTCTTTAATAATTGCATAAGTCAAGCAATAATATAATGAATATCAAATGAGGAAAAGTATGAATATATACATACAAAATAAATAAACATTATTCATTTAACCGCGGCATATATTATTCATGCAAACATCGTCATAAGCCTCTCGTCGATCAGAATAAGAACATAATGTTTTATCCTTATAAATTAATTAATTAATATATACTTCCTCAATTAAACTCATATTTTTCTGTGATTCTCGCTCGGCAATGGGCGGACAACGACGTAGATCGCCGGATAATACCGAGTAGGCAAGTAAACACTATAGCGAGCAGTGCGGCACAAAATGAAAGAATGAGGAGGATAATTTATACGATCTGACCCAGGGGATTATAAACGCACCAAAACTCCCCATATATAGAACGGCTTTATAAATAAACACCCACTGTTCAGAAACCGTCTTTAACATGGGGAGCTTGTGGGTGTTATTCTGAAAGTCGGTCTTAACTTGAGGGGGTTGATGTGTTTATGTTATGCTGGGCTAGGGAGTTAACCTAGCAATTTTAACGCCGTCCTACTTTGTATATATATTGATTTTTTTTATTTGATCAGCGAATTGGTATATTTGTGACACCTATAATTGCCTGACCGTAGTTTTCTTTTCCTATTTTCATTGGTAAACAATCAGAATTTTCACTCTTCGAAGAGTTAAGATAAGAAGCATTCGTCATCCATATTAACCGATTCCGGATTGCATTGATAAAACTGACATGATCCGAGATAACATTACCGTAAATTAGAACAGGAAATATCGCTAAGGATTTAATTCAATCAATCATTTTCTACGGAGAATCGAAGCGATAAATACGTAGTCGATGTTGATCGAGTTGGCCGAAGATATCAACCTACACATCGCAGTCTCAACGAATCTCTGCATAGATCGATGTGATTCATTACTTTACTTTTGTCTTTTGTTACACAAAACGATGCAGATCAATAAGACCTGATGCCGCAGAAGGAAAGCTTATGTGCAATTGCTGATTTTGTAGAAACTCAAATATAGTACTGTATTTTATCGTACTAGCATAGTAGGATTGTCACAATGACGTCACCTCGAATCCTGGAGCAAGTTGATATATTTGGTTGTAGTCAATTTTGATTCTTTTGTAAGTTTATATCAGCACTTGATTAAGATAAAAAAAGTAGATGGTCAGTTTATTTCTACAAACAACATAACAAGAATAAATACAAGCAAACGGAACGTAACATAATATAGATACTAAACAGATTTTTATCTGCAAGTGTATATAATATACCTAGGTACGACATTGCCTTAGTTACCGTAGTAATATCACGTATCCTTACGCACGCATTGGATGTTTTATGAAGATATATGCCATGAGTAATGAATTTAGTGCTAAATTTTCGTAAGAATATATAGGAGAGATAGAGGGTTCTTGTAGATTGGTATCACGTGAATAAAATATGTATCGCCATGTTTTACACGTGAAACCAAATGAAAAGCAAATGCACACTAAGCAATATTATAAAATAGTATTATTTGATTGCCTAATCGACATTTGCACATTGATTATATAATAAAAAGAGACATATTTATGGCACTAAATTTATTAAAAAATTACAGTATTTACCATCGACCTATATACCGTGGAACATGTGTATGTTTCCATGAATGTTTTTTTCTACTTACGGTCTATTGGTTATTATGTAATTTTGGAGTTGTTGTTAATATCGAAATCAATAATCCGTTTCTATATATACACATATGTACTCTAAGTAATATACGAATATTTAATCTTCAGAATGTATGTAGTAAAAATTACGTGTTCTTTCAGTTTTAAGTCGCATCTAAATGTCGTATATTATTCTATCAATCGATTTAAACACATCGGTTGATATATGCCCTATCTTAATTAAGGTTGGTTTCTGGTTATATACAAGATAATTTCGCCAGGTTAAACGATCATTTAGTGTACATATTATTTTAGAAAAACAGTTTGAGTGCTATTATTTACCACGGGTATTTTTTTGAGTGACGTTGACAATCGGCAAATAATGTTCGAGTATTGGGAATAGTTGTCTTCGTGCCGCTGCGGTGTAGATGAAGATTCGGTACCCGCTAAAAAAACCGCTTACTCTCGCATGGCATTCACGACTCTCAGTGGGCGAACGTTTCATAACTTTAGGAGTAGCGATAAAGTACCTTGTTTGTTGTTAGTTTCATGGCTTTTGGTAAACCACTACTTTTGTTCGGTGTTCAAAAGTGTCGAACTGTTTGCGCCTTTAATTACCATTTTGGTGGGATATGAAAAAGACAAGTTGCATTTTAATGTGTTTTCCATGCATCGGCGTTTGTTGTACTTTTTTAGATTCTATTTGCTAAAAATATTGATTTACTAGTTCCATTACATGAATTAATGTATCAAGTCCGGCCCGATTCAGTTAGTTGCATTCCTTAATGCATTATATTTTAATTTTGTAGTTTTCCCCAGTAATGGGATGCTTAGTTTAATTCACCTTCGTATTTAATTCGTGTATCATAACGGTATTTGTTTTTACATAGAAGTCAACACTTCTATACAGCCAGGAGGCTACTATACGATAAGTGTACATTATTCAATGAGAATGTATCGTAATAATAGTTAGTAGTGGTAATTTTGTAAATTGGTTACTTAATGTGACGAATAATCAAGAACTTTCTGGATTTGTAGACGGCAATAGTGTAGTTATTTGGAAAGCAGGAGAATAGAAAGACGTTCCACAGTTGTTCTGTTCTAAGATAGCGAAGCGTTGTTTATTGAATGCACGTTTAGGATAAAGAACAGATAAAGATTGTGGGAAATTATTGATATTTTTATCAACTAGACGAATGTTTTCGTGAAAGTTAGCCAGATAGAACTATAGATTGAAGCCCACACGAGCACTTTCCAGGAAAATAACGAGAAAAAAGAGACAGGCAACGCAACGACTTTTCCTTTGGAGAGGGTTTACAGGGAAGAGATAATGCCAGCCTACAGTTAGTTACGAAGGATTTTTGAAACTGTCAAAACAGGATAAGTGTTCCTAGCAGCTCCTTCCAGGATGTGGTAATAGTCTTCCACCATTGAACGTACTCATCACTTAGGCAGATAAACACATGCATCAGCAGTGAGATATCTACTGGGCAGTAGAAGGATGCAAACAATCTTACAGTAGCCTTACAAACGTTTGAATGTAACAGCTTAGATCAGACGTAAATGCGGGACCTAGACGCTTGTCAAATAATGGCGCTTCTTCAACACGAAATACATTCATTTCGATTGATGTAAGGCTGGGATAAATGTACTGATGCCGTAAATTTAAACGCATGATATAACATGCATTAATATAAACCAGCTGCTCCGCACTGATTTATATAAAAACAGAGAAAACAGCGACACCTTTATTGTGTACGGCATTTTATGTGTCGTCATAGATGTTAATGTTTTCAGCATAAATCTTTACAAATGATCTAAGAATTTTACTTGGAATATTATTGATGGAGATCAGGAAGAAAGCTATGCTCTGAATTAACTAGTAAGAGACTTCAGCATTAATATAGTAAACTTCTGATGTCTGTCAATCAACCACTACACTTGTTAACCTATCAGAGATAAATGATTAAATAATTGAACAAATAAAAAAACACACACATTTCCAGCAGAACTCTAGCTGGCGATGTTGTGGAGAATATTTTATGTCATGCTCTTTTAGGGCACTTTGATAAGTCAAGGGGTATTATTCTAGGAATGAAGTCTTCGTCAGAAGATTAACTAATCCTATGATATATAAATAGTAGAACATCTACTATAGATCTAATAAAATGGAAAACATATTTCATTTTACTGAGAAGTTTATTCTTGCTATATTGGAATACTACTACGTTTTAAACAAAGATTCAAGCAACTTACTCGTGACGCACTGGAGACTGATTAACTTGTATTGAGAGGGAGATGACAGACACCTGAATTTTTAAATTCGTTACATACTGATGAGGTTTGAACTAATTCTTTGAAGCAATTATTCTTAAAACGACGCTTTAACCATATTGTAATTATGAGAGCTAGTTCTAGTTAAAGCTTTGTCAGCATTATAATATAAATGCCATGGGGTCAGGTGATTTACTAGAATCGGTGCTTTTATAAGCTTGTGGAAATCACTCACATATGTGTGTATGGTGCATAGCTTGTTTTCAGATACAGAAAGAAAAACAAAATATTGGCGAGCCTGGCCGCGTGGAGTAGAATAAGCTGCAATGTTTTTGTCAAAGATGCTGCCTTGTCCGATGCTGACGAGATTACCTCAGAAGTATTTATGGTGTTTAGCATATCGCACATGTTTATATTCAGAATCATATTGGTTATTTGCCAAAACTGGTGGCTACCGTGCCGTTGCTCACCTACTTTCGAGTTTACGAAACTAAGTATAAAACTACCTCGTGGTGTTCAGCACTCATTTGCAGTGGAAGCTGAAAGTCCTTAATGCGGCTTTAGTCATAGTAGACTTATTATATTGGAAGCATTAGAAGCAGCACATTCTAGAGAACAATACAATGTTAAATGTTTCTGGATTTTTATAGTATATGAAGCGGATTGTATATATACATATATATACATATATATATATATATGTATATATATATATATATATATATATATATATATATAATTAACTATTTACTAAAGTATACACTACAACCGAGTTGGCATAAGATCTCAGTGGAGACAGCACTTAGAGCAACTGTAGGAAAGATCTCAGTGGAGACAGAACTTAGAGCAAATGTAGGAAAGGTTTTAAGAGATTAGTATTTTTTTTTTATTTTTTTTTATTACATTTTCACCCCAAACAAGGCAAATTGCCACTTTGGTGTAGGGGGCTACTATCAGGGGCAACAACTACTGGGGTACTACGTAGGGATTTAGGCAGCAAGGTGTCGGTTCACGTTACACTTGAACTTCTGCACGTCAGTACTGTTGGGGAAGCAGGGACCTGGAATGGAATTCCAGAGTCTTGCGGTTCTGGGGAAGAAACTATTGGAGTAAAAAGATCTTTTACATCTAGGGACCTCTACAGTGTCGGTTTGTCGAGGGTGCTCGCGTCGTGGGGGCACAAGTGATTGCAGTTCGTCAGAGCATTCACCACTAAAATACTTGTAGAAAAGGCAGAGGGATGCAACATTTTGTCGATGGGACAGAGGCTGAAGCTTAGGTGTCAGTTCAGGGCCTATCAGGTTTGCGACTCTCTTTTGAACCTTGTCAAGGAGCGAGAGACTAGTAGCAGATGCACCAGCCCAGATGTGGCAGCAATACTCCATACATGGGCGAATGGTGGCCTTATAGAGGTACAGGATACTTTCGGGTGTTAGTAGTTTTCTAGCACGGTAGAGAGAGCCTACCTTTCTTGCAGCGGCCCTGGCAATGCCTTCAATGTAATTGTTCCAACTCATGTTTTCTGTGAACGTTAGGCCAAGGAGCTTGAAAGATGGACTCTCAGATAAAGAGTCGTTGGCCATTGCTATGGGTGGTAGAGAGGGTTTCTTGTAATTATTGAATGAAACTAGTTTAGTCTTGGCAGCATTGAACGCGACCAACCACTTTTGTCCCCATTCCACTACAGATTGGAGGTCTTCCTCTAGTGTTTCTGCCATTTCTTTAGAAATGTGTTCATTCGTCTTCCTGTCGTGTCTGCCATAGAGTGTAGTGTCATCAGCATATATACCCATCTCAGAGGCAATGTTGTCGAGGAGGTCATTTATGAATATCAGGAAAATAGAGGTCCAAGGATAGAACCCTGGGGCACTCCCGCATTTATATCATATTGTTTAGATGTGCGACCGTCGAGGACTACCTGGATTTTTCTCTTATCTAAGAAGGATTTAATTATGTTAAGTAATCTACCAGTGATACCGTATGATCTGATTTTACTGAGGAGACCCCCATGCCATACCCTGTCAAAAGCCTTAGATATATCTAGAGCTACCGCTCTGCCTTCCCCCGCTTTGTCCAGTGAATGGTATATACGTTCAGAGATCACAGTGAGGATGTCTGCTGTGGAACGGGCTTGTCTAAATCCATATTGTTTGTCAGTCAGTAGTTTAGCATCTGTAAGATGATGGACTAGAGCATGGTTAATTATAGTCTCAAATATTTTGTGCAAAAAGTGGGAGGAGGCTAATGGGGCGATAATTTGATGGGTCTGTCCTTTCGCCAGAATTCTTGAATACTGGTACAACAGAAGCAGTTTTCCAACAACCCGGAAAGCAAGCTTCATTAATACATTTGTTGTAGAGTTTGGAGAGAACTGGAGCAACTTCGGCTGAGCATTTTTTTAATAGCACAGCTGGGATAAGATCGGGTCCACATGCTTTTGAGGTGTCAAGGTTTTTTTATGATAGCATGCACCTGAGCAGGGGTGGTTTTCAGATCGTCTAGTGTGGCGTCTGTCCGTATAGGAAAGTCAGGTAGGGGGTGGTTGGAAGGGTCCAGTGTGGAGTTTGAGGCAAACCGACTGGCAAGCATGTTAGCCTTGTCGGTTGCTGACAAAGAACTTCGTGATTGTTGGTTAGTGGGGGAATTGTTGATTGCCCAGAGTATACCGGTCGTCAGTGTAATAAACACGGGTGAATTCGTGAAAAATCTGAGTGAGGTCGTAAGGCATTGAGAAATAGTAAAAGCAGCACCACTAATAATATTAGTTGTTTGAGTGGGTTTACCATTTTATTTTGTGAACATTGAGGTTCCCACAGTAGTAAATGGTATTGTAAGATAATCAGACAATAAACTTTTAATTTTATCAAATGCGATCTTTATGATAATAACTGAACTCATGGGTTTGGTAGGGGGCAAATATAAATACAGTGGTGTAAGTGCAACTCAAAAACACATATATGACCATATGGGGACTTTTCTAGAACTGTGCCTACAACTCTGAAAGCCATCCCTAATGGAGGCATGTATTCGATGCCTATGCAAAGCTTACGGCTGAATTTCTGATGTTAAATTAACATGTGTTTTAATTACGAACTCATCTATAGAAATAGTCGGCCAAATTGAAGTTTCGCTTAGAGAGAATATGACTGGTTTAATATTATGTAATTGAATTGCACCTTCTTAAAGGGTGAAAGGGAGACATCTGATATTGCACATAATGGGAGGTGGTGTGTGCCTTGGAAGTTTGAGTTCTTAGTTTAATCTTGTATACGTTCTGGAGACTTTACATGATAGAGTGTTGTTTTTCTTGGGGAATAGGTCAACAAACTTTGTTTGAGCAAAGCTGTAGGGAAAAATAAGGAAATAACAGAAGTGAGGATTTTTTGAAGACCATAAGATAAAGACACACCGATTACCCTCTCATGTGACATCACGAAACTCACAATAAACTACTACATGATCAGAATCCATTTACAAATAGAGATACCGCAGCTCCACTACTTTGAACCTGTAGATCAATTTTAGTCAAAAAATTCGGATCCTTAAATATAAGGCAGATAACGTAAGTCCATTAAAACGTTAAATCCCATCACCCTTATTAGTAAAATAGGTACAAGTATGGAAATAGAAAAAAAAATTCTTATATTTAAGTCCACTGCTCACACAAAAATATTGAATGCCTATAATACAGCTATTTCTTCTCATATTTTCAGAATAATTACTCATTCAAAACGAGAAATGAGATACAAATTAGGAAAATCAAGATTTATGGCAGCTGCAGACAACGCGCCCACGATGCATTTTCTGCAGTGTTTTCCGTTTTTTCAGCAGTGCTTGTTTATTTTTATTATTCCAGGTATTTACATTTACTATTGAAATGTGTGAACCCGAATGGATTTGTATTTGCATTTCTTTATCAGAAATTGTTATAGTCACATATTTACGCAAAAATGTTAGGCATTCTCAGTCTCTGTAAATCAGATTCGAGTTTTGTATTTAATTATATTTCGGCAATGAGTTCCATTTTCTTCTATTATTTATATAAAAAACATTTTCCTGATAAATATAGACAGTCCCTAATACAATGAATACAGAGACTTCCGTACTAAATAGTTCTGTACGATGGGCCACAGTTTAATGCAGTAAAATAAAATTCACAAACTGGTTATGTTCGTTTGACTCTACTTTCTATAATATAAGACAAAGTTTTCTTCTCCTCCGAAAAATCTTTGCAGTCGGTACTAAAAAACGTTTACACAGACGAAAATAAGAATCAAATGAGTTTTATTCTTCAGGTCTGTACCAGAACTTATAAACAATGTTTCGTATTAAAACTTGTGAAACTGTAATACTATTTTCTGCGCACGTAATAATTGTTTGAGTAAGCGTTTTTTTTCATATGCTGTTTATTATCTCTTTGCGTCTCGATTAGAAAAAATATATACTCAACGATTAAAAAAAAAACTCTCATGACAATTAAGACAGCATATAACTTCTAATCCGGTAAAATATAATTAAATGTTTTAAATATTTTTTTAATATATTAGTGGTAAGAATTAATAAAGAAAATATATTAACGGAATAGTAGTTACATATAATACTACTAATAAAATATGTGATAATATCAGAATTAATAACAACTGTTAAAATTTATTTCACGCATGGTGGAGGGGGGCTATTTATTTGGTGTCCACCGCACGAAATGGGACACAAAGTTAGAAGGTGGAAGATAGGCAAGCTCCCCTAAAAAAGGGTCATCTTGGCTTCATCAAAAAATGCCCGGGCACACCCGTCGGCATTCTCCAGTAAGGGTGCCTCCGACAACCAGCAATAATCTTGCCTCATCCGAATGCCTTGTGGCAAGGCCTTGGAGGATGGACCTCCTGGGTGACACCCAAGCAGTGTACCTCAATCCAAGAGATACACCGCCTGTTCCCGGCCCGTAGAAATCGGGTGAGTGTCAATAACGGATCCTTGACGAATATTCTATCCAGTCTCCCTGCCGCCGATGCCACTAGTAGACACAATCCCAATCAATCGTGATGGGGGCCTAAGATTTCAATCATTATAATAACCGATCTATCAGTAGCTTATAAAGTTACTAGAAAACCCGTGGAATTTTGGATTGAAACAGTCCGCTGTCGCCTCTGTCACAAAACTGCATTTGATTCTTCGCTGGCATCTTTCTTACTAATAATTAATAAACTTCAAGATCTGGATGCATTGATCCTTCCTCGCCATCTTTGTTACTAGCAAGTACGTAACACTCAAAACGGGACTACATTGATTCTTCGCCGGTTTGATTTACTGCCACCATCGTTGTTCAATATAATATCTCAACACTTAAGAACAACAACAACAATAATAATATTAGTAATAATAATAATAATAATAATAACAATAATAATAATTATAATAATAATAATAATTAATAGCATAATAATAATTATTATAATAATAGCAATATCAATATACTCCTCACATTATAAAATTATTATTATTATTATTATTATTATTATTATTATTATTATTATTATTATTATTATTATTTGTTATTGTTGCTGTTGTAACATAAAACTACATGAATATATTTTTTATTCCCCAGTTTTTCCTTGGACGCGAGAATCTTAACAGCCATAACATGTAACACATAATATACTGATTTAACACATATATAATATATAGAATTATATACACTGCTGAGGATTACATGCTTACTCTATTCATGCTTTAAAACGTCCCTTACTTGTATTAAATTAATATATGTTACTAAGTTATAATACAGACTTTATAGACTAAAATTCGATAGAAAATTGATGTAATATCATTGGTTAATTATTCCCGTTGTCATACTTGTTTTCTATCTTGTGTTTATTGAATCAGAAAATTCTTAATCTAATTTACCATTCATCTCATGTAATATTTATTTCAATTAAAATTAATTTGCTGAAGCCAATTTTTTATTTGGTATTCACTATTGTTATTTATTATTTTATTTGTTAGTGCGAGCTGATTAAACAATCTGCCAGAATTGATTCGGAAAACCCACAATGTTGCTGCTTCGCTTTCTAAAAAGAAACTATTGAATTAATTCTATTTTCATCACCCAGCAATGAAAGCAGCGAAAAGAAGAGAATAACAGGAAACTAAAAACAAATCGGTTAAAAGACTTCACAGAAAGAGAAGCAAAATTAGTTTCGATTTATGATTGCTATAATTTTTATTCTCACTCTTACTAAATGCGAAGAAATACAGCTCAGAAAATTATTGCACAGGTTATTTATTATGCATATCACACATTTGATAGAAAAAGAAACAATTGATGATTTATTTTGATAGGACAATTGCAATGGTATTCGCTTAAATTAATGAAAAATATCATACTAGTAAATAATGATGAAATGCCGAGCGTGGTTACTCTGTAAGTACAGTTTGTAGAGTAAAAGTGGAATACTATTTTCATTTATCACAGTTCTGTAGAAAATAAACCACTTTAATACAATCACAAAATAGTGATGTCTGCTTAACGTGTGCCCAGTATTCTATGTTATTTCCGTGTGCTCAAATTTATACTAAAAATGTGTTGTATGCATTATAGAAGTTCTCTGCTGTGTGTGTTTTTTGTTCCCCCCCTTGCGTTGTATAGCATTGGTTTGCAGTTCGGAAGTGATTTTCTTTGCGGATCTACATGTAAATATTTAAATTTCTCAAACTCCCCGCCCCACACACTCATATATATATATATATATATATATATATATATATATATATATATATATATATATATATATATATATATATATATATATTATACATTATATACAGAGAGTAAGTATCAATAACATAAGAAAATATAAAAATATATACTAATGTATACACACTTATTCATTTATATAATAAAGGTGGTATATCAATTGGAGTGTAGAATAAGTAAAAACCCTTGATACCATGGTATTTCAAAGCATAACTCTTCGTGTCAGTAGTGGAACAAATATGATATGTAAAATAATAGCTGTGCGACGTCTAGCGATAGTTAAATCAGAAACAAAATAATTGTGCAGTGAAAGAAAAAAATTGAAACTGTTATATATATATTTATATAATATTTAAATAGCAATAACATATTTCAAATCTAGACTAGTATCAAGAAAATGATGAATACCTAATAAAAAACGTATTGCATAAAAGTGTCACGCTGTTGTAAGTGAGAATAATAAAAGTGTCCATGCGAAAATAAATAAGAGTGTGACAAAATATATTGGAAACATACTTATACATGTGCCTTATATATAAGTTTTATGCAGACTAAATTAAATGCAAAATATCCCGTTTTCAATAATAATAAAAAAATAGAATAATGCATAGTAATATTATTTTTCAGTTAAAACAAAATTCCTTAGTAGAATGTTTTCGTTTTTATAGAGACATTGTCTTTCCAGATGTCGCTGGATATTTTTACTTTATACAGGAAGTAAAAATAACTCAATTGGTTGATATTGCCTGAGTAATTCGAAACAGCCCAAATATATATCCAGATGCAGAAGAATCCAATAGGTAAATGTTTGAAACAAAAACGGACAGAAGAAAAACATATGACGATAATGATATCGGCTGAACCAAAACATAAAAACAAGATGCCGGTTATAACTTGAAAGAAAAACAAATTGGTTTCTATGGGAATTGTTTGGTAATAGTAAACGAAAAATAACTGTATGAAAAAAAAATATGGTTAAAAAATTGTTGGTATTTTTTTGTATAGAAAAACGGATTGCAAATGTATATTTTTAACATTCTTAGAAGAAATTGAAATACAATAACATATATTAAGACTATATATGAATAAGTATTCTATTAACTCAATCGTGACACAGAAACCTGATATGAACAATAAGCTTACATTCATATATTTTGGTGTCAATATGCAATCATTTTCGACATTTATTTTTATTTTTTAATGATATGAATTACACCGTATAAGTTTAAAAGAAAACATTTGCTGGTTGAACTGAGGTTGATTTTGTGTGGAGTATAATTGTCGAAGTATTCTCGCATTAACATAATAAATTGAAACTAAAATTTAAAGAAACATAACGATTGCATGATATATTAACATAAATAATCTCAACTAAGAATATAATAGATAGGTTTTGTTATAAATTCAAATGAGAATGACAATGGGTCTCAAATAAGGCAAATTATAAGCGGTCAAAAACAACTGGATATGCAAAGATTACTTTCGTTAACATGGAGAGTAATTCAATATTTCCGAACTTTCTAAAAGCATCGTCGCTTATAAATGAATATCTATCTATCTATCTTTCCATCTAACTATTTATCAATCTCTCTCTCTCTCTCTCTATATATATATATATATATATATATATATATATATATGTACACACACGAACAATAACAGAAACCAACAGATCCATATATGTATATATATATATACATACATATATATATATATATATATAGTATGTTATAAAATAAAATATATATGACGATTAAGCTACACAGAATATCCGCGTTTCTTCAACGCTAGGATTCTCTCACGCTCATGAAATATAGATACACCCCCCCAATATATATATATATATATATATATATATATATATATGTGTGTGTATATATATATATATATATATATGACTTCTTCGTTTAGTCATATAAATTAATATACGGAAGTATAAATTCATGCTGAGGAATCCTAGCGTTGATGAAACGCGGAATATTCCGTGTAGCTTAATCGCCATATTTATTTTATAACTTACATATGTATCGAACACTGTTTAAGAACATACTTTAAGTTTACGCATAAATTTATACTTTCGTATATTAATTTATATGACTAAACGAAGAAGTTATATATATATATATATATATATATATATATATATATATATATATATATATATATATATATATATATATATGAAAGGGGACGTGTCTGTCTGTCTGTCTGTCTGTCTGTGTACATTTCCTTACGCAATAACTCTGTCAATTTTTGGTCTATAGACTAGAAATTTAAAATACCGGGTACTGAGATTTGGGAAAATCGATGTGACGGGTGTCAGCTAGAAATATGCCTGTTAAGGGGTCAAATTTCAACGATTTGACCTTTAAGAACTCTACCGAACTCCTCCGACAATTTTTGGTCTAGACACTTGAAATTTTAGATATAGGTTCCTTGAACCTGGATCTTACTTAATAAAGGGATTTGAGTCCGAAACTATAAATTTTAAGGGGTCATAATAGGGGTCAAATAAAAAAAATACTCTTTTTTTTTTTGCTCAGCATACACCTCCAAACACCCGGGCAACGCCGGGCTGAAATGCTAGTATATATATATATATATATATATATATATATATATATATATATATATATATATATATATATATATATATATATATATATATATATATATATATATATATTGGGGGGTCTATATCTTATGAGCGTGAGAGATTGTATGCATATCAGTACGTCATAACAAAATCGCTATATGAAATTTTAAATATTAGTACTATTATATAATTACCAATGGTCCATGGAACAGGAGTGTATAGAATATATGTGACTTACTTGTAGTTTCATTAAATTCTTTTATATGCAAAATCTGATTCCGCATTTTGCTAATTCCTGCCCTCTGATTAGAAGGAGAGTATTTCTTCGAAACTCCGCGGATAAAGGTCTATCCACTTATCTTGCCCTTCCTTTTTAAAATTTAATATGCTTTTAACTCTTTCTAAAGATTTCTTTTAACATGTTTTATTAATCATTTGTTTATATATATATATATATATATATATATATATATATGTATATATATATATATATATATATAGGTTTGAGTATTATTAAAAAAAATAAATATGCGTGTGTGTTTATATAAAAAAATACAGAGATATACAGTAGCGATCAAAATAACATGCTTTCTATGTTTAATAATTGAAGCCGATTGTAACTGGGTTTTACAGCCATCTGCTGCAGATATTGTAATTAAAATATGTTCAATAAAAACAGCTGCCATATATGATTGGTTTTATTTCGCCAACAAGTATAATTTAAGCGGAATTTATTTGGAAATAATTTATAGAATAATCACATATAAAGCGCATATAGTGTCTTAAATGTGTTGTTTAATACATTTTTTTAGTAATTAAAACTGTTTATATAATAAAGCACACAATTCATTAAATCACGGCATACATTAATTAATTAATGATAAACATAGATAGCTCTATTTTAATATACATATTTACTCCATATTATTGTATTTTTCACTAAGTGGGCCTGATAATTTATCCCCATTAAACAACATATCGAATAATGAATGTTGTTTAAAATAAATTTAAATTATTTTCATATTAATTATTTCCTTGTAGTGTTATCGTACTAGATGCCCTTTTACATCATTCTATGTAAAGTAGTCTCCCACCACCTCCTACTTCATATTGTGTAGTTCACAAATATTTACGTTTCACTAGAAACCTATCCTTTTTTTAAAGGAAACCATTCTGCAATTCACATGAGAAGAGCCCCCCCCCCCACATCAAATAGCCGTAACCGGGTAGATATGCAGGGCGAAACGATAAACTTTGCTCCTTGAATAAAATAGCAGTACACTTTTTTTTTATTTTAAGGAGGATGCATGGGAAACAAAGTACAGAATCTTAGCACTCATTCTGGAGTCAATCCTGTGTCTCATGTGATTGTGGGCCATTTTATGACAACAGCGGATCAACACATACTTCAGCTTATTCTTTGTCCACTTTCCTTTTGACTTTCAAGCCGACTTCGAACATGTGAGTTTGCATCATCCATTCAATTGACAAGACCGCATTGGAGAACTTCGTTGGTTTGTGCCCGTCAGCAGTGAGCGAGGGGGGATTTGCATTTTAAGGGTGCGGGGAATGGTTCTCCCGTTAAAACTTGTATTGGTTGGCATGCGTTGTTCAGCAGTGAATCTCCGATCTCGCACCTTGAATCTTCGATCGAAAACTTCTATCGCGCTTGGAGTTTGTACACAGCTGGTCAAATAGTTTATAGTTCACAAGAACAAAAGAACGGCGGGTGTCATTAAACAGATATGGAATCGTGTCATTTATCTACGACAAGACTTTTATCGTTCAAAACTTTATTATGAATTTTTACAGGGCGTATGGCATATAAACTTTATGTTTATATGCGTTATCTTAGTATTATTTTATAGGTAAAACGTAAAACTCCAGGAGGTCATGTAATTTGCGAATACAATTATAGAGTACCCAGGAGTAATCACTCCTCAATATTTCCGGAATCAGAACAAAAGTTTCTGATATTAAATATTTTAGTTTGAATTTCCGTACGGAGAGCAATTCAAAATTGCTTTATCGAGTAGATAAAAGGGTTGAACGATACACTTTATTGAAACAATCTATTCAGGTAACTTACTTATGTAGTAGAGCTGACATCTGTTGTATGTAGCCACCTTCGCCTTCAATCGCGGCTTCGGTAGGGTTCGGACTGAGAACATGGTTTTTCCACAAGCGCCCATGGGAGCTAGGCGAACACTCTATAGATAGATGCTTTCAGTCTTGCTTTAGTTTTGTGAGAGTTTATGTTATGTTTCTATACATATGGCCAAACGAAATCATACAGCGCATTCAGGGTGTGAAAGAAGAGCCCCAGAGTAGAAAGGTACAAAGTAGTAAACCCAATTTAAAGCAAAGCATGGGCCTATATTATCTTCTGGGATGGGCCGAGTCCTACCGGTACACCTAGTGGCGGCAAGCGGCCGCTTTATTGAACCCACGGATCACTACACACTTCAGCTAATCCAGGTACGCTTTGGTGTTTACTTTCTAGCCTACTTCGAAGATTTACGGTTACATGACGTACATAAACTATACCGGTACTGGAAACTTTTTTGACCTGTGCTTTCTAGGTTTAAATTTGACTGATTTGCAAGTAAGAGGTATGTGAAATGATCCACTTCCAATACTTGGATCTGCAGAGGGCCTGTATTTTACAGTATCGTCTCTCCGATTTCCTTCGTTTAGCATTGGCACTTTCAAACTTGATAGAAGGTTCCTATCACTCTGTGAATTTATAGACAACTGGAAAACTAGTTGATGGGCAATAACACAATAAAATGGTTTTCATGACACAGAAATGAAATAATGTCCGCTTTTCTAGGGCGATCATTTTATCGTTCCACTCGGTAATATTGATGTTTTACAGAGCGTATGCCCTATAATCTATCAATTTAAATAAATTATCTAAATTTTATTGTTACGAGTTCAAACGTAAAACTTGATCGTCCTATGGTCATTGCGGATAAAATTACGGAGTTTAATTTAAAATATATGTCAATGGTGACTGCTCCATAACAACCTACTTTCTAACATAAACTATTATAGTTCGACATTCCGTAGAAACTGCAATTTCTATATTCCTATATTGACGATATTAATCTAGAGTATGCTCAATATTATAAGGCTTTAAAGTTATAATAACAAGTATTGGATATGATAAGCTGCCCAAACAATAAAAATAACATAAATAAATACAAAAACTTGATCTAACAATCTCAGAAATATAATACTTCTAATAGTGTTACAGTGTATGTAGCATATGAGTTCTTAAGATAATATTTAAAATTTAAGAAAAAATATAATAATTCGGTGTGTATTTAAACCTGTTAGAAATGCGCACAATACGTTTCTGCATAAACATATTTGGCCAGGCATTACGGGAATAGGGAGAATGGCATCGGGGAATATAGCCCTCAATGCGACAAAAAGAAGTAACGAGAAAATTTTTAACACAAGAAAATATTGAATCGCCAGAAATGAAACTTTGATATTAATAATGGCGAAAAGCCAAAACGGAAACGCCGGGAATAAAAGGAAAAAAATGGAGAACATGAGGAAATGTTTTTTGAAATTGTTGAAAATAGGGGCGAAGGTTGGTTGCAAAGGAGATGAGATATAATATTTTTGGTAGCAGGATTCCGTTGGGATAGAATGGCGTGGGGTGTGAAGAAAACCATAAACAACTGCGGACGGGAAATGGAAAATCCAGCAATGTCGACCGGCATTAATGTGAAAACAGATTACAAGAACCGCACTGAAATTAGAGATGCAAGAAATCTTTTACAGATGGACTTTAAAATAGATTAGAAAGAAAAGAAAACACTGTAAAAATCAAAAAATAAATATCAAAAACATAGCCTGCTATATGCATTGAAAAATATATAATTATGTATTTTCAGTAAAATAAAAAAAACGCTACTTTTTCAAATGTTTTACTTATTAAGTGACGCTTCTTTTTGGTTTCATGTACGTATTATGCTTCAAACGGACAGACGTAGCCCAATTCTCTACGTATGATTCAATGAAATATGTAGTATATTTATCCTGCGATTTATTTATAAGAACGTGATTAAAAAAAAAACACTAGTCGTAAATATGTCCAGTCAGCACATATATGCCTTCCTAAATCGTTATCAGATATTTTTAGTTAAAACAATACTTTTATTATATACGAGCCATAGTTTATATTCAAAAAAATTATACACGCTCTGTGTTAATTTTCTACTAAAATATATTTTGTAACCAGTCTATATGTTCCAGATCAATATAATAATATTCTGTTATTCCGGCTGTTCATTAGATATACAATAGATATATGAAGATTTGGTAAAATAAACAAAATTATAAACATGATAGCATGCATTGCATGTATGATATTGACATATTTCTTTAAATTTTATATACTCATATTTTTTACAACAGAATGTGCATATGCTTATTTTTTTAATATGGCCGCAAAGAACTCACTAGTTTATCTGAAATACGAACCACTTATAATTATATGAAAAATAATTTGGTTTCTTGTTCAAAGTAATTATATTAGTGCATTAAGAAATCTATACTCCTAGAAAATGTGTGATTTTTGTTTGATCATATTCATATTAAAAACTCTATTATTTATCTAGAATACTTTACAGCTTTGTTAGTATAGGTCGTAGAATAATTCTCGTCTACAAAAAATCTACCAAATGTGCATAATCTTTTAAGCAGTCACGTAAGATGCAATTATATTCATGTAGATATTCTATATGATTTATACTTGCGTAATTTTGGCGTAGAAAGGTAATAGTAACACGAACTTCTTTCTCTCTCTCTCTTTCTCTCTCTTTCTCTATATATGTATACAAATATGTTGAATTTTACACATTTTGTAAACTCCGGCGTTGACCGATATGCTTAAATATGATATTTTAATTCATGCAGATTTCGTATTTATTATCATGGAACCAAGTGTCCGTGGTTTGTTGTATTGTACTAAATATATAATAGTGATTATGTGTGTGTGTGTATTTTTATTTTTAATTACCGTTTTATCTGATAAACAGATAAAACGGTAATTAAAAAAAATAAAATAAGAAATAAAAAATAAAAATAAACATATATTTGCTCTACAATAGTATTGAGCACTTCCTATGTATACATATATATAGAGAGCTAAAAGAAGACTTTTAGAATCAGCACTAATTTTGAATACTAATACTATTACGCAAAGAAAAGGCTTCTACCATTTAACCCCTAGCATAGGGAAAATAATAATCAAAGAGCAAGGTATCAGGGTGGATCCTGGCTAGCCGTTTTTCTTTGAATGTTTCAGGAAAATAAATAGTTTCGCAGAAGAAAAAAAAATGTACATATTTATTTTAATGCATTTTAAAAGTGTATATATAGACATCAAACAACCTTCCCATACGCACACATATTCGTCCTTTCCCGACATGGGTTGGATTTTTAAAAAACTGTCTTTTTTCGCACGATCTATGACTTTTTCTTTTATCACATTTTTATTTCAATTATCCTGAAGATGTCCTATGAGACAAGGACGAAACGTTGATTTTTTAATAATTTCATTCGTTTTTTTCTATTTTTTATTTAAACACATATATATATATATATATATATATATATATATACATATATGTATATATATATAACTATATATATATATATATATATATATATATATATATATATATATACGTATATATTATTGCATGCGTACAGATATGTGTTTAAAAATGTTTTAAAACTCCTCAGTTTTTGTTCTACAAGCACCAGACTTCATATACAGGGTACTCGAACTCATGGACAACTTTATAGTTCGGTTTAAGCCGGAGCAAATCGATGCCAAAACGGTAAAAAATATATATAAAAATGTAGCATGCCACGTGAAGATCGAGTAATGGCAATAGTAATATGCATCCGAGACGTAATTGCTATAGGTTCATGTTTAACCGTTTTGCTGTGCAACACATAAGTCTTCATAGCCAAGGCATTAACGTCTAAGGAGTCATATGTCAATTAATTGAATGAATCAGATGCCTGGAAATGTATAGAAGCAGACGACCATGCGTTGCCAGAAATTGAATGTGATATTACATACTAGCGGGGCCCCGGCTTACTACGGCATTGAATGGGATGTGTGGAAATATATACTAGTAGAAAAACCAGGATTGAATGTGATGTGTATACATACATACTAGGTTTAGTCCCGGCGTTGCACGGGATTTAATTAATTTCGTGAAACTATATACTGGCTGAAGACCAGGTGTAGCTCGGAGTAGAATTAACTCTGTGTAAATATGTACTATCAAATGACTCGGCGTCACCGGGGTTGATGAAGATATGTGGAAATATATGCTACTAGGTTGCCCGGGATTAATGATTGTTGTTAAATTTTGATTCAATCCTGAAAATTGCTGGAACAGATACCGAACAAATTACTTTATTCAATGTCTATAATTAATTGTATTTTGTGGGAGGAGGATATTATCAGTCTCGTAAATGCCTGAAATTGTTTACGATCTAAGAAAATAATTTATTTCGTGTACAATTAACCGGGAGGGGGGTAATGCGTCAGTTTCGAAAATCGTTGAAACAGTTTTCGATCTCAAATTACTTTTATTCATATATATTGTTGACCTTCTGTGATAGTGGACTAGGCCAGTTTCTCTAAAGAGTTATATATATATATATATATATATATATATATATATATATATATATATATATATATATATATTTATTTATTTATATATATATATATATGTATGTTTTTTTTTTTAATTTTCGATACCTTCGTTTTAGTGGTGGCTAGAAAGAATCATGAGCATGTTTCTTTTAAATGTGCTCTGGAGTTCTCTAGGTGGCTACCAAACCTTCATTTTAGGATGGGAATTTAAGAATTAAAGTTAGTTCGGGTCCAAAAAGCTATCTTCTGCAAGGTAATATTTCCAAAAATGTGGAATACCTGTGGAATCATATTCCAGCAATGACATCGTTCTCTCTTCCTATAATTTTAACTTTGGTGATGGTGGATGGGGTAGAATACATGTATTGATAATGAAAATGTTGGTAAAGTAAAAGTTTCCTAATCATAATCCTTGTTAAGGAATTTATGTAATGAATTTGAGACCCTGCTTAGTTATGTTCAAGAAATTATATCACTTCACTTAAAATGATGATGTCGGTAGGTAGAGGCGACCATTGTTTGTGGAGGTGGGAGATGAAGATGCTATAATGCTTAGAGCAGGTACTATATTCAACCAAAAGACCCAATAACGGTGTTATCTTGCTTAGATTTTTTCCCAAACATTATCTTCTATTAAAAGAGGTATTAAACATTCCCAAACATTATCTTCTATTAAAAGAGGTATTAAAAGAGGTATAACTTTTTTTATTATTTATGACATTGACAATAGATGCCATATTTAAAAAATCACACTACATTTGCTGCTTCTAAAATCAGGTAAATTAATCAAGTAATGCTGAGTGCTTGTTTTCACATTCCAAAAATCATATACATAGCTCAGGTAATTCTGAGCTCTTAGAAGTCACATTCATATCATGCCGTTTACTGCTCAAATAATACCGAAAGCTTCGTTGACATATTGTAAATGTGACATACATTGATCAATAATGATTGCTGATTATTTCCACATACTAAAAATTATATACACCAAGTTAAAATGGGATATCCATACTCTGTTGAAGGGAAACAGCGGTGATAAGGTCACTTCCTGGCTGAGATCAAATACTATACTTTATCTTAGCCGAAAAAAAACAGGTAGTTTCTCCCATGCATTACAATTTTTGTTTAGTATTAGTTAAGATTAATTATCTGTTACACAATCGAATTTCTTCATTTATTTAAACAAGGTGCTTCTACACTATAATGCCTATATACAATTAATATTCAGGTACATATACTAGCTATATGTGTGTATATGTATATACATATATATATGTATATATTAGTCGTCAATATATATGTATATATATATATGTATATATATATATATATATATATATATATATATATATATATATATATATAGTGGGCAAGGTCTGTTGTGGACGTGTGTTAAAAGCACACAGATGTCTTAGCGTCTTTCTGTGCGTCTCCCAAACAAATCACCCCCACGTGCACGTCGTGACTACTGCCACGTACACGTGGCTCTGATGTACGGCGAGTGTTCTGCGCCGTATAACTGGACCTCCACTGCTGTGTGGACCAATGTTATTTAACCAAAGGCTAAGGGTGAGGTAACCCTGATAGAATCTGTAAGCTGCGGCATATATGACCCACCGGTGTGTGGAATATGCTCTGGTGCCCAGCAACCTTAGCTCTAGAAATGGATCAAATAGCATGGGGGGGTGAAGAGGGCTCTGTAAGCCGTAGTAAAGGCAACCTCCCTAGGAGAAGGAAAACTCTTATATAAAACCAGCGATGACTGCTACATCCAATGATGTCGGCTTGCTATTCTTTTTGGATCATTTTGGCCGTTGTTTAGAGAGTGGGATTTTCTCTGTGCAAAGGCTTTCTCGACTATAACAATTTTCATGCACAGGCATTGCTCGATATAAATTAGATACACTTTTTTCCCATTTCGTGTATCTTTATAGCAAAAATACTAAGACGGCAACACATTCAATGAAGTTGGAAAATACGATTATAAACGTAAATGGTAATAAGGGAACTCGAATTTCCAGGGTGTGCACCGGCAGGTTTTTCAAATCTCCACAGCCTGGACCCGGTCGCCATCATGCTACTGCGAGGAAATATATTACAATGCCCACCGGCTGTTGGAATGTGCGGACGCTGCCTGACTATCCGGCAGCAATAACACGCCCAGAACGCAGATCTTCTCTCGTATCTAAGGAACACCAACGTAAAGACATGGACATAGTTGCTCTGTCTGAGGCAAGGCTGTGGGATGGGGGACAGTTTTCTGAGTTGGCTCGGACCTATTCCATTTTCTGGAGTGGTAGAGCGGATGGATGTAAGAGGGAATCAGGCGTGACTTTTGCTATAAAGACATCAATTACTTCTAGCATGGAAGAACTATCCTGTAGTGTGAGTGACCGGATCATGACTATGAGGTTACCTCTTGTATTACTTTTACATGTAGGTCACCACTTTTCAAGGCCCGAAGCCCCCTCAGGGATAAGGATTATTGCGTGTACAGTAATCAATGAGATTGTAGCGTTGTAATCATCAGTATTGGGGGTGTTGATAGAGTGCCTTACTTAAGGGGGCAGTTTGTCAGGAGTTTGTATATGTCGGACTTGAAGACGTCCAAGTTGTTGTAAGGTGGGAAACAGGCAAGCGGCAGAGAGTTCCACTGGTTCAGTTCTAAGAAAGAAGCGTTGCTCATGGAATCTACGTTAGGATTTAGGCACATATAAAGAGTGGGGAAAATTATTGACAATAGTTTAAGCTGGACGGGTGTTTCTCGTGAAATATTAGCGAGGGGGGCGAGGGATTGGAGCTCAGACGAGTACCTGCCATAGAAATAGCGATAAAACATAGAAAGGCTCGCAAGGTCTCTTCTGTGGGAGATATATTGCAGGGAATAGAAAAGGGCATCCCCCACTAACATACGAACTCTATTTTGTACTTTGTGAATGCAGGATATGTTGCAGCTCCTGCCCAGATGTGGAAGCAGAATTCCACCCTTGGACGTACTGGCTTTTATACAGATAGAGAATTGCATTAGTAGCAAGATATCTTCTGGGGCGGTACAATGATCACACCATTTTCCCAGCGTCCATGGCAACAAATTTGATGTATGTGTTCCATTAAAGATCAGGAGTAAAGGTCAACCCCAGACGCTTGTCAAAACATGGAGCCTCTCCAAGACGAGAGCCATCTATTTCAATTGATACCAGATGGGGATAAGAGCGTTGATGATGTAAAAATAGAAGCTTGGTTTTGGATGCATTAAAAGTGCCCAACCTCCTCTTCCTCCATTGTACCACGTGCTCAAGATCAGAGGAGATAGACGTAGAGAGAACTTTGTAATTTACGGCCTTTGATGTGTTACCATAGATGGCCGTGTCATCAGCATGGATGTCAACGTATGATTTTAGTATGTATTTTGGGAGATCATTGATGTAGATCAGGAAGAGAATTGGGCCCAGGATGGAGCCCTGGGTGACTGCAGCATTAATAATGTAGGCCTCTGATTTCTGCCCATCAACCACTTCTGTCCATCAACCACTTCTCTTATGAACCTATCGGAGAGAGATGGTTTAACGATTGAGAAAACATTTCCAGTAATACCGTAGCTGGAAATCTTGTGAAGTAGGTCCTTATGTCATACCTTGTCGAAGGCCTTCGATATGCCAAGTTCAATTGCCCTCGAAAGGAAACCTCTGTCAAGAGATTCACTAATACTATGTCTGATGCTGACGAGATGACCTCAGATCCATTGATGATAGTTGGAATAAAACGCACACTTCTGTTCAAGATTCTGTTTGCTATTGATCGTAATGATCGTTATACAACTATTGATCGTAATGGTCGTTATACAACTTTTTTGAGTGTTTATGTACCCACTATGGATGCAACAGAGAATGAAAAGGTTGCTTTCTACCTTGCTTTGTGCAGTGTAGTTAGACGCATTCCCTCTGCTGATAAGATCTTCGTTGTTGGATATATTTATGCTAGAGTGGGAAGAGATTTTGAAACCTGGGACTTGCTGGGTAAACACGGAGTGGGCAAGTGTAATATCAATGGGCTGATGGGGATGCAGTTTTGTTCAGAGGTGGGTTTTTAAATCGGTAACACCGTACTTGAGCCGACGGACAAATACAAGACGACATGGATGCATCCTGGTTCCAAAGCATGGCACTTGATACACTATGTGTTAGTCAGAAAATGTGAGATAAGGGATATCTGCAGTGTTCGTGTCATGCGGGGTATTGATTGCTGGACCGACCATTGGATGGTCCGTGCAAAGATTAAGTGTGCCGTGAAGCCCAGGATAAAGGGGAGCTAATGTGGCTATCCCAAACGACTTAATGTTGCCCGTCTAATGGGCAATATTGTGAGAGAGAAACAAGTTATGAGATGGAAAAGATTGATTGTGAAAATACTTGGCCGGTTTTTAAGGAATCTGTCTATGGGGTATGTGAGAGAGTATAAGGTTATTGCGAGCATAAACATCAGGACTGGTTCAATAACAATGACACTGGAATTCGTGTTCTGCTTGATTCAAAAGCCAGGGCAGTGCACACTTATCTCGGGGGTAGTTTGACGGATGGTGAGCACGATCGATTGAGGGGCAAGTTTTAGTCAATCAAGCACGAGGTGCAGTGGAGGTTGGGTAACATGCAGGATGAATGGTAGAGGCAGAATGTTGAGGAAATACAGCTCACCTCGGATTCGAACAACATCAAGGTATTATACAAACTTCTGCGAGCGGTTTACGGGCAATCCAGATCAACTATCACTCCTCTGCGCTCGAAAGATTGTTGGGATCTTCTTCGAGACCCTACCGACATTCTTCATAGATGGAGGGAGCATTTCAATGACCTCCTGAACATACTTTATAACGTTGATCAGGAGTTTGTTATATCGATTCCTTGCATTCCGGTCAAGGATATCTTGGCAGAGGTTCGCTCTCTCCAGGAGGTTAAAACAGCTGTCCATAAGCTGAACAATGGAAAGTCTTTTGGCCCGAATCGTTTGCATGCGGATATCTTTAACTGTTCTGGACCCAAGATGATGCAACGCTTAGTGGGACTGTTGCAGGCTGCTTGGCAAGATAGGTGTATTCCGCAGGATTGGCGGGATGCATTGATAGTATACAAGGGGAAGTGTAGCAGAGATGAATGAGGAAACTATCGAGCCAAGTCTTTGCTGTCAGTAGTCAGTAAGGTGCTCCGTAGGATCATGCTAGACAGAATGCTGGAGCATATTGCGGATGATGTGTTGCCTGAGTCGCACTGTAGTTTCAGAAGATTTCGGGGAACAGTGGATATGATTTTTGCAGCCAGGCAACCACAGGAGAAATGTATAGAACAAAAAAAGTGCCTGTATCGGGTGTTCATCGATTTAACAAAGGTCTTTGATAAAGTAAATGTGGATGCTTTGTGGGGGATTCTGAAAAGGCTTGGCTGTCCTGACAAGTTTGTAACCATCTTAAAGCTCGTCCACGAAGATATGAAGGCTGTGAGCAACGTTGTGGGATAGATGGCTGATCCTATCTCAGTGGGAAATGGTGTTAAGAAGGGAGACATTTAAGCACCCAAGTTCTTTGCGTTCTTTTTCACTATGGTCTTTCGGATGGTATTTGGGGGATGCTCTGATGGTGTCTATATTCGTTTCCGAACTACTGGGGATGGGTGTTCAACATAATGCGCTTCAATGCAAGTAGAAAAGTACTCACCAACACGATTCGTGACTTGCTCTATGCGCATGACTGTAATCTAATTGCTCAAACGGTGACTGATATGCAGCATCTTGTGGACGCTTTTGCAGTTGTCTGTAGCGAATTGGGGCTGACGATCAATTTGAAAAAAAAACTGTCTTAATGTATCAGCCTTCTCCGGGCATGCCATACTATGAGCCATCAGTTTATATCGGTGAGTAAAGGATAGCGATTGTATCTATGTGTGTATACTTGGGTAGCACACTGAGTATGTTTGCTGCCCCGGATGATGAGGTATCGTTACGGATCAGCAGGGCAAGTGATGCCTTCGGAAAGTTGGACGGGCGTTTGTTGAGACGTCATGGGATCTTACTGCCAACTAAGATTAAGGTGTATGATACGTGCGTTCTCTCTACTCTTCTCTATGGTTGTGAAACTTGGACAACATGCAGGGAGCATTTTAGACTTCTCCAGCGGTTTCACCAGATGTGCCTACGGCGAATCTTAGGTGTGGGTTGGCAAATGTGTGTCAGTGATGTGGAGGTTCTTGATCGGACCCAATGCCTTAGCATTGATGTTCACGTTATTAAGCATAGACTGAGATGGAGGGCATGTGGTGAGGATGTTAGACAATCGACTTCCCAAACAACTCCTTTATGGCGAGCTCGCCGAGGGAAGACGTCTTGCTCAAAAACCTATGTTGAGTTTTAAGGATTGTTTAAGATCCAACGTAAAAAAATGTGAGATTGATGAAAGAACCTAGGATGTCTTGATTTGGATCGCGGAGGGTGGAGAAAGACATTGCGGGGAGGTTTGTGCAAGATTGAGGTGAATAAAACCCAGTATGAGCGGCTGAAGCGCGATATCCGCAAAGGGAGAGTGGAGGGAGCCGTGGATGGGAGGGGGGCCAAATTGGTCTGGAGTGTGAGATGTGCGGAAGAATATGTCTTAGCAGAGCTGGGCTGATGAGTCACCAGTCTATTCATCGGCGCAGCGGGCACCAAAGCAGTCTTGAGTTGACAGAGTTAACCTGTGTCAACTGCAAGCGGATGTAAAAAACGACAGGCGGTTTGAAACGGCATTTGATCCTGCAAGGAAGAGAACATCAAGAACGTTCTGCTAGTGGTGCCCATGTCTCTACAATGTGTGCTAAGGAATGCCACAGTTTATCAGGGATTAAAAGCCACATTCGTGCAAGCCAATCACTGATTTTTTTCGTGTTTCTATATACGTTTTTTGTGTAATATCGAGTGAAGGCAATGTTCGAAAGCGAATTTGCTGCCATCATATATATATGTATATATATATATATATATATATATATATATATATATATATATATATATATATATATATTCTGTAACTATGTTAACGGGAAAGTCTACCCAAGAAATACGGTACTTGTATAATAGCGTACTGCTATAAAAAAACAATGACGATCTTAATATTTATCAAAACCGAAAATAATGTAATATATTCGAATAGTATATTTGTGAAATATATAATGTGCATCTTCACTATAGCACACTGATATAAAAAAAACACGCTCATACCTGTGACATGTAGAATAGTTACGCAACAAAATATTATGTTAAACCACCGAGTATTTTAATTTTTAAATTAGAAATAAGAACTTGTATAGTATTCTACCTACGGAACGCTCACAATCTATATGAAGCTGTCACCAGGAGGAATCTGAAACAGGCCATGAAAAAGTATAAATTTTCGAGGACATTAAGGTGGCATTCAGTGCAAGTGAGTGCAATGTCATCTACAGCTAATCATTTTTTGTTAATAAAGTAATCAGATGCTAAGTCCTTCATGCGACAGATGACTTGGTGCCCGACATGGATTTTTTTCAGAATGCTGTTTTGCTTTGATATGGGAATAATGGCCCCTTCGACAACGAGGTGTATACCATCCATGATCTTATAAAGAAGATATCTGTTGAAAAAATTGTAGTAACTATTGTTTGGCGGTACTGCTGGCAGCTTCGTGCGGTTGTAGTGGATGAGATCTTGTAGTAAAATGCCAGAAGCTGTAACATTTTGAATCATTTCGAAAATGAGCTGTAGTTCTCTTCATGTATATGTGAGTGCTGGGGGGATTTCTGGCGTCAGGTACATTGCTGCAGCAAATCTTCAGCCTGATGAGTTCTTACAGGCCATCTTCATATCAAATCGAATAAGTATGGCGGTACTTTATTGGGAAATGTTAGTCCAATAACGTGGGGATCCATAGTTGTAGTATATTTGCAGTATGTTGTCCGATACTAGTTAGTCGGCTCTACATATGAAGATATCGCGGTTGCAGATCACGTAAATGTGACTTGAACTCGTCCTCCGCAGTGGATTCTTCGTACGTTATTTCATCGCTGTTGATCGAAATGGGCGGATTCAATTTCATATTCCGTCGAAGGGACTCAATCGCATCGACACAAACGAAGAATCGGTTATCAATTCTACGTGTTTATCCAAGGAAGCTGTACAAAATATATTACATTTTCCGTATTTTGCGAAACTCTACTGGGCCAAAAAAGATTATAACAATAGATTAATTTCACTCTCTAGGGATTGCACTAAAGGGATGCGGTGAAGAGAAGAGGAGTGACGACCCTTTGATTGAATTTGATTCTCTCAAAACCTCAGATTGATCTGCCGATTTGGGCGCAGGGACTGGTTTATAGAGACAGTATAGGCCGGGCCGTTTTCTGAACTAATCGCAACTACTTGTGTAAGCTGGAAACTGCACCCAGAGGACAAAATAAACCCTTAGTCATCACTCATTTACATCAGAAATAAAGTTATTGCATGTGACAATGACCTAGATTCATGACTGCAATCAGAAAACAATGTGAGGGATCACGGTTCCAAGGCATTGTTATAACCGTCGGAAACCATAATAATGGCCAAAGATGAATTAAAATGATTCTGAAGAAGATCAGAAGAGAATGAATTTGGATTTTTGCACTAGTAATTTTTCATTCTAGTTCCAGTTCTGCTGGCGAAAATGAAGCGTAATGGCTTTCCAACCAAGGGTAGGAACGTAACGTGTTGGAATCAATTTGAATTGATATGTATTTGATTGATCATATGTTATCTGGGTCGGATCGTCGGACGCTTTTGTCTAATAAAACACCTAGCTATGTTATTGATGTTCGGCAGGGTTTATATTTTCAGCTCGTACATGCAAACTATACTGCTTGGCCCTATTAGATACAACGGTCAGACGTTGTGTAAGTCCATCCTGTGATTAACCAAAGATGATGATATCAGCGATAAATACTGTAGTTTCTATATGCATGTCGTCATCGCATCATATATATATATATATATATATATATATATATATATATATATGTATATAGATGGTGCAGTTTTGACCCCGAAAGGAAGATTGTTTTATCAAAATTGTGAGTGTTGAATGTAAGGATATCCTCAGAAACTTCGAGTGGAAGGATGCGTATGAAACATATTTTTTTTTGCAAAACAGGTTCCATTATTAAACTTGGCAAACATATCCGCAGGGATTGGCAGGGGATATTGGTGTGTACCTAGTGCATTATTGGGTTTTGTGGAATGATAAGCACAGATGCGAAATTTGCCTTTGCTTTTCAGATCACAAAAACAGCGGCTGCTCATCTGGTGTAGTTTGTTGGTTCTATTACCCCATCTTCTAAGTCTGAATAAAATGTTATCCAGTGTCCTGAGCTGACTTACAATTAAGTGCTGCAGGAGGATCCCAATGGGACTGTGAAGATAGTGAGTTCTTCGACCCAATCTAGATCTATCAGGTTTAGATCAGTGCCTTGCATATAGCAAGTTCCAGTTAATAATCTGTCTTAGAAGGAAATAGAGCAATTTAGTCGCCCAATATGTTTGATATCCTTTCCAGATGTGCTTTTGGTTATGTAATTTGTTTTCAGTCGGTCCGGGCTTCCAGTTTTTGTCTGTTTTGTTTGCTAGATGAAAGTAGTGGGTCGAATCGTAAACGAAGTTGAGTCTCATTTTAATCTAACGATGATGCATTTTCTGCAGGATTAATACACAATCTATGAATATAAAAGCGAAAATCTGTGTATATATGTATCTATGTTTGTATATATGTGCGTTTGCGTGTCCGATAAAAAACTTTCGACAGAATAAAACTTCACAAACTCGGTATCATATTGAGGTCACTCTTCGCCCGGAATATATCGAAAACTTGGCCCAAAACGTTATTTTTTTCACTCCGAAATTGACAATTTTCTACTGGGGGGGATCAACAAAAACTGTCCTCTCATGAGGACAACCGGTTCTACGCATTCGTCAGATGACGTCATGGCCTGATTTTGTTTAAATAGTTGAAGAACTGACTACATTTCATGTACATCATGTTAGTTCAGTTTGTTGTTATCGCGTTGGGTCATTATCTAAATGTTTTGAGTTCGAATAGTGGTGTGAGATGTCTGTTTTTTTTTTCGAGTGTTATTTAAGCTATTTTCACGTAACGTTCGTTTGTTTCTGGGATTTTTTTTTACTTCGCTTATTCTTAGGTTTTCATTAACACCCCCACCCTCGACCACACATCCTAAAACACCCGAATACCCACCGATTGTTTTAATTTTAGTATCGGAACTGGCTTATTTAAGCGATTTTAACGTGTTTTTTTGTTGGTTTTTAGTTTTAACGTCCGTTTTTCTGTTTTCTTTTTTGTTTTTTCGATGTTTATATTTAACACCGTTCGTTTGCCTTATGTTACTTTTTTGTGTTTTTTTTCGATGTTTTGAATACCAACCGCTTTAACCCGTTTTATTTTTGAGATAAGTGTTAACTTTCGTTTTTCTGTTTTCTTTGTTTGTTGTTTTTTTTTTTTCGATTTTTACATTTCACATCGTTCGTTTGGTTTACGTTATTTTTTTGTGTTATTTTTTACTTCCCTATTATTTGCCCGACATTTAGTAGCTATTTTCAAGATAGTTTTTGATTGCCGCTTAGCGGGGAAAACAGAAACTGTCTTTAAGCGCAAAGCTAGGTAAAAAATCACGCAGCTTGACGTTGTCGACCTGCTAATTTGGCTTATAAACGTAAACTTAACACACTTATCAATTCATCTCTTCCCGTGGTCGAGATGGATAAGTCGCAGGTGTTTTCTCCCTTTCCTTTCAACCTCCGCGTAAGGTTCGGGGTTCAAGCCTACATTTCTACTAAAACTATGTTTTTGTTTTGTTTTACACCCGTAAACAACCGGCCAAATTTTATTTTTAAGAGGGTTGTTTTAATCTAACCCTAACCAACACACCCCTCCAAATACCCGGGCAAAGCCGGGTATCCCCGCTAGTAATAAATAAGGCAGAGACTGCATTTGATTTCCACTACTGTCTTTTTTCTCTGTTAATTCTGCTGAGCAGGTAGTTCGGGCTTTGGTAGAAGACAAAAACTGTTTTGTGCCCCCCGTCTTAAAGGACAACAATGTGCATATATTTTTTTTGAAACATGGGCTTATCATTTTGGCTGATGTGCGAGATACCTAATATTTGGCTTATATTACGTTATAAGGTTATTTTCAGCGTCTCTTCTATTTTTTCGTATGTTTAACTCATGTCGAAACAAATTTAATTTCCTTTTGGTTGATTGATTGTTGCTATTTTTTCTGATGATTTACGGGCTAAATAGATTAACTGATTAATATAATAATTGCGTAATTGAGTATGTGCTACGAAACATATGCTTTCAAGACGTGCAAGTGTCAACTGAACGAAACTAATAAAGTGTAAGATGATAGACACCATGGAATTTTGATATAGTCTTTTGTCATTCAATCATTATATATATATATATATATATATATATATATATATATATATATATATATATACAAATAAAGTGCAAGCCTAAAAGAAATTCCGCACTGCAGATTTAAGATGAATTTCATGTAACTGTTTAAGCAACGCATACCTCATTTGATTCCTCTTGTATTGCTCTATAATTTAACCATGTTATATCTGACTTTTAGTGTTTACGTCAATTTACAAAAAATAATTTTAAATTGAGGAGGTAAAAGTATAGTCCGCGATTTCTCTTAAAACTTGCTTAAATTATCTCCCCTAAATTAGTTTAAATTTCCACTAACTGGAATCTAACCTATCTAATCGAAAGATGTGCTGTTTCAGGTTATACGCCATAGCATATAGTCCATATGCCACGCCTTGGTGATCATCAATAGCTCGTTAAACTCTATCTTTCTGGTTTATCCAATCGGGAAGTCGGCCGCAAATTGAAACGTAATGAGGAAACGGTAAGAAAGATTGTGTAAAAGCACCAAACGTCCGACACTGTTCGTTATGCGCCTAAATATGGTCGTACTAGAGATACTTCTAACAGGGATAACAATGTTCCAATAATCGCAGCCTAAGAACCAGGTTTTAAACGGCTCCTCTTAGCCATGTCTTCTCCAATTTTTATTTCTTTCCTTATTTAGATTTAGCGTTTTCATAGTGTTTATATTCAAATATTAATTAAGCTGCTTTTCAATGATCTAAATGCATTACAAACATTTTTTTCTTATAAAACGTGATAATATATTCCAAGAATAAGGAAAATTTTACAGCTGCAAAAAAGTGCATGTTTTAATTATTCATCGGAGGAGTACTTTAAAGAGAACTCATACAATATTCCTTTATTATATTTTGATTTAATTTTTAGCTGTGTCGTTTGTGTTAGGGACCATGATCATATTTTGCCGTCTTAATTCTCAGCAAGAATAATTAAGGAGTGATAGTGCATTAGGACGTGAAACGTTATATCACACCTGCAGAAAAAAAAGTGCATATGATTATTTTCAAGCGATGCTAGAGTTTACTAAAAAATAGACATGCAATGTTTATCATATGTGTATGTTTAAAATTAATATTTAATATAGAAAATAATAAGGGCTATGCACCTTCAATTTTTCGTATATGTACATCTTAGCGAGGATATTATTCCTATAGTATTTTAATGATGAGAAAAAGTTTTTTACCTTATCTTATAGTGCCGCAATTCATAACTATTAGCACGTATAAATACATAAAATAGCATACCTATTTACTTCTACGTATATACATATATGTGTGTGTGTTTGTTTGTATGTGCGTGTGCGCCTATGTGTTTACATATATTGTAGTATATGTTCCTCACAATATAACATATTTTTCTAAGAGAAAAATGCATTATTGTTTAAATGTCACAAAATCCGCGGCGTAATAGTGTCCTCGTTAAATTTTTGGTTTAATCAGATTTTCCGTGATTTCACGTAGTTTTTAATATCAGCTTAAAAATACATTAGGAATCAATCTCTTTAATTTTGACAAAAAACATCTTCCCATTTTTAATAAATATATAAAAATAATGAAACATGAGTTTCATTTGCATATTTGAAAATAAAAGTAGAACAAAAATGGTCTGTCCTAATAATTATATGTTAATTATGACTTTACCTATACGTGCCACATTATAATTGTCTTTTATTGGTTTCTAATATGTAACATGGTCATTTCGTCGCACTGGATAATCGATAAACCCTTCGTTTATAATTTAAGTGTTTTTTCATAGAGCATCTACACTAAATTAATAAGTGTTTTAGTATTACATTTCACAACACTGACTACTTGTACAAGAATATTCACAAATTAGAGAAAAATAATATCCTTTTCGAATGCAATAAAATAAAATGTTGAGTATGTTCAAATAGCAAGATTTGGAATAAAAGTGCGTTGTTTATTCCATTTAAGATTTTCTTAAACTAATAATTATGTTTATACACATCTTCAGTTGAAGACAATCAAATATTTTAACGATTCAATAGAAAAATTAGAAACAAACGCAGAGGAACAGAGAGATGAATGTCAACGAGATTTCCCCCTCCCCAAACTGTTGTTACTTCCTGCTACTCATGTTTCCAACATTTTATTCACTTATGTTTTCACTAGAGAACGAGGTTTCCTGTCTACAACCTATGATAAGAAGTTTGTATTTCAAGTCAGTGTAAATGATTTGCTCGAATTATGTGTTAGTGTATTTTAATTGTCATAAAATAATACTTAAATATACAATGAAACACTTGCCACGTAATAAATTACAAAAAGCTAATCACATAAAACCAGTAAGTATTTGATTTATATTGAAGCTAACAGCAGGGATTATATTTAATGCGAATAAAACAGAAATCTTATTAATGTATATTATTTGGTTACTTATATGATAACAATTGAATTAACATTAACAATGTTGCGTTGTTATATGTAAGAAGCTTATTTCACCATACCGAATATGAATAAATACATACTTGTCGGTAATTTATAAGATAATTTAGTTGTTCCTATTATTGTTACTATGAACTCGATTTTTTTATAAAGACGTGTTTCTCGTTTTTCGGTACGTATAAATGTGTCCCTATGCATTCAATAAATTACACATCAAAATTACTAACAATACTCATTTTCGTTGTGACCATGCGTTATAGGGAGAGACGAATAGGAATTGTGTTTCTCTTTCATCAGAATTATTAATTCCTTGATTTTTCAAACGTGCTGCTGGTGGTATACGGCGTAATTTTTATCCTCAGCATATTTAGAAATTTAAATTAAAGGTGTAATATTTTCTACGGGTAATAAGACAGATTTGCATCAATATGGTGTGCATATATAAAACCATGTTAAAAAACACAATAATGTCATCGTGAAACACGTAAATATAAAAACAATTATTGATTAATTATTTAATTTTTTATAAATAATTATTGATAATATGACTTAAATTTTTATATATCTTTAAATCATTGCACTCACGCATATGAACACATACGGAAAGATTACGTGGAAAGCAGGTGTTATACAAATAGAAAAAACATGCACTTAGAAAGTGAATAACTGAATGTTTTACAGTAAAAACCCAAAAGAGAAATGGGAACGAAAAAACAAAACGGACCATGAAAGAATATAATAAAACACAAAGTATAAAAATACTATATATATATATATATAACAACGATAAAGAATCTTAAAGTAAAAATTCGAAACAAAATAGTTTTCTTTTCTTTTTCCAGACACGGAATTTGGTCAACAGAAATGACCAAAGGTAAAATATAGTAAAAGAAAAAAAATCTATATTTTTCATATATTTTTCGATCAGACCTTAAATCCATACCTAGACAGTAATGTGAAATCGATAAAGCAAGAAAAAACAATTGCGTTGAGGAAATGAGGCTAATTTCGTTGAATTCTGTCGACCACTACATTTACTGACATTGCCGGTAATACAGCCGCTGTAATACGACTCTTATATAATCGATTTTCTTTTAGTTTAGTTAAATATTTGTCCTGAACAAATATAAATATACATTCTGTTTAGATACTTAAAAAATTCAGATCATAGACCCATAAAATAATGCAATCATTGATAGATCTGTTCCATGATTCTGAGTGTGGTCATAAATCAAATAAATGTCATTTTCATAGAAAATTGTTTAATAGGATCATTTTTATTAAGTGTATTATATTGTCGCTGCTTGTGTTGAGTTGGCACTTGAAGACAGTCGCCATGCACTAGGGTGACGGATCATCAATCACCATCAATGGTCACGCACTAGAGACTGTCGAGAACTTTGCGCATCTTGAGTCTAACCTCGACCAGGTAATATCCATTGAACAGGAGCTCCAAACGGGCATCGGTAGAGCAGCGTCTAATTTTAACCAACTACGTGAAACAGCATGGTTCAATAAATACCTCACTTCTCGCAAAAAATGCCGCATCTGCGAATGCTGTGTACTTAGTACCTTACTGTATGGAACAAAGACTTAGACCACGTATGCTTGTCACGGGAAAAAACAGAACGTCTTCCATCTTCTTTCGATGTAACATAGACACACATTATTGGGATAGAATCACCAACGAAGAGGTACTAAGACGTGCCGGCAGCCGCTCCTTGTTCCAGACACTCAAGATCCGACGATCGGGATAGCTTGGGCACCTGGGCAAAATGGCCTATGGCCGTCTCCCTAAGGATATCGTCTACAGCGAACGGGTAAATGAAACAAGAAGCCGTTGTCGCCCGGTTCTGCGATTTAAAGACGTGGCTAAATGGGAACTGATCGCTCTTGCGACTAATGTGATTGTGTGAGAGGAGGCATGTCTTGAGTAAAGGTGGCGAAAGATTGAGAGCCTTTCGTTCTAGACTAGCAAATAGAAGATAAAACTAGTGACTACGTTTACTGTTGCTTGGATTAATCCTTCGTAAATTGTTTTCAATTGGATGTTGTCGAATATATCCTACACTCACTTACTATTTTGTCGTTGTAGTTATTGCATACGGGGCATATTATAAAAGTTGTCTCAGAACAATTTTCTTAATATGAGATTGATTCTAAACATATTTGCTATTTTAGTCCTTGTTTTCCTACACATTTGAATGCAATTTAACATAAGGTTGTGCATTACTTCTACAAAAAATTAGACTAAAAACAGACAAAGTTTCGTATATTACTTGAAATTTAATGTCGTTAGTGGAGGGGCATTTCAGGCAGAGCAACATCCAAATATAATTTTTGAAGAAAATATATACTGATGATATGCGTAACCATTTAATGGTTACTTTTATCTATTGTGATTTAAAAAAAATCATATAAAGGTTAAAACAAATATGCGTATAAATGTAAACTACAAGGAATCAGAAATAGATTTGTTTCGCTATAATATATTACATCTGGTCACATTATATTTTGTATTGACTAATACAAGGCAGAATCTACTGTGTTCATTTATATAAATTCCCCAATAGAATGATGGTTTACAACTACGTATTTAAATATATATATATATATAAATATATATATATATATATATATATATATATATATATATATATATATATATATATATATATATATATATATATATCTTCTCTATATACATAAAATGAACTCATTTTTCCCGAAGGATTTTGACCTTAATAGAATTAAAAATCAAGATATTTAATGCAAATATAATATGCACAAACGGCAGAACAATATCTGAGGTGTGTTATAGGCTTATTATTTCCTAAATTCCTCGATAATCTTAGATTTCTATACTTTTTCTGCTGAGAAATCACGGCCAAAATCTGTTAAGATCAATGGAAGTGGTAAAATATTTTCTCTCTAATAAATTCCTCCTCCCCCAGCCACCATTTAACACCGTTTGGGGATCGTTCACAGGGAACAGTTGAGAAGAGAACACCGGTTTGGCTTCGTAGTTCTTTCATGTGAAGTTATTTAAAATCACTAAACTAAGCTGCAGTGCTCTGTGGCGTAGTGGTTAGCGTGCTGGACAATTCACATTATATTTTCACGTTCGCGCCGACCTACCGTAATCGTTTTTTTTTCCTACACAACATGAATGGACTTGGTAGCCGAACTATTAACGTTGCAGATGTTTTTTTGGGGGTTTTTTTTTTCACACTTTATTTTCCTACTTTTACTAATGACTCCGGGTTTAATCCTTCCTACTTACCTACCATAACATTTTTTAAAATTCCCCCCCCGTCCCGGAAACAAACACTCGGGAAACGCCGGGTAGCCCAGCTAGTATATATATATATATATATATATATATATATATATATATATATATATATATATATATATATATGTATGTGTGCGTGTTTGTGTGTATCTATATATCTATATATCTATATATATATATATATATATATATATATATATATCTATATATATATATATATATGTGTGTGGGGGGTATGTGTGTGTGTGGGTGTGTGGACAAATGGAGGGAAAATCTATATAGCGAGAGTAAATCGCATATTTTATATAAAAGTATGTGTTCTATTATGTTGTATTTTATAGTATTTCACATTCAAGTGAACACAGACATAATATATCACTAGTATATGGCTAACGTATGATAAATTGCACGGGATAATTATATATTTTCATCCCTTTAATTATTTAGATTTCATATATTCTTTTATGGCAGTCGGTGGCAATATTTTATTCATTTGATTTTCAATATATATGACGAAATACTTACCATTTATAGCTATTTCGATGCTAATAAAATTATATATATATATATATATATATATACGTATATATATGCGCGCGCGTGTGTGTGTGTGTGTGTGTGTGTGTGTGTGTGTGTGTGCAGATAGCTATCGTGAAAGAAGACGAAATATTTTGGCTTAATGATTTTTTCTTGTATTTTTCCACATTTTTGGAATATTCATTCTCATGTCTCGGTCGTTTTTATGTAGGAAAGTTCCGATATCGTTTTAGTATATCTGTTTTTTTTCAAGTACTTTCCAATGGATTTTTCACATATGAATTAAATAAAATCAATGGTATTCTATTTATCAACGTTTTCATAGCCTTAGCCAAAGAGTCATCAATTATTTCCCCGCATTAAATCAAACTATTTTCAAGTCATTAAACAATTTAAACTCACAGTTAGAAAACTAGACAAAACTAATAATAACGAAGTTTACAATTCCGGCACCATCAATATATTCTGTCGCAAGCAGCTACGCATATAAACGTTAGATCAGTCGAAAACATACTAAACAATATATACGCCGGTATATAAACGAAGTCAATAATAATAAGGGCAGATTTATCATCTGCTACACGAAAGTAACAAGGGTTTATCTTATAATTTTAAACATTACTTCATCAACAACTAATCTAGTCGACGTAACCCATGTTGTCTATCAATTAGAACCCCCCTTGAGGGAAGCATCTTCAAAAATAGAAACAAAAACAGCTTCATTGATCGCTCGAAAAACATATTATCAAAACGATTAACCCTACACATTTTAAATACAAGTCCGATTTGCCCAAAACTAAAACAGCATTATATATATATATATATATATATATATATATATATATATATATATATATATATATATATATATATATATATATATGCATATATATATATATATATATATATATATATATATAAGTATATATATATATATATATATAAGTGAAAATGTGTGTAGGTACGTATGTTCGCTTTTTGTGTATGTCAGCAAAATATTTTTTCCCGCGGTTTCTCGTGGCTGTTGCTCAGTTTTAAAACTTTTTATATCACGTGATATACGAGTTACAAACAGAGGAGGGGGTGTATTAAATTTGAAAAGCGAAATATTCAACATTTTTCGATCGGTTTTTGTAGATTCGCTTTTTTCGTATAATAAAAGCGAAACTAATACGATCGTTTGTGTATCATTCCCAGTGCGATCGCCGGAACGCCTAAAAGCAATCAGCTTTAATCAATGCGGGTTTTCCTTATAACAGACACTTGCTATTCAATTTTGACAATCCCCTTTGAATCGGGAGCTGGTTTTCCCCCTCCGATCAGCTTGGGGTAGCCCAAACTGCTCCGCAACAAAAAAAACAAACGCCCCCGCAGTGAAACGAAGTAAACAAACACCAAAAAAAACGGTCCTGTCATCATAACCCTCCCGCGATGACCCCATTAAGCGCCCACCTCTCAACCAAACCTCCTGGACCTGACTCACTTTAACCGCTCTTAAATTAACATGGTCGCCGTAGCGCAGGTGATCAGTCTCAGTCAATGGACTTCAAGACTCTGGGTCGAAGCACACATGCCACCAACCCCCCCCATCTTTTTGTCAATCGCTATCGTAAACGTTCCTATTAATTCTGATTTACCTTCCCTCCAAACACACACCTACAAATACCCGGGCAACGCCGGGTATCGTCCGCTAGTATATATATATATAAAATACAAAACTGGCATGACTGATTTTGTATTTCCAAGAAAAAGATTTGGCGGTTTCTCGAGAGTTACTCTGTTTTAGAACATGTAATATACGCCATAGATTATAATATCTACGATTTACAATATGACATCGTGTCTAGATTTATTTGATCGACTTTTATAAAATTCAGGCTATTCCATCTTCTCGCGTGTTTGTTTGTGTTTTTCGCATAAAATCGAAACTACTCAAAAGCTAAAGACGCTTCCCGGCTTTTCTGCAGGGATGAGCCGAAAGCAATTGGGGTTGACCAATGTAGGTCAAACGTCTCATCTCAGACAATTGCTGTTCAGTTGGACACTCCATATTTGTAAGGAGCTGGTTTTAACCAACATCGTAGGGAAACAAATAAATGAAATGGCCGAAAGCTGAACTGGTTTTCAGCAACGTTAATTTCTGGACCTACGTATTTACTTAGCAAGTAAACTTTTAGATTAATATTGCTAAATTTGAATGGTTTTGACTTCCTTCGTAGCAGAGTGGTAAGATGTCACGTTTTCTTTCACTTTCTTGTCTGCCTTCGCATCAGTGCGTCATATGTTAAAGCCTGCCTGACTACTAACACTTTTTTCTTATACCCCTGCAAACAACCGGACAACGCTGGGTGCCCCCGGTAGTTCCCAATAAAAGATAATAATAGTCAGAGGACATCCAAAAAATCAGCAACATATTTATAGTAATTCTAGAATTTTCGAGTAAACGCATTAAGTTAAACCGAAACTTGTGGTAGTTTTAAATGGACTAATGATAAAAGAGCTGAAAAATGTTTGATATGTAAATGTATATATATATATATATATATATATATATATATATATATATATATATATATATATATATGTGTGTGTGTGTATGTGTGTTTATGCATGTGTGTTTCTGTTTATATGTATTTATGTGCATATATATATATATATATGTATGTATATATTTGTTGTAATTTTAAATTGGAAATAAATTCAAGATCATTTTGAAAATCATAATTTTAAACCAGTGTACATTCATTTCACTTTGTTCACTAGACATTATGTTTTTCAAGTAAAGTATAAGTATTAGTAATTATGTATTAATAATATTACATATATTTTAAAAAAAAATCCTTTTGGCCACCGCACATATGTCCGTAAACAGTGATCCATAACTTATTGCATTTTGAAACGAGGAAAAAAAATCGGATCTGTTCGCAATCTACACTATCTTTTATACGTTTCCATTTCAAGCCCAAAATTTACTGTGTTAAACAGTAAGTCATTGTGCGCTCTATTTTGATCCTCGGAAAATGTAAAAAAAAACAAAAAAAAACAATATCGTCCTGCAATAAGCGTGGCTGTAATAAAGGTTACTGCTTTAGTCACCTCCTTGTCTGTGACCAATAATCGAAAATATTGGAGGTAAATGTTTGTCGATTTAACAAAGGTATTACTAAACAATATCTGTGTACATTTGTTTG